>NC_041393.1:547189055-547219248 GCF_002162155.2 Triticum dicoccoides | reverse complement strand
ACGACGGCTCATTACTGCCGCGCAACGACCGGGGTTACTCTCCGCCTGCATACTGCCTTCTAGTTTGGTGGATGGCATTTGGGCCCGCGCACTGCATGGCCCGCATGTTGGTGAACAAAAGTATAACTACATTCAGTAGAGGGAGATGTTTCAATGACCTAGGAGGAGCCAGAAGCGGTAGAGTGTCTCCACTGTACTAGTAGTAATTGTTTTTCTGGGTAGTTGTAGAGTGTCTCCACTGTACTAGTAGTAATTGTTTCTCTGGGCCCAAGACAAAACAGCCCATCCACACTACTCACACCCATCACACCGCCCCCCAAAAAAACCTGGGTGCTCTTCTTCCTCCTCGCTCCCACCCACCTCACGTCAGCTCGCTCCACTCGTACCCCCAAATTTCTCACCTCACTCCTACAGAAAACCCCAGCTCCCCTTCTTCCTCACTACTACAGAAAAAACCTCAGCTCCCCTTCTTCTTCACTCGCACTACAACTAGGCTCGTCATTCGTTACTCTGCTCAAATCCATGAGCGTGACGCGACGCCCTCGAGGAAAATGGAGTCGGCTGACCCCAGCGCCAAGAAGATGAGGCTCCCGCCAGCGGCGACGCCTGTTGTAGATCCCGCACCCGGTAGAGCGGGGAGAAGCGGCGACCCCGCCCCCACCGGATCCCAGGAACCCGTAGAATCTCGGGTGGACCGCATCAACGATCTCCCGGACGCCGTCCTTGGGGAGATCATCTCGCTTCTCCCCACCAAGGATTGCTGCCGCACCCAAGTCCTCTCAATTCGGTGGCGCCCTCTATGGCGCACCGTGCCCCTTAATCTCGACTGTCGTTAGCTATCTCTCTTCAATGATTTTGAAATCCCCAGAGCCATCATCTCCTCCCACCAGGGCTCCGTTCAAAGCCTTTGCATCCCGTCATGCTACCTAAGCAAGCATACCATGCCCTGCACGGTAGACGCCTGGCTGAAATCCCCTGAATTCACAGAACTACAGCTGCTTGAGTTCTACTATTCCCCTGGAAATCACATACCACATACCGAACACCATGAACTTGTGCCCTCAGCACCGATGTCCATCTCGTGGTTTTCCTCCTCTCTCCACACCGCCACCTTTGCGCTATGCTACCTACCAGACAATCTGGTACTAAACCTTCGACTCCCATTTCTCAAGAAACTTTCACTTGTGCGGGTTCGTATATCGGAGGCCTCATTGCACAGCATCATCCACTCCAGTTGCCCTGCCCTGGGGTGCTTGGTGCTTGTTTTCACAGTTCGAATCGGTTGTCTCCAAATAAAGTCGCCTAACCTTGTAAGAATTGGAATTTCTTTTGACGGAAGTCAGATCATCATCCAAGATGCCCCTTCACTTCAAAGGTTGATCCTTGATTCTAGTTATTCACCGTTGCAAATAACCGTCCTCTCTGCGCCTAAACTGGAGACCTTGGGTGTAATACATGATCTCTGTGCTCATTTCAATATGGTGTTTGGCTCCACAGTTCTTCAGGTACTTTATATTATCATCTACACTTGTAACCATAAGCTGCATTTTAAATTTCTGCCCATAAGTTATATATCATCTTGGAGTACACATTTTGTACTAATATTATGTTCTATGCTCAATGAAGAGTTTCTCCATGGATGGCCTATCAATGGTGCTGGATTCTGTCAATATCTTATATATCCAAATGATTAGTTTTGATCTGAACAAGATTATTGGCTTGCTGCAATGCTTTCCATGTCTGGAGAAGTTGTATATAAAGGTGATAATTTCGGATGCACATTGGAAGCCCACATATAGTGTACTAGAATTAACCTTTTAGCTGTTGCTCTTTCGACACTCTTTTTTAGACCTTAACTATTTTCAATCTTCATGTCTATTTAGGCAACAGGACGGGGTAAGAAAGTTATAACCAATCGGTGGATTCGTAACCATCGGGATTTTCTCACTTCTCATGAGATTCAATTGAAGACAATAATGCTAGAACGATATGTAGCCAACTGTGCAAACACTAGATTTGTCACATTCTTCCTGCTGAATGCGAGGTTAGTATTGTCCATCAGGCTTAAGTTGATCAGCAGCATGGTTTTGACGGATGGGTATGTCGAAGAGCAAAAAAGGAGTTTCAGGTGGGCAAAAGAGCATCTGAACGTGTCGGGCTTCTATTTACAACATATTGTGGTCATAACCCAATAAATTTTATGACCTAGGATGTTCATTCTATGGACCTGACCGATCCATTTGATTGTGACTGCCGAAAACAGTGCTGGAGTTAGATGTTGTTGCCCTTTTCAACCTGGGTTCTTTTGTAAACGTGATGACCAATTAACCCTCGTGCTTTTGTACAGTTTGTACGCTGGAGTTAGATTTTCCTCCCTTTTCAACTCGGCTGTGACTGTCATATTTTCTTTGAAACAAGGCTTGGCTTGCCATTCGTTTAATTTAGAGTGAAATATTGTAACAAATCCCAACCAAGGGACATAACATCACTCTCGCCAGCTGCTTGAGCTCACTGTGCATTACAGAAGCCAAGTGATTAGCCCCCACCAGCACCCACAAACTTATTTCGAACTAGCACATCAAATGGGCTGTAAATTTTCATAGGAAAGGCTACATGACCGTGACAGATTTGGATTCTGACATTTGGGACCCGCGAGGAAATAGCCTAGCCAGTTAACAACCGATTCTGCCTACCAGCCGGTGGATTGACATCCAACATCTGTCGTGTATCTTCTATCTCTTGTCTTCTTCCTACAGCCGCCCAAACTGAACCACCCCATCGGCTCCGCGTGCTCCCGCATCCCATGGCTGGCTGTGCCTCTGCCACCCTACTGTATCTACTCTCCAACGTTGGCCAGTCCCTCCCTCTATTCCCCCACATGTCCTGTTATTCTCTGGCGACGTCAGCCCCAACACGCACCCGCACCCGAACCAGTCAACCCTCATACTCCCCTCCGCCTGCAACTGGACCGGCGCATCTACCATGACTCCTGTTTGTTCTGTCCGAGGCCTCGCCGTCATCCTCCGCCTTGCGGCCTTGGTTCGCTCGCCGTGCGCGTTGCGCCACCCTCTTGCGTTGTCAACATCGTCAACAACCAAGAGGAACAAGGAGATGACTGTACGTGGAGAGGATGACAGTAGGGACCCACCAGCGTCATGGCAGTACGCAAGCAAGTGCCTCTGTATTACAAGCCCAAAAATATGGTTCCTCCTAATGGTTGGACATCTGGGGCTCACGCCATTGTCAATGTAGTCAATAAACGAGAGAATTACACTACGAGCGGCTGCCACCAGGGACCCAGCAGGCCGCGCAGTTTTTTTAGGAACAAGCAGTTGTTATTTATACTAGTTTAGCGACGGATCAGGGTAACAACGGGGCTGTACGGGGGCCGTGGCCCGTCTAGCCAGGGTTTTATTTATGTTTACCACATCATGAGCCCAGTTGTGTTTTTTTCTTGCTGAAAATGGCTAGCCCAGTTCTATTTTTTTAAAGAAATACCCAAACAAGGCCTACTTGCTTTATCAGCCCTGCTAGGCTGCAAATCTTTTAAGACGAGGAGAGTTTCATTCGGTTTGCCCAGAAATGGGCTGTACATTTTTAAAACACATCAAACCAGGAATTAGTTTCAATTTTTTTCATTACAAGATTTTAAATTCCATTGATTTTTATGCGTGTACAATTATTTGGATTTTATATTTATATAAATTATTTTTCAAAATAGTTTGAATGTGAATCGATATTTCTGGATTAAAAACAGTTGACCGCACTGAAATATGCAAAATTTCGTATACTTTTTAACCGTGGCCACAATATGGGGTGTAATGCTAACAAAAAGAAGATGGGCTCCAAAAAAATTCTTAAGAATTAGCAAATGGGATGTACATTATTAGAAATAATGGCAGATGGGTTGTCTGCTATTTTCCACAGATTTGAGGCTGACTTGTGCGCCTACTACAGGTTGACACGTATGCTTTCATAAAAAAAAGGTTGACGCACACGCAACGCCCTGTCAACTTAGTCAACACACGAGACAGTGACTGTTGGATGTCCATCCAACGGCTGTCGTGCTTCTTCAATCTTTGCTCTTCATGCTCCAGCCGCTCAAACAAGCGCCGGCGGGACTGCCTGCTCCCTCCTCCCCGCGGCCGGTTATGCTGCCGCGCAAGACTCACCGCCCCACCGTACTCCCATCGTTGGCCTAGCCATCCCTCTACTGACACACACCTGCTGTTATTCTCCGGCGACGGCAGACGAACCAGTAAACCCTCGTACAGTCGTACTCCTCTCCGTGTGGGCATCCACTGCCGCGTCTTCCCCGGCTCCGTGTCGTCCCCTTCCTAGGCCTCGCCGTTGTCCACCGCCTTGGTGCTCTCGGCGCGGCGTGGTCAATGTGGTCAACGACATTCCATCGGAATAGTACTGTACGTGGAGAGGCTGACAGCTGGGTCCACGGCCACAACCCAGTTTTTTGTGATTTGCCAAGTAAGTCGCTTTGTCAGGCCTGTTGGGCTGCAAATCTTTCAAGACAAGGCGAGCTTTCATTCGGCTGGCGGAGAAAATGGCCCATCAGTAATGAGAAATGGGTTGTACATTTTTAAAACACATCAAACCGGCAATTAGTTTCAAATATCTTTTTTTTCATTTCGAGATTTTAAATTACATTAATTTTATGCGTGGAGAATTTGTTGGATTTTATATTAATATACATTTATTTTTAAAATCAGTTTGAATGTGAGTCAAAATTTCGGGATTAAAAACAGTTCGGACCGCACCAAAATATGCAAAATTTCGTATAATTTTTTAACTGTGGCCACAATATGGGCTGTAATGCTAACAAAAAGAATATGGGCTCCAAATAAAACTTTAAGAATTAGCAAATGGGCTGTAAATTATTAGAAATAATGGCAGATGGGCTGTATGCTGTTTTCCACAGATTTGAGGCTTTCCTAAAAAGAAGGTTGACGCACAAGTAGTGACTGTTGGATGTCCATCCAACGGCCGTCGTGCTTCTTCAATCTCTACTCTTCCTGCTCCAGCCGCTCAAACAAGCGCCGGCGCGACTGCCTGCTCCCTCCTCCCCGCGGCCGGCTGTGCTGCCGCGCAGGCCTCACCGCCCCCACCGTACTCCCATCGCTGGCCTAGCCATCCCTCTACTGACCCACACCTGCTGTTATTCTCCGGCGACGGCAGACAAACCAGTAAACCCTCGTACAGCCGTACTCCTCTCTGCATGGGCATCCACTACCGCGTCTTCCCCGGCTCCGCGTCGTCCCCTTCCTAGGCCTCACCGTCGTCCACCGCCCTGGTGCTCTCGGCGCGGCGTGGTCAATGTGGTCAACGACCGACTTCCATCGGAAGAGTATTGTACGTGGAGAGGCTTACAACTGGGTCCACAGCAGCCGCAAGGAAGTGCCTCCTTATTACGCGTAAAATAATTATTCCTCCACCTAGCAGCGGGGACCCACCGGATGGGCCACCGTATTTCATGAAAAAAACATTTCCCCCCTGACTGCTGGGACCTACCAGCTACACCTTCGCACGCAAGGAAGTGCGTCCGGGCAAAAAAAACAACAAAACGATTCGCTAGCTGACTGCTGGGACCCACCAGCTACACCTTCGCACGCAAGGAAGTGCGTCCGGGCAAAAAAACACAAAACGATTCGCCCCCCTGACTGCTGGGACCCATCAGCTACATCTTCGCACGCAAGGAATTGCCTGACAGTCGGGACCCACCTGGTCGAAGCGTGCGTAGCGTTGTCATTCTGGTTGCGAATGTGTACGTACATACTGGTGGATGTAGAGGCGCGCACGTGTCGTAGTAGAGGCACGCACGTGTCATAGTAGAGGCGTGCACATAGCATGTACACGTACGTACAACGGCCCGTGTGCAAGAAAGAAAATACGGCCACGTATGTGTACATACGGGCGGGGTCTCGAACGCCTACTCGCGCATACGTACGACCAGGGCTCGTCTACATGGCTAGGTTGGAACGGAGAAACAGCGTCGTCATCGTGTTCATGGGGAGCCAACCGGCTAGGTAGGAATGGAATGCGTCATCGTGTTCATCGGGAGGGCTTGGACGGAACAGGCGATGGAAAGGAGGCCTGGCGTACCGCAGAATGAGGAAACGACCTTGTGCTCGACCAGCCATGTTACGAAACGGGATCCTGTTCATCGAGAGGGGTGTGGCGTACCGCAAAACAGAGGAAACGGACCTCCTACGGTCGAAACGGGGGTCCTGTTGATCGGGAGGGGTGTGGCATACCGCAAAACGGAGGAAACAGACCTCCTAAGGTCAAAACGGGGGTCTTGTTGGCCGGGAGGGGTGTGGCATACTGCAAAACGGAGGAAACGGACCTCCTACGGTCAAAACGGGGGTCCTGTTGATCGGGTGGGGTGTGGCGTACCGCAAAACGGACGAAACGGACTTGTGTTGGAGCGCTACGGTCGAAACGGGGGTCCTGTTGATCGGGAGGGGTGTGGCGTACCGCAAAACGGACGAAACGGACTTGTGTTGGAGCGCTGCGATCTAAATGGGGGTCCTGTTCATCGGGAGGGGTGTGGCGTACCGCAAAATGGGACTCCACGGGGTACTGTTCATCTCCACCATCGACTTCCTCCAGCCTCCACGGGCTACCGTCGACCTCCTCCAGCCTCCACGGGCTCATGTTCATCCAGCCTCCACCGCGCGCTACTCCACTGGCTACTATTCAACCACCCCTCCACCGTCTACTATTCATCCAGCCCTCCACCGTCTACTGTTCATCCAGCTCTCCACACCACAGGGTCATGTTCAACCACCCCTCCACGGGCACTGAGGGAGTCCTGGACTAGGGGGTGTCCGGATAGCCAAACTATCATCATCGGCCGGACTCCAAGACTACGAAGATACAACATTGAAGACTTCGTCCCGTGTCCAGATGGGACTTCCCTTGGCGTGGAAGGCAAGCTTGGCGATACGGATATGTAGATCTCCTACCATTGTAACCGACTCTATGTAACCCTAGCCCTCTCCGGTGTCTATATAAACCAGATGGCTTTATTCCGTAGGACGAACAACAATCATACCATAGGCTAGCTTCTAGGGTTTAGCCTCCTTGATCTTGTGGTAGATCTACTCTTGTAACACACATCATCAATATTAATTAAGCAGGACGTAGGGTTTTACCTCCATCAAGAGGGCCCGAACCTGGGTAAAACATCGTGTCCCTTGTCTCCTGTTACCATCCGCCTAGACGCACAGTTCGGGACCCCCTACCCGAGATCCGCCAGTTTTAACACCGACATTGGTGCTTTCATTGAGAGTTCCTCTGTGTCGTCACCGATAGGCTCGATGGCCTCTTCGATCATCAACAACGACGCAGTCCAGGGTGAGGCCTTCCTCCCCGGACAGATCTTCGTATTTGGCGGCTTTGCACTGCGGACCAATTCACTTGGCCATCTGGAGCAGATCCAAAGCTACGCCCCTGGCCGTCAGGTCAGATTTGGAAGTTTGAACTTCACGGCTGACATCCGCGGGGACTTGATCTTCGATGGGTTCGGGCCACAACCAAGCGCGCCGCACTGTCACGATGGGCATGATTTAGCTCTGCAGCCGGACAATACCCTGGAGGCCGCACTCGAGTCCGCTCCGATCTTCAATTCGGAGCCGGCTGCGCAGATCGAGGACGGATGGCTAGACACCGCCTCGGGGGCTGCAACCTCTACGGCGATAGAGCCGAACACTAACCTTGTACCTCATGAAGCTCGTGACTCCGAGGTGCCGGACTCCTTGCCAGACTCCGAACCTCCCGCGCCCCCTCCAATCGAATCCGATTGGGCGCCGGTCATGGAGTTCACCGCAGCGGACATCTTTCAACGCTCACCTTTTGGCGACATCTTGAGTTCACTAAAGTATCTCTCGTTATCAGGAGAACCCTGGACGGACTGCGGTCAGGACGGTTGGGATGCGGACGACGAAGAAATTCAAAGCCCACCCACCACCCACTTAGTAGCCACTGTCGACGATCTAACCGACATGCTAGACTACGACTCCGAAGACATCGACGGTATGGACGACGATGCCGGAGACGACCAAGAACCAGCGCCTACCGGGCACTGGAAAGCCACCTCATCATATGACATATACATGGTGGATATCCCAAAGGATGGGAATGGCGAAGCAACAGCGGAGGATGACCCCTCCAAGAAACAGCCCAAGCGCCAGCGTCAGTGACGCCGCTCTAAATCCCGCCACAGCAAGAATGAAGATTCCGGCACCGGAGATAATAACACACCGGACAGTGCCGAAGACAACCCACTCCAGCAAGATTTAGCGTAGGAGGACGGAGACGCCAGCCCTCATGAGAGAGCGGCACAAGAAGAGGTAGAGGATTATATGCCTCCCTCCGGAGACAAGGCAAGCCTCGATGATGACGAATTCGTCATACCTGAGGATCCCGTCGAACAAGAGCGTTTCAAATGCAGGCTTATGGCCATGGCAAACAGCCTCAAGAAAAAGCAGCAACAGCTTAGAGCTGATCAAGATCTGCTAGCCGACAGATGGACTGAAGTCCTCGCGGCCGAAGAGCATGAGCTCGAACGCCCCTCCAAAAGTTACCCTAAACGCAAGCTGCTCCGATTAGAGGAGGAGGCGTATGAACCTGCATCACCAGCAGACAATACGGCTGACCGACCACCCCGTGGTCGCGACAGAGAGGCCCCTAGGCCCTTCACTAGAACCGTACCCCGGCATCGCTCGAAGAGCACAAAGCCATAGGGGAACGCTCCGGACTTGCGAGATACATTGGAGGATAAGGCAAGACCATCAAGATCGATCTATGGATCGCGTGGGAGCCCCATGATACGTGATGACAAGCATTGCGCCCGACACAGTAAGTCCGGCCGGGCCAAACAAAATAGACAAAGCTCTTTCGAGCTCCGTCGTGATATCGCCCAGTACAGAGGCGCCGCACACCCACTATGCTTCACAGACGAAGTAATGGATCATCAAATCCCCGAAGGGTTTAAACCCGTGAACATTGAATCCTACGATGGCACAACAGACCCCGCGGTTTGGATCGAAGATTATCTACTTCATATCCACATGGCCCGCGGTGATGATCTTCACGCCATCAAATATCTCCCACTCAAACTTAAAGGACTAGCCCGGCATTGGCTTAACAGCTTGCCAGCAGAGTCAATCGGGAGTTGGGAAGACCTGGAAGCCGCATTCCTCAATAACTTCCAAGGCACGTATGTGCGACCACCAGACGCCGATGACCTAAGCCACATAATTCAGCAGCCAGACGAATCGGCCAGACAATTCTGGACACGGTTCTTAACCAAGAAGAACCAAATCGTCGACTGTCCGGATGCAGAGGCCCTAGCGGCCTTCAAGCACAACATCCGCGACGAGTGGCTTGCCCGGCACCTAGGACAAGAAAAGCCGAAATCCATGGCAGCCCTCACATCACTCATGACCCGCTTCTGGGCGGGTGAGGACAGCTGGCTAGCACGCAACAATAACCTCAGCAAAAATTCTGGCAATCCGGATTTCAAGGACCGTAATGGCAGGTCGCGTCGCAACAAAAACAAATGCCGCATTAACGGTGATAACAGTGAAGATACGGCAGCCAATGCCGGATTCAGAGGCTCTAAACCCGGTCATCGAAAAAAGCCATTCAAAAAAACTACTCCGGGTCCGTCCAATTTGGACCAAATACTCGACCGCTCGTGCCAGATACACGGCACCCCCGAAAAGCCAGCCAACCACACCAACAGGGACTGTTGGGTATTCAAACAGGCAGGCAAGTTAATTGCCGAAAACAATGACAAGGGGCTGCACAGCGATGACGAGGAAGAGACCCGACCACCGAACAATAGAGGACAGAAGGGTTTCCCACCACAGGTGCGGACGGTGAACATGATATACGCAACGCACATACCCAAAAGGGAGCGGAAGCGTGCACTCAGGGATGTATACGCGATGGAGCCAGTTGCCCCGAAGTTCAATCCATGGTCCTCCTGCCCGATCACTTTTGACCGAAGGGACCACCCCACCAGCATCCGCCATGGCGGATTCGCCGCATTGGTTCTAGACCCAATCGTCGATGGATTTCACCTCACCAGAGTCCTGATGGACGGTGGCAGCAGCCTGAACCTGCTTTATCAGGACACAGTGCACAAAATGGGCATAGACCCCTCAAGGATTAAACCTACCGAGATGACCTTTAAAGGCGTCATACCAGGTGTAGAAGCCAATTGTACAGGCTCAATTACACTGGAAGTGGTCTTCGGATCCCCAGATAACTTCCGAAGCGAGGAGTTAATCTTCGACATAGTTCCATTCCGCAGCGGCTATCATGCTCTGCTCGGACGTACCGCGTTCAGAAAGTTCAACGCGGTGCTGCACTACGCATACCTCAAGCTCAAGATGCCAGGCCCTCGAGGAGTCATCACGGTCAACGGAAACACTGAACGCTCTCTCCGAACGAAGGAACATACAGCGGCTCTCGCGGCAGAAGTACAGTGCAGCCTCTTAAGGCAATTCTCGAGTCCGACCGTTAAGCGACCGGACACGGCTAAACGCGCCTGGAGTAACATACAACAAGACCACCTGGCACGTTCCGAGCACGCGTAGCAGTGCGGCCCCAACCCCAGCCCCTGCAAAACGTCAAGACAGGTCCTTCGCGTACACCATTACGCTCTGAAGATACCATGGGCATGGGGAGAGGGGCACGACCATGATAGGCCCAGAATACGGCTTAACCACACCAGGGGCTCTCAAGTGTGTCATTCTTTTTTTCTTTTCTTTTTATTTTTATCCACAGGACTCCGTTCGTCAGAGGCCCTATCCGGCAGTAGACCTGCCGAACTCACGATGCAACAGCCAGGGAAGGAGAAAGGCTACGACGAATATCTAGGTGGTCTCCATTACGAGTATTAAATCTGTTTTATGCACCATTCCGCAGCCTACCCCTGGAGGGGGACATATTTAACAGTCCCATCCCTTGCTTATCGCACCATTTGTATCGTTCTGCACTTACATCAGTTTTTCTTGAATAAGTAATGCAACACCTTTTTGCTTCCAATTGCATTTCTCTCTTATACATATGTTCATTTGTGACATGTCGCGTTCGTACGTTTTGGAACGGCTAAATACACCAGGGGCTTATGTTTCCCGCATCATGGTGTGATAAGTCCGAACACTTTCACAAGTGCGGCACCCCGAACTTATAGCATTATATGCATCGGCTCCGAATCATGTCTTGGGTGAATAGTTGGGTTTGCCCGGCTCCCATGTTTTGGTACCTTACGTTCCGTTATATCGGCTAAGGTAGCACTGGGAGAACCACTGCGATTGTGCCCCGGTTGAGCTGGGCGAGTGCCTCAGTGGAGAAAGCTAAAACTGACCGTCATGATGAGGCGAGAGCTGGTCGCTGTTCGAGAGGTTTTTTGCGAGTCCTTAAAGACTTATGCCGCTTAGAGCGAGGAGCCGACTTTGTCCGGCCCAGGCGTGGATAGCGCCCCAAATTCGGCCTTCCGAAGACTAGGGGCTTCAACGAAATTTAAAATTATAGAATTCTATGGCTAAGTGAGAGTGTTCAAGCATTATAAGTCCGGTTGCCTTGTTCATTGTGTTGAGCGCCTCCCTAGATGGACCCAAATATGGGAACAAGAGTGCTCAAATTTATCCCGAACACCCCAGCACTCGTGGCATGGGGGCTGAAGCCGACGACTTGCCATCTCTCAGATTTGATAAACAGCCGCACATAAGGTAATATTTTAAATTAAAATGCATTTCTTAGCGCAAATGAACTAAGTTTTCAGCGCACAGGATAACAAAATGCGAGTCTACTCAAATATTACATCTTTGGAGCCCTCACCCGCAATAGTGCGGGCGCCTTTCAGCATACTCTTATAATACATCTCGGGCGTGCGATGCTCCTTGCCCTGCGGTGGCGGGTCCGTCACGAGCTTCTGGGCATCCATCTTGCCCCAGTGCACCTTTGCGCGGGCAAGGGCCCGACGGGCACCTTCAATACAGGCGGAATGCTTGATGACTTCAACCCACGGGCACGCATCCACCAGCCGCCGCACCAGGCCGAAGTAGCTCCCAGGCATGGCCTCCTTAGGCCACATCCGAACTATGAGGCCCTTCATGGCCTGTTCGGCCACCTTGTGGAGCTCGACCAACTGCTTCAGCTGGTCGCTAAGGGGCACCGGATGTCCGGCCTCAGCATACTGAGACCAGAAGACCTTCTCCGTCGAGCTCCCCTCCTCGGCCTGGTAGAACGCGGCAGCATCGGACATGCTGCGAGGAAGATCTGCGAACGCTCCTAGAGAGCTCCGAATTCGGGTAAGCAACAGGTAATTAACACTCACATGCTTACTTTGCATGAAAAATGCCTTACCCGCTGCTATTTTCTTCAACGCCTCGATTTCCTGGAGGGCCTTGTAGGCTTCGGCCTTAGCGGCTTTGGCACTCTCAAGAGCCGTTGCAAGCTCAGACTCTCGAGTCTTCGAGTCACGCTCCAGGATCTCATGTTTTTCACGAGATTCTGGAGCTCTTGTTGTACCTCCGCCACCCGCGCCTCCTGCTTCTCTCGCTCGGTGCGCTCCGCGGCCGCATTGCGTTCGGCCGCGGCCACCGCCTCTTTCAGGGTCGCCACCTTGTTAGTGGCCCCTGCAATACCCACGTTATCCTTGTCATTCTTTTTGCAACCAAAATCCTTTTCTGTAAGGTACAATTTTAATAAGGTGTTACTCACCTTCCTTGTCCTCGAGCTGCTTCTTGGCACGGCCGAGCTTGTTCTCGGACCGCTCGAGGCTTTCCTTCAAAGTATTGACCTCCGCAGTCAGTGCGGCAGAGGTCAGCAGCGTAGCCTGCAATCCCATATTGACATACTTTTTATGACTCCTGCGTATATCTTTTTAGATCCTCAGTCCGGCTTTTCTTTCCAAACACCGAACCGAGCATCAGGGGCTACTGTCTATGCGGTACTATTTTACATATATCAAAATTCTTACCTCAAAGCCTGTTAGAAGGCTGCTGCAGGCTTCGGTCAGCCCGCTCTTGGCGAGCTGCACCTTCTGAATCACCGCACTCATAACAGTGCGGTGTTTCTCTTCGATGGAGGCGCCATTGAGCGCCTCCAGCAAGCTATCCGGCGCCTCCAGTTGGACGGAGGCTGCCGGTGTCACGGTCTTGCCCTTCTTACGAAGGGGCCGCCCGCCGGACTCTGGAGCCACTATGGGATCCGGAGCCGAGTCCGGTGCAAAGTCCGGGAGGTTGTCCTGCGACACCTCCGGGGCCTCCTCCTCCTGGCGGGTCCCTTCCCGGGATCCCACCTCGGCATCGTCCGTGTCACGGGGGGTGGAGGCGGTCGGAAGAGAATCCATATCCGACGCACCTAAGGACCCGCTCGACGAAGCGGGAAGATCGTCCTTGGGCGGACTGCAGAGTTGTATGCGGCATTAGAAAGACATTGTGTGGCAAAAAAGAAAAACCGTGAAGTTATTCGGGAGTCCGGATACTCACGATCTCGCCAGGGGCTTGGCCCTTGGGGGCCAGTCCTCGTCGTCGTCACTGGCGTTGGCAGAGCAGTCCGGGGGAAGAGTTTTTCCCTTCTTGGACCCTTCGGCCTCCCTCGTTGGGGAGGCCTTCCTTTTCTTCTCTCCCCCCACTGGGGGAGAGGCATTCTTCTTCTCCTCCTCACCTTGGTGAGAGAAGTCGGCCTCGGAGTCGTCATCCGATAGCACCTGAAAACGGGAACTCTTCCGAGTCCCCGTGGCCTTCTTCTTGGCCTTCTTCTCCGGCACCACGTGGGGTGCCGGAGCCAGCAGCCCCGTTAGGCGGGCGTCCGCTGGGTCCTCTGGCAATGGGGCCGGACAGATAGTCCGCTCGGCCTTCGCCAGCCAGTCCTGTCAAAGGAAAGGGAGTTTAGATCCCACATAGAGTCAAACTCTAGAAAACAAGCGTCCCGTAAAGGACAAAATCGCTTACCTCGTTAGCCGGACGCTGCGAGCTGAATCCGCAATCTTCGGTAGCGGATGCGGGAGCCTCAACGCCCTTGAACAGCACCTTCCAGACATCTTCGTACGTAGTGTCGAAGAGCCCGCTCAAAGTCTGGTGCTGCGCCGGATCGAACTCCCACATGTTGAAGCCCCGTCGTTGGCACGGGAGGATCCGGCGGATGAGCATGACCCGGACCACGTTGACAAGCTTGAACTTCTTGTCCACCAGCTTTTGGACGCAGGCTTGGAGTCCGGTCAGCTCCTCCGAATCACCCCAAGTCCGGCCGCTCTCTTTCCAGGAGGTGAGCCGTGTGGGGATGCCAGATCTGAATTCGGGGGCCGCTGCCCATTCAGGGTCACGCGGCTCAGTGATGTAGAACCACCCCGATTGCCACCCCTTGATGGTTTCCACGAAAGTGCCCTCAAGCCAAGTAACGTTGGACATCCTGCCCACCATGGCGCCTCCGCACTCCGCTTGGCTGCCCTTCACAACCTTCGGCTTGACACTGAAGGTCTTGAGCCACAAGCCGAAGTGGGGCTGGATGCAGAGGAAGGCCTCACACACGACGATAAATGCCGAGATGTTGAGGATGAAATTCGGGGCCAAATCGTGGAAATCCAGGCCGTAGTAGAACATGAGCCCCCGGACAAAGGGATGGAGTGGGAAGCCCAGTCTGCGGAGGAAATGGGTAAGAAATACTACCCTCTCATGGGGCCTGGGGGTGGGGATGAGCTCTCCCTCATCGCGGAGCCGATGCGCGATGTTGCTGGACAAATATCCGGTGCTGCGCAGCTTCTGGATGTGCCCGTCCGTAACGGAGGAGGCCATCCACTTGCCTCCCGCTCCGGACATAGTTGGAGGAGGTTGAGGTGAGATGTGCGGACTTGGGCGCTGGAGCTCGAGTTCGCAGAGATAAGCCAAGGAGGAAGAAGGCGCAGGTAAAAGGGTTGGATCTTTATCCCCTTATATGGGCGGACGAAAACATGCGTCCCCACCGGCCTGATAAAACTCGCTTATCCCCCAAGCGCCGCAATCAATGGCGCGGTTGGGTTACCCACGTCCGTATTGATGGGAATCCCGGAATAAGGGGAACACGATCTCTGCTTCGACAAGACGTGCCAATGAAACCGCTTCGCTAAACGCACTGAGGTGGTACAATGAAAACAATTCGAGTAAAGGCTTGGTAGTGGCGTGACGACACGCCACGAAATACGTCAGCAGATTGAACTTGTGTAAATATTATTCTCTCTACGGTGGTATGTGGAAATTATTTTGCAGAGCCGGACACTATCCTGGTGTTCACAATCTTCTATAAATTATTCGGAGGAGGAACCCGCCTTGCAATGCAGAAGACAATATGCGCGCCGGACTCGTCGTCATTGAAGCCTGGTTCAAGGGCTACTGAGGGAGTCCTGGACTAGGGGGTGTCCGGATAGCCGAACTATCATCATCGGCCGGACTCCAAGACTACGAAGATACAAGATTGAAGACTTTGTCCCGTATCTGGATGGGACTTTCCTTGGCGTGGAAGGCAAGCTTGGCGATACGGATATGTAGATCTCCTACCATTGTAACCGACTCTGTGTAACCCTAGCCCTCTCCGGTGTCTATATAAACCGGATAGCTTTAGTCCGTAGGACGAACAACAATCATACCATAGGCTAGCTTCTAGGGTTTAGCCTCCTTGATCCCGTGGTAGATCTACTCTTGTAACACACATCATCAATATTAATCGAGCAGGACGTAGGGTTTTACCTCCATCAAGAGGGCCCGAACCTGGGTAAAACATCGTGTCCCTTGTCTCCTGTTACCATCCTCCTAGACGCACAGTTCGGGACCCCCTACCCGAGATCCGCCGGTTTTAACACCGACAGGCACCCCTCCATCGTCTACTGTTCATCCAGCCCTCCACACCACGGGGTCCTCTTCATCCAGAGGCAACGCCACCGCTCATTGTTCATCCACCCCCCCCCCCGCGCAATGCTCACTGTTCATCCCAGAGGCAGCATCGATCGGCTTCAGTTAGCAGCAGTAGCGAAGGAATCGCTCGATCGGGTTCAGTTAACAGCCATCGATCGGTCGCTCGGGTTTAGTAACGCGTAGCCTGCAGTGCAATCGCTCGGATTCAGTTAGAGCCCAACGCCTCGCTCGGATTCAGTTAGAGCGAACGCCTCGCACACACGCGCGTACGTGTATGAGAGAAACGCGCATCGCTCGGCCCCCGACCTCCCACCGTAACCGGCAACTCCCCGAAATTTTCCTCGCCCTCGCTTCTACCACGGTTTTTTCAGTCATGGACGGTCCAAAGAATGTCATGCAGCTGCGTCTCCAGCCCGCCAAGGACGAAAAGCACATTTTCTGTCATGATTTTTTGTCATAGAAGTAGGAGCCCACCACATCTATGATGATACCGGGTTTTGTCACAATTATCGTCATAGAAGTGTCATATGTATGACAGAAAAAAAATTAGTTCGGCCCAAAATGTCACGGATGTGTCTTTTTTTGTAGTGCTAGGAGTCTAACATTTTACTCTATTTGATAGCCATTAACAAGTAAAAAGCTTGGCATAGCCATTAACAAGAGTTTTTTAGAACCACTATCACAAAAGCATGTATGGTCATATGACCACCCCCAAACCGTACCCTAGTAACAAAATAGGCCACAGACCACAAGCAAATTAAGAAGCAATATATCATCAGCTCAATGACCAGAGCATGCACAGTGTGGCCATAGATCAAAGGCTAGGTCCCAAAGGAGACAAAGGGGGAAGGACTGGAGAGACCAAGGACTCACCTAAGTATAGTGGTACTGAGGAGGTAGTCATGACAAAGGAGACACCGTGTACGGACTGCTGGATGGTCTCGATATCAAGACCCTTCAGCTTATCGACCAACTCCACATGACCCTTGAGTGTATCAAGTTCCCTCGGCATGTAACAAGAGTGACTTCCAGGATTTCTTTTTCTTTGGATATGGTCTCCTGTAATATTTAAACAACCAAGTCAGGTATCTCAAATGAACACAACAAGATAAACAGATGCTAACAAAATAAGTGAGACGATGTTCACCCTTCAGATTATACAAGTTATAACAGTCCAACAAGGACCTGTGAGTTGCAAAACCCAAAAACTTCTAGAGAATGTAGATAAACCAAACTTCAGTTGAAACATTGCCAATTTGTTCTCAAGCAAACAAACCTACATTGCCAGATTGGAAATAAATACAGCTTGCTCTCGGTACTAACTACTCTCTCTATTTCTAAATATAAGACCTTTTAGAGATTTCAATGCGGATTACATACAAATGTACATAGACACATTTTAGTGTGTAGTTCACTCATTTTGCTCCGAATGTAGTCTATATTGAAATCTCTAAAAGGTCTTATATTTTCTAATCAAGGGAAATATCTTTTACGGAGTACTAGTACCATCTCCAAGGAACTCTTCTTCATGACAACAGGAAAGCATGCCAATCATAAACAAGTAGTAGTACATGGAGAGCAGCACATGCAATGCAACAGAAGTGAAAACACACACGTCCAGCACTAACTACGTTTTTAATCGATCACAACAGGAAAGCGTACCAATACTCATGCTTGGAGAGCAGCGCATAGAGGGATGGACAGTTATAGGAATCACCAAAAGTGCAAACACACCGACACAGAAAACATGGAGAGCTATACCCGCTGTGACCACCGCCGCCCACACCCTTTGCGCCTGCCATGCCACTCACAGGCATTCAACCACCAGCTCAAACAAAAGTCTCTCCACCATTCAAAAAAGCAATGGCATTGCATACCACTCACAGGGATTCAACGATCGTTCCAAACAAAGGCGTCACCGCCTTTCAAAAAGCTAGACCAAAACCAAGCATAATAAATTCATTCTAATCACTGGAGCAGACTTCTACAAAAGTTGGTCAGGAGTTGTCTAGCATGTGCAATATACAGTATGTTAGCAACAACAAGCAGATCTTATAAGTTAATATAATGTTGTCAAACACATCATCCATGCCATTTTTTATATTTCTATCCTAATGAAGTAAGCATTTCCATCTTTTTGAGGCAAGACATACTAGGCATCTAAACGATTAAAGTAAAATAAAAACAAGGGAGCAGAGCACCAAAGGTATATAGGAAGCTCACTATTTTTGTTCAGTATAAGTGTATCCGAAACCGACCAAACAAAGTATGAAAACTAGCACACTGATTCAGCTTTGCGTCAAGCATGTGGAAAATGGACTAATGCAGGGTCCATAAGGGTATAACAAGCATCAGTTCAGTCAGGGATTATGATTTCTTGTGTAAATGGACTGATTCACTATTGAAGTGTGAAATTCATATTCAGAAAAAAGAAACAAAGACTTTAAATTGAACCACTTGGTGCTCATTTGCAAGATGCAAAACCACTTTTCCTCGGATATTCTTGTAAATAACTTCTGAACTTTGTTCACATTTTCCTATCCTACTGTGAGCTTGCAGGTGACAACTTTGGAAGTGTATCGGTGTATCCGCTCCACATTGCCATGTCTTTTTAGGGAGACACACTAGGAATCTAACAATAAGCAAAATAAAAACTAAGGGAGCAGAACACCCAATGTTATAGGAAGCCTCGCTGTTTTTGTTCAAATAGTATGTGTATCCAACTTTAACTAAACAAAGGATGGAAACTAGCACCTCGAATCAGATTTTTTCTATAGTATGTGCAGAATAATAACAAGAGTATATCACCAACGAATGGAACTCAAATGCAGAATATGCTATGAACACTAATGTAGCAACTTTCTATCTGCTGACGAACAAACATTTGAGCTTCTACAGCTGCTTCTCAACTCTCAATTGAATCTAACAATCTATGTCTATAATTGCAAATTAATTCAAGAAAACAGAAGCATCATAAGTTTGTAACTCAAGTGGAGCTGCCATTGCTCCATTGAAAAAAAACTGAGCCCCATGGAGCCCGACCACCAAAGCGCATTTTCGCATGTAGTAGTCTCTACTTTATACTGAAAGCAGCACCACTACACAGCCCAGAGCAGCAACAAAAGAAGAAAACAAGTTTGATGCTACAACCATTTGAGATTCTACAGTTGCTTATCAAATCTCAATTGGCTCTAACTCTCTACATGCTAGAATATTTCACCCTTTGTAAGGAATATGACAAGGTTATATAAAGAGTGCAACACAAAGATTAAGTACAGTACCAACTTTGTTCTTGTACAAACCTACAAGCACAGTAGGTCAACATTTTACTCTATTTCATAGCCATTGATAAGTAAAAAAAACTTGGCAAAGCCATTAACGAGATTTTTTTAGAACCACTATCACAAAAGAATGTTCGCTATATGACCACCCCACAAGCCAAATCGTACCCTAGCAACAAAATAGGCCATGGATCACAAACAAAGAAGCACCATATCATCGGCTTAATGACCATGGCATGCACAGTATGACTATAGATCAACGGCTAGGTCCAAAAGCAAACAAAGGAGGAAGGACTGGAGAGACCAGGGTCTTACCTAATTAGTGGTACTAAAGAGGCAGTCATGACAGAGGAGACACTGTGTACAGACTGCTGGATGGTCTCTATATCAAGACCCTTCATCTTATCAACCAACTCCACATGATCCTTCAGTGTATCAGGTTCCCTCGGCCTGTAATAACAGTGAGTTCCAGGATTTCTTTTTCTCTGGATATGCTCTCATGTAATATTTAAACAACCACATCAGGTATCTCTAATGAACACAACAAGAAGAACAAATGCTAACAAAATAAGTGAGACGAGGTTCATGGCCCTTCATATATTACAAGTTACAACAGTCCAACAAGGACCTATGAGTTCCAAAACCCAAAAACTTCTACAGAATGTAGATAAACCAAACTTCAGATGAAATATTGCCAATTTGCTCTCAAAAAAACAAACCTACATTGCCAGATTGGAAATGAATACAGCTTGCTCTTGGTACTAACTACTTTTCTAATCAAGGGAAATATCTCTTACGGAGTACTAGTACCATCTCCAATGAACTCCTCTTCATGAAAACAGGAAAGCATGCCAATAATAAACAAGTAGTAGTGCATGGAGAGCAGCACATGCAATGCAATAGAAGTGCAAACACACACATCCAACACTAACTACGTTTCTAATCACAAGGGAAAAATCTCTTATGATTCTGGAGACTCCAGTGGACTACTGATCACAACAGGAAAGCATACCAATACTCGTGCTTGGCTATCAAAGAATATGTGAGAACTTATTTTATATGCATTGAGGTAGTTTAATATTTTAATATAAACCATTTTAAACATCTTTATTATTGGTTTAGACTTGCTAAATGTGTTTACATCAGTTAATCAAGTTCATGATAGGTAGCATTTAGACACAAAATTTTTTTTTTATCATCTTCATGCTCGAGGTCGAGCACATGATGTTGATACGTCTCCAAGGTATCTAATTTGCTTTGTATGTTTCATGCCTATAATCCTTGAAGTATGCATTGTCCTATAAATCCAGTTCCTTTTTTCGGTTATTTTTGAATTTTAGAAGAAGAAAAACCAAAGCTTTGTGAAAATTCCAACAAAACCTGGTAGGAAATTTCAGGACACCGGAGGACCAAAGTCCAATACCTAGGGTGGCCCACGAGGCGTAGGCACACTGTGTAGGCGCCCAGATGCTGCCGACGTCTATGGACCCTAGGGCACCCATCAGCTGCCTCTGGTGCCTGATGGTTTTGTATACCCCCAAAACTCATACCCAATTTATGGTGCATTTCTTTTTGCCATCGACACTTCGCATTTTGGGGCGATCTTTGTTTTCAGTCCTGATCTGGTACTCTATCAGGAGAGGAATTCATCTTCATTACCACCAACCTCAATGGTTCATCATCAATAAACAACAATGTATTTTAGCAAACATCCGATACCGCATTATTGACCTCACATCATTGGAGCTTATTGATGTCAATGACAATCATCATCTTCAAGTTATTCCACGTAGGACTTGTAGATTTTCTTCGCACAATGACTTCCTCCCACACCTCCTTGCTGACGACAATGTAGTCGTCCCTATGCGTCTTGTACGCAATGGTGTTGACGCCCACTACTTCGAGTCATACTCCAACAAGACCTTCATCACTCGGGATGATAGTGCTGGAAGCTATCTTATTAGATAATTTTTATGATGGCGTCGTCGATGAAAAAATAAAAGAGCACTCATGTCAAACCGCCACGTGTGATGGACATAAAAAATATAAAATGGTAAATAACTTTACAAAACACATTATCATGTGTTTGTGCTACGTCTTGAGCTTGCGTTGGTTTTCCTTAAAGAGGAAAGGTTGATGCAACAATAGTAGCGTAAGTATTTCCCTTAGTTTTTGAGAACCAAGGTATCAATCCAGTAGGAGGCTCCTCAAAAGTCCCACGCACCTACACAAACAAACAAAGAACTCGCAACCAACGCAATAAAGGGGTTGTCAATCCCTTCACGGCCACTTGCGAAAGTGAGATCTGATAGAGATAATATGATAAGATAAATATTTTTTTGGTATTTTATAATACAGATGCAAAAAGTAAAGATGCAAATATCAGTAGATTGGAAGCAAATATGATAAAAGATAGACCCGGGGGCCATAGGTTTCACTAGAGGCTTCTCTCAAGATAGCATAGGTATTACGGTGGGTGAACAAATTACCATCGAGAAATTGATAGAAATGCGAATAATTATGAGATTATCTAGGCATGACCATGTATATAGGCATCACGTCCGCAACAAGTAGACCGACTCCTTCCTGCATCTACTACTATTACTCCACACATCGACCGACTCCTGCCTGCATCTAGAGTATTAAGTTCATAAAGAACAGAGTAACGCATTAAGCAAGATGACATGATGTAGAGGGATAAACTCAAGTAATATGATATAAACCCCATCTTTTTATCCTCGATGGCAACAATACAATACGTGCCTTGCTGCCCCTGCTGTCACTGGGAAAGGACACCGCAAGATTGAACCCAAAACTAAGCACTTCTCCCATGGCAAGAAAGATCAATCTAGTAGGCCAAACCAAACTGATAATTCGAAGAGACTTGCAAAGATAACTCAGTCATACATAAAAGAATTCAGAGGAGATTCAAATATTTCTCATAGATAAACTTGATCATAAACCCACAATTCATCGGATCTCGACAAACACACCGCAAAAAGAGTTTACATCGAATAGATCTCCACAAGAGAGGGGGAGAACATTGTATTGAGATCCAAAAAGAGAGAAGAAGCCATCTAGCTAATAACTATGGACCCGAAGGTCTGTGGTAAACTACTCACAACTCATCGGAGGGGCTATGGTGTTGATGTAGAAGCCCTCCATGGTCAATTCCCCCTCCGGGAGAGCACTGGCGAAGGCTCCAAGATGGGATCTCGCGGATACAGAAGGTTACGGCGGTGGAAATTTTGTTTCGTTGGCTCCCTGGATGTTTTCGGGGTATGTAGGCTTGTATAGGAGGAAGAAGTACGTAGGTGGCCGCCTGAGGGGCCCACGAGATAGGGGGGCGCGCCCTGTAGGGGTGGGCGCGCCCTACCCTCTCGTGGCTGCCTCGGCTGCTTCTTGACTTGCACTCCAAGTTCCCTGGATCACGTTCGTTCCAAAAATCATGCTCCCGAAGGTTTCATTCCGTTTGGACTCCGTCTGATATTCCTTTTCTTCGAAATACTAAAATAGGCAAAAAAACAGCAATACGGGCTGGGCCTCCGGTTAGTACGTTAGTCCCAAAAATGATATAAATGTGTAAAATAAAGCCCATAAACATCCAAAAGGGGTAATATAATAGCATGGAACAATCAAAAATTATAGATACGTTGGAGACGTATCAGTTTGTTGATAAGATTTGTCTTTCTCAAATGGGTCACAAATGGCACTCCGATGTACATATTGCTTGGTGGTAGGATGTCGAGGAGGTGTCTAGCCTCATCGTCGTTGAGCCTGATCGTTTGGGTGAAGACGGTAGAATCAAATGCGCCAGCCTCGCCATTGTCGGCATAGAGAATATTCATCTTGGGCATTGGTCCT
The DNA here is from genome assembly GCF_002162155.2 of Triticum dicoccoides. NCBI lineage: Eukaryota > Viridiplantae > Streptophyta > Magnoliopsida > Poales > Poaceae > Triticum > Triticum dicoccoides. The sequence goes on along the minus strand of NC_041393.1, from coordinate 547,196,183 downwards.
CTCATGGAAAAACATATCATTTCTCCCCTCTCCCCCTATTAGACCATTGTCAGTAATGAACAAGTCCCATCCTTCACCTCCCTTGCGGATCCTTTTTGATCCTTTCTCCAGTTCAATGTTGTATGTGCCCCCCAACACCCTCAAAGAGCACACTCCCTCCTATTAATTCATTAAATTGCATCCTTATGTTGCATGTGACAATATGTGCAACAAAAGCAAAAGAAAAACGCATTAGATAAATGGTAAAAGTACTAAAAGAAAAACACAAATGGTTGCAAGTGTATGAAAAAGAACAGTTTGTTACCATCGAACTTAAGAACCCCTCTACCAGATAGATAATGAACAATGGTCCACTCGAAAGGCTTCTTGTGCACCTATACATACATACCTTCCATGCCATATCCTGTTAGAGAAGATTTAACCTTGGGATATTTACAAGTGCAATATAAGCATCAAGCATAACTAGCAATTTACAAGATAAATACACTATCATCCAAGAACTAAATTTGGACGTGGTGAACTTTGGACAATCTGCAAGATCAACTATAGCCACAAGCACTAGCAATCCAAAGCACAACTAGCATTTCACGAGATCAATACCTATCATCCAAGCACAACTACAATTTACAAGATCAATACTACTAGCAATTTACATGATAAACATATCATCCTAGCACACCTAGTATTTTACAAGATCAATACCTATTAATTATGAATTTCCAAGATCAATACCACTAGCTTTTCTTGACAAAGGTGGATTTTATTGGCTCAAAATGAAGCATCAAGGGGATACAAGTACAATGAGCGCACACCCAGTATTTGCATAGCTAGGATGCACACAACCAATAATACCAGTAGCAAATTACAAGATGAGTACCACTATCGTCCAAGCACAACTAGCATTTCACAAGATAAATACCTATCATCGAAGGATAACTATCAATTTACAAGATCAATACTATCTATACATACTAATAAAGGGAAGGGATATTCTTGGTTTGATCCATCGTCATATTTTACAAAAGAAGTACATACTTTCATCTGCCATCCGATTTTTCGTCCATCCGACTGTAGGTCAGATTGACTAGATGTATTGACTTGTCCCCTTACCGCTAACATGTTATTGCCTATCATTTATTTATTAGTTACCTAGATCTTCGCACAGTAGTTCCTCTCAATATTGTAACACTAGTTAACATATGAAACGTGCCCCCGCTCCCCTCATCATGTTCTTGCCGTTTCAATACTCAGGCATGGAATGTAGCATGTTAAACATTAAATAAAGGCCAGTTATAAGTAACATGTACCATATTACCGATGCATCATTCTATAAACTGAACGACACTTATGGGGTGCAATTCCTATGCTTGATTTTTTTTCTATTCCCTTGCCTCTAGCAATGAAACAACATTAAAACAATCATACTTTTCTTCTGTTTCTGTCACATAAATCTAGCCTTGATGTATGTCCTTAAATTTTCACTTAACTTGAATTTTGAAATCATTCTGAATGACACTATAACTTCATTTATCCACTCTCATTATTGTCATGACACCCCCAAAAACATGTGAACCACCACACTTACCTTCTCCATGCTTTAGGCATGCCCGTTTGCAGTTTGTAAAACATGGAGGGATTACATGTCTAGAATTGGATGCCACCTAAAAACACATATCTTCTTATCATTTAGGCAAACTGAAAACATAGAACCACTTGCTAAACTCAAAGTGTATACACCTTGTCTCCTTGTTATCTATAGCTCTAGCAATGACTCATATCTTGTATGGCACTTGTACTCATTCACCTTATCCCATTATCGTGGGTATCGTCTCACTCCATTTGCCATCCTATTATCATCGTGCTAGTCCTTGAACATTGAAGCAATTCTACCTCTCTTCTAGCCTCTTTTGCACATCCATTTACTTATATACCATAAGAAGAGAAAGTGCCAAATGTAGAATTTTAAAGGTCAAGTAGAAATAAGAATTTGTTGCATATAATAGAAATGTTTCTACCTGTGAGAGACCAGTAGGAGTGGAAACACATAGAGGAAAGAATATAAAGTGTCTCAATAGTTCGAAAGGGGTGCATTTTCCCTATGGTGGAGGACATCTCCTTCCCAACTCTGTGCTTTCTAATATGATTATTTACGTGATGTATTTCTTTGAAGTGCCAAAATGGAGTTAAAAGTATTCTATGGTTTCTTCTTTATGATAGGCTTAATACGCTAAATATGCACAAGTGGAGAATATTTAATGTCACTAACAACTATGCTTACATCCCATGTAATGTTGTTGAAGAGACCATTGAGAACCTCATTTTCCATTGCCCCTTTAGCATTTCTTGTCGGATACGCCTTTCCAGTGGTCTCCGAATGCCTCACGGATTGCTTCGGTAATGTGCTAAAGTGCCATTTAGTAAATAGGAATATTTGTTATAATATATTGGAACATTTCGAAGGAGCTCATTAATTACATTTTCAAAGGTATTAGGCCTTTGAGATTGGCATGGAGAGAAATCCCCAAATATGTATTATCCATAAATAGTTATTCAAGCTTCTTACCAAGGATGAGGTATGCCATGATATATTTAGTACTATATAGATAGGCTCTAAGATTCTATCCTAGGTCTAGAGGAAACCTGAGGACTCCCACTTTTTGGTTGTTTCTATGAAGCGAAGATGACTTATTCTCTAGTCCGAAACTATCACTGTCGAGGATTGCTCACATGTTAGGTATTGGGAGGACTCGTGGTTGGGAAATGCCCCCACTTAGCTTCCAATACCTAGGTGTTTTTGATATAGCTCCGCTTAGGCATGTCACAATAGAATATGTGATTTTTAAGGAGTTCTTTACGTAACATGGGTGAAGGTGTAGTCATCGGATTGGTCCTCCATTTCTTGAAGTTATTCTTATTTTTGTGTCAAACAATGTCATGTGTTTTCACTTTCCTAGAACTATGGTAGATTTTTATATGTTGTGCGCATCTAGCTATGCAGAAACCAGGAGTGAACTCTTCATGGTTGTATCACTTGATGCGACGTCAAGGGTCAACAAAAACTATCATAAAAAAAGGTATGCCTGAAAAAGCATGCATGTTTACACAAAGAGTAGGTGCAACATAGAAGTTGGGACCAGCTAAATCACGGAGATCAAACAAACAGACCATTGAAGAGATCCATAATAACAATTGCAATGACTAAATGAAATATGCTTGGGCTCAAAGAGCACAACCAAGATTACATGTCACTTATTATTAATGGGATTACATGTATCTTCTCCTTGCTTACATTGGGGGGAAAGGACTTGAAGAAGAAGCTTCAGGATCAGCGCCACCGAACTGCCAACCAAACCCCACCTCAAACGACCTCTTCGGGTGAATATCACCACTATGGAAGACAATGCTTGTGTTGGTGTCATTATGGCCACTAGAATTGTGGCCACTATAGACCAGGGCGTTGAGGTCTCCTCCATACCTCATCATGTGAAGTGAATCCTCTTGTTGTTGCGGCGGAGCCTTAAACATCGTGGGAGGCCCCATGTCCATGCCACTAGTGCCATAGCGAACTGGTGATGCTGCCGGATACATCATCGAAGACCCCATGTCCATGTTGTGAGTGATGTATGGAGCTGGTGGTGGTGCCTGATAAGTCGATGGAGACTTCATGTGCATGTAGTCGGTGACGTATGGAGCTGGCGGTGGCGTGTGATACATTGCTGGAGACCCCATGTCCATGGTGTTGGTGATGTATGGCTCCTGGGGCTGGAAGAGAGGTGGTTGGCCGCTAATTTTTGTGATTCTTTCCCCCATGCTCTGGAGGATCACCTCTAGCTTTCGGCCAACATTGGTGAGATCCTCGATGTTGAGGCCATCAAGGCTCGAGAGGTTGCTTCTAAGCATGGCCTTGTGCAGGAGGATTCTGGTCTCGTTGTCTTCACAGATGCCCTGGAGCTTGTGGCCCTTGGCCTGGAGCTTGTCAAAATGTTGGTTGAGAAAGCCTTCATGATTCACCGTCTTCTTGAAGTTCCCCTCCGGCATATTCTTATACCGGTTCAGGATAGGCACCGCCTCAGCGGGGGACGGGAACACCTGCGGTACCGCCTCACCCTCGCCATATACTAGCACACATGCCTTGGCGTTGCACATGATGGCCAACTCCTCCGCCTTCTTTCGTAGGCCCTCACGCCGCTTCTTTGAAGTACTAAATCTAGACTTTTTATCGAGGATGTACCGGAGGGTCACCTTCTTGCGAGCCATTTCCAACAAAGGGATAAAGCAGCAAAGGAGAGTTTCTTTGTTTTGGTGAGTTGAAAGCAATAAGGGTGGATAGATTTATAGTTGAGGATCAGCCAAGAGACCCAAGACGAGGAAGATGCAGCGTGCTAATCCAGAAACTTTTAAATGTAAGTTGATAGGATAAGGAGGTGCTTCATAAATGCATCATTAAAACACAATATTTCTGAAATTAACACATGGAATGCTCATAGTAGTCGGCCGAGCCAAAAATGCGATAAAAGAATGGTTTCTCTCAAGAGCCACATGAATCTTATTAACATGATATGCTTATTTTAGCTATACGTTACCAAATTAATTTTCAAGTTTAATATGTTCTAAAGATGGATGCTTATCCAAACGACGTTCAATTGTAACCAAGTTACGTATTATCAAAAAAGTTAGTAAGTAACATACTTAAATTATCTCATAATGCATAGATGAACTGAAATTACTTATTTACAAAGATATGCACGCAATTAAACCGATTGGTCATGCACGTTGTGTGAATTAAGTTCTACCAATTTTTCCTATATGTGAATTAAATGTGGTTCCATATATTCAGGATTGACCAAAGTTACTAGATGACCACCAGTGATTCATGGTAACTGAAAACGTAATTATGGCCGCATACATTCCAAGGCAATAATTACTTCCATCTAGAAGATATGGACCGACCCTTTTCTTTAGATGTCAGGTTAAGCTAGGTAGCGCAGCTTTGCTATAGTTGTAAATATTTGTGTGCCAGAATTATGGGTACTTTTTTTAACATAGTACAGACGCAGATGCTCATACATACACACATACACTGATCCCTATAAACGCACGCGCACACACATACTCTATCCCTATGAGCACCTTCGAGAAAATGAGCCGGCACATCATCTTGAAATTGATAAAGTCGCTACAGATGCCTTCGTAGTAGACGGGAATGTCTCCTCCCATATAACACACATCGTCGGAAGGCCTGAAACAAATTCAGAAAAATGCAATCACCAATGCAAGTCCAGGACTTGAACCCTGACGGGTTTGTTCTGCCTCAAGGAAGCTAATCATCTTAGCACTGCTACATGTACTTGCCAGAGCTTTCCTCGCAAGAAAAAAAGAACAATTGATTCCTTGCACTTAGAGGCCACAGATATATAGATATATTCAAAGTAAATAAGCAAATGATAGCCATATCAACAAAATGACAATCATAGAAGCAGATATATGTACTCACAATAATTATAACATTCTTTCTAGGCATTTAAGCCAATCCGATATAAATCTGGAATATTCACAACTCGTCATATATTTTTTGTGTCTAACGAAGCTTATGCCTTATTTGAATCACCATGTGCCTTTGTGGCAACTCAACATTATACAATAATTTTGTGGTGACGTATGACATGATAACTAGTGCTACATGTGCTTCCAGTACCAACTGGGCTACCACTAATGTCGCTAGCACCACCGCCACCATTAGAGCAACTCTAGCAGACCCCTCAAAACGCCCGGCCTGCAAAAATTCCGGTGAGTATGCAGGTTCGGCCTAATTTTCCGGGCATAACAGAGCCCGCATACTCGCCCGGCCCGCAATTTTTTTTGCCGCAGCCCGAAAACCGCACACCCCGAGCAGTATAACTGCGGTTCGGCGACCCTTTTGCGGGTCCAAACCCTATGCCCCCGCCGCCGCGAGCCACCCGATTCCCCTTTCCCCTCTCCCAATTTCTCGCCGCCGGCGTCCACCCGCCCCGCCTCCAGCCGCCATGTGGGGGCGAATGTGGAGCTCCGGACGCGGCTTTGGCAGCAGATCCGGCCGTGAGCGCGACCCGGAGCGCGGGCGGCGCGTCCGGGCGAACGGCGCGAGGAAGCGCGGCGCCCGGAGGTGGACCAACCGCGGGATGTCACCGTGGGCGAGCTTCAACCGCCGCGAGACGGAGGAGTACGACAGCCGTAGCACGTCCTTCTCCTCCGCGAGATCTTCCTACGTCGGATCCTCCTCGTCCTCCGGCGCGGGCTTCCTCCCCGTGAAGAGGGAGTGGTCGGACGACGAGGAGGAGCCGGAGCCGCCGGCGCCGTTCGCCTTCGTCCCGGTGAAGGAGGAGCCCGAGGAGCCCGCTCCGCTCGGCCGCCGCGGAGTAGTTGGGCCCGAGGACTACGTCGCGGACTTTGACGCTGTCGCCACCGCCATCGCAGAGCGGAGCGTGCGCGAGGAGGAGGAGCGCCGGCGCCACGCCGAGGAGCTCGAAGCCCTCCAGTGGCGCCAGGCGGTCGCCGACAACGTCGCCACCAACGAGAAGGCTGAGGAGTGACACCGCATCCGCGCGGAGCAGGCGGCGAAGTACGTCGACCTGTGCAGCTCCGGCAAGGAGGATTGAGCGTCCGGCTCTTCCACGGCGTCGTCCATTTGCCGCGACCTCGTCGCCGTCAAATTCGACCCCTCTATTACTAGTTTATCATAGTATGCAGTATAACTATGCTTGTAGTTTGTTGATCATGTGATGAACTATGTAGTATGTGATGAACTATGTTTGTGCAATTTCTCCGGCGAAAATGATTTTTCAAATTATGCAGGTTTTGATCTGTCCGGTCGCGCATGTTTTTGACCCGCAAACGCGATCTTCGTGCAGACGCGTTATGCGGGTCAAATTTTTACGGGGTCTGCTAGAGTTGCTCTTACCCATCTGCCAGCCTTGCATATTGCCACGACCGCCATGACTATTTGCACTCTCTCTAGCTACTGGTAATATTTCTATTGCCACCACTTCTCATCATTTCACCGTTGCATCCACTATGATCGATTCATCGACCTGCACCATGGTCGTTGTTTCCATGTGCCTCTTCATGTACCTTTGCCCCCCCCCCCCCTTC
>NC_041393.1:547143168-547188603 GCF_002162155.2 Triticum dicoccoides | reverse complement strand
CCTCCTCCTCCACTCCAAGACCCCCATCCACACACACTTTGCCGAGGTTTAGCCATGTTCACGTCCTTACAGAAATAGAAAAGTATGTGTTTGGTCCCTTAAATTTACAAGAAGTCGACATTTAGTCCCTCATGCCTCAAAACCAGATACATTTCGTCCAAAACCAGAATTGTGACAAAAACTGCTGACGAGTTATTGGTTTTCACATTTTTTTTGAGGTATTGGTTTTCTCTCTCCTTCCCCCCTCTTCTCTCTCATACAACAAAAAGCATTTCCTTGAGCACCTTGTCTGCCTTCTCCCACACCCATGGTAACGTTGCCGAGCTCAAAACCGTCCATCCCGTGCTAGTGGTAGCTGCACCATGGCCACTCGCGCACGTGGAGAAGCCACATTTCAACCTCGTCCCTCGCCACCTCCATGTTGACCCCCTTCTCCGCCATGGTGCGCATGGCGACGGGCTCGTCGAGGACGAACGGGAGCATCACGGCGGATGCCCAAAAACGAAGCTCTTGACGGTGGAGCCCCACCCGCAGTGCGCCAGGGACGCGCCTGTCGCGCCGTGTGCGAGCTCCGCCAGCCACCCTGTACCATGCCACAAGTTCGACGCTGAGGTGTGTTAGCTTTAATCTTGATTCGATGTATCTACATGTTTTAGCTTTGGGTCCACATGTAACTTAGATGGTTTAGGGAGTAGCTAGTCGTGGAAGCTTCTGTTGAGTGTGCGGAGAAGACGAGATGTCGGGCTGATATGCGATGCAGCGAGCATAGTGAGATGTCGATTGGGGTGTGAAGCCGTGGTGCTGTGGGATGTGGCACGATCGCGTGAAGAGGCAATGCACACTGGAGTCAGACCGGCAAAATGGACTAGTGTACTACTTTCTTCGTTCGGAATTACTTGTCTCGAAAATAGATGTATCTAGAACTAAAATAAGTCTAGATACATCCATTTTTACGATAAATAATTCCGAACGGAGGGAGTAGTTTATTAGTGCTCCTTTAATTCAAAGGAATTGCATAGGATTTTTGGAGGATTTGGACCCTTAGGAATTTTTCCTGTGATGCTTATTTGATTTGTAGGATTGGCATCCTTAGGAGTTTTTTCATAGGATCCATTTGTACACATTTAGAAGAAAAATTTCCATCCACTCAAACCTCTTTGTAGAATTCCTTTGGTTTTTCCTGCGCTATCAAACATTCTTTCAAATCCTGTAGGATACTATTGGACATACCATCCTATTCATGCATTTTTCCTGTTCCTTCATTTTGACAATCCTGCGAATCAAAGAGGCCCTTAGTGTGCATGCATGTAGTTTGTTTGGTCAGGTGGTTGCCGAGTAGTCTGGACGTTGGAGCGAATCAAGGAGATAGATTAGGTGTATGCAAGTAGATGGTTAGCTTAGTGGGATAAGTGGCCGAGTGTGCATGCTAGGATAGGGCGTGCTTGAGTGCCAGGTCCTTTGTATAAATACATTGCATTGAGTTAGTGAAATGAGAAGCCGTGAGGGCTGGGAAAACAATGTAGGGTCTGTGGCTGCCAAGTAAGAGTGCCTCTGGGCAAAGCTTGTGTGCTCTTTTTGGTATATGAGCGTGTGTGTGTGTTGAGTCTTCCCCTAGTGTGTGTGTTCTTGTGTGAGACAAAAGAGAGAGAGAGAGCGCTGTGCGAGGCAGCTCGAGGTGGAAGAAGAAGAGGCGCTGCGAGAGAGGCTGCGCCAACAAAGTGGGCATGCCGAGCTCGATCCAGCACGGGAATGTGCTGAAGCTGTTGTGCAACGTGACGAGCGAGGACGGCGTGGCAAGCCTGCTGGTGTAGGAGCAACTCCTAAACGATGGCATGTACAAGTGGCTGCACAGGCTGGTGGTGCGGAAGTTGGGCGGGTTCGGGCGGCCGGAGCGTCACGGGGTGGTTGTGGGCCACGGCGGCTGGATGTCAACGAGACTACGAGAGTGAGAAGTTGATGGCTCTACTGGATGGGGCAGTAGCGCATGAGGAATGGGAGAAAGAGTACGCTGACCAGGTACGGGTACTTCGGGGGGTCGTGCTGTGCATGAGCCACACACCGGCCATGCGGGTGCGTCCATCGATGCAGCCAGTGGTTCCGATGTTGCGAGAAACACGCCAAGGCCAAGCGATGCAGCGAGCCCTTTCATGGCCTTCGTTAGCTCGAGCTTCCCGGGCGGCACGTCGGCCGTGGACTCAGCGCCGTCCGTCGGTCATCCATGTGCTGATGTGCAGCAGCAATACTGGCAGGAAAGCGGAGGCGAGGCCACGTACAGCAACAACAGGAGCCTGTTGAAGTGCTGCATCATCGTTGGTGTGCTGGGTGAGTGCACATAAGGTGCTCGAGAAAATGCCGCCACCATGTGGGCAAGACACAGGAGAGGAGAAGAGAGAAAACTGTTGGAATATGCCACGACGTGTGTGGTCGGGCTCGTCGGGACACGTCGGGTACGCGCGGGACGTACGGGATACACTGGTGCGGTCGGACTCGTCGGGCGCATCGAATGCGCCCAGGACGTGCGGGACGCAGCGAAAGCCGTGGCAAAGTATACGTGTGTATGTGTATGTGTGTAGGGTGTGTGTGCCCGCGAGGTGTGCGTGTGTTGCATGCATTAGTGGAGTGAGTCTCCAGGTGGTTAGTTGCATGCTTAGGTAGTGGAGCAGGTGATGGCTTGCGATCAGCTCGGAGGACGGCCGCTTAGTACGTGTACGAGTGGAGGCCGGTTTGTGTGGATCCCGCGTCATGCGCATGGCCGGCCGAATCGTTGGCTCACAAGCAGAAGCTAGCTGGGCGTTTCGTGCGTGTGTGCGCAGGAGAAAACGTGAGCGTTGCGTTTGCTAGGACTACAAAGCTGCAGCTGTGGGTGTGTGCTTGTATGAGTTTTGTGCTCTGGAAATAGTAATGGGGCTGTGAGTGCAGCCGGGTGAAACCCCAAATTATTGTGCTCCTCCTTCTTCTACCTTTAGTTTCGAGTGAGAGAGAGAGAGCTGCAACAATAATTGATATACAGAGCTTCAGTTCGGGCGATCACCGGCGACCATGGCGCTCGTCCCGCATGGCGGCGGCGCGGGCGGATCGACGACGATGGCGATGCCGATGCTGACCACGGACAACTACACGGTCTGGGCCATCAAGGCGCAGGCGATCCTCGGCGTTCACACCGTGTGGGAGGCGTTGGCGCTGGGCGACGCGGCGGTGAACGCGAGGAAGGACAAGACGGCGCACGCGTTGCTACTCGGGGCATTACCGGAGGACGTGCTGCTGTAGGTGGCGACGAAGCTCACCGCCAGGGAGGTATGGGACTCCCTGAAGGTGAGGTTCGTCGGCGGCGATCGGGTCCGCGCGGCGAGGCTGGCGATGCTGCGCGGCGAGTTCGACCGCCTGAAGATGGCGGACGGCGAGGAGCTCGACGTGTACGGCGGGAGGCTCGCGGCGATGTCGGCGAGGTACGCCAACCTCGGGGAGACGCTGGGCGACGCGGCGCTCGTCAAGAAGCTGCTAGATACAGTGCCGGATCGGCTCTTCCCCATCGTCGCCGGCATCGAGCAGTTCCACAACGTGACAACGATGGCGTTCGACAAAGCGCTTGGGCGGCCGCGTGCGTTTGACAAGCGAGTTCGGCATCGATGGCAGGACAGCAGCGAGCGGGCGGACGGACAGCTCCTCTTCACGGCGGCACAGTGGCGGGTGAGGGAGTCCTGGATTAAGGGGTTCTCGGCCGTCCGGCCTATGTGACGTGGGCCGGACTGATGGGCTATGAAGATACAAGATAGAAGACTCTCTCCCGTGTCCGGATGGGACTCTCCTTGGCGTGGAAGGCAAGCTTGGCGCCCGAATATGAAGAATCCTTTCTCTGTAACCGACTTTATACAACCCTAGTCCCCTCTGATGTCTATATAAACCGAAGGGCTTAGTCCATAGAGGCAATCATATTCATACGTGCTAGACTTCTAGGGTTTTAGCCATTACGATCTCGTGGTAGATCAACTCTTGTAATACTCATATTCATCAAGATCAATCAAGCAAGAAGTAGGATATTACCTCCATACAGAGGGCCCGAACCTGGGTAAACATCGTGTCCCCCGCCTCCTGTTATCATCAGCCTCAGACGCATAGTTCGGGACCCCCTACCCGAGATCCACCGGTTTTGACACCGACATTGGTGCTTTCATTGAGAGTTCCGCTGCGTCGTCACCCAAAGGTTTGATGGCTCCGTCAATCATCTACAACAATGCAGTCCAAGGGGAGGTCTTCCTCCCCGGAGAGATCTTCGTATTCGGCAGCTTCACACTGCGGGCCAACTCGCTTGGCCATCTAGAGTAGATCGACAGCTATGCCCCTGGCCATCAGGTCAGGTTTGGAAGCTTGAATTACGTTGTCGATATCCGCGGAGACTTGATCTTCGACGGATTCAAGCCCGTTACAGCCGCTTCCTGCCGCCACGATGAACATGACCTAAATCTGTCATCGAACCATGCCCAGGAGATAGCGCCTGTAACTGCTCTGGCCCTAGATCTGGAGCAGACCGCGTCGTCCGAGGACGGGAAGCTCAACCCCACCACGGAAGCCGCAGACTCAGCGGCGTTAGAGCCGCACACAGATCCAACCTCGAGCGGGGCCTGTGTCACCGGAACCTCGGATTCATTTCCGGCCATAGGTTTCGAACCGCGTGCATCCGCGCCCATCGTATCTGATCAGGCGCTGATTGTTGAATTCAGTTCCGTGGACATCTTCCGGCACTCACCTTTAGGCGATGTGCTAAAATCATTAAAAGCCCTCTCCTTATCAGGGAACTCTCAGCTGAACTATATCCGGTTTGGATTGAAAGCTGATGATGGAGAATTCCGCTTCCCACCCACCACCCACTTCATAGCCACTGTCGAAGACTTAACCGATATGCTCGCTTACTGCTCCGAAGACATCGACGATATGGACGACGATGCCGGAGAGGAGCAGGCACAAAAACCACCGCTTACAGGGCGCTGGACAGCCACCTCCTCGTATGACGTATACATGGTGGATACACCCAAAGAGAACAATGTCGATAATGAAAAGGATCCAATCGAGGATAAGCCTCCCAAGATACAGCCAAAGCGCCGACGTCAGCGGTGCCGCTCTAATCCACGCCGTGGAAAAAACAGTAATACCGGCACAGGAGAAAATAATACTCCGGACGATGCCGAAGACAATGAAGACCCCGTTGAGGGAGTCCTGGATTAGGTGGTATCCGGACAGCCGGGCTATATACATCGTCCGGACTATTGAACCATGAAGATACCAGACTCAAGACTCCGGCCCATGTCCGGATGGGACTCTCCTTTGCGTGGAAGACAAGCTTGGTGATCCAGATATTATATTTCTTTCCTTGTAACCGACTCCATGTAAACCCTAGCCCTCTCCATGTCTATATAAACCGGAAAGGATGGTCCTTAGAAGGCCAATGACATTTACAACCATACCATCATAGGCTAGCTCCTAGGGTTTAGCCTCTACGATCTCGTGGTAGATCTACTCTTGTACTACTCATATCTTCAATATTAATCAAGCAGGAAGTAGGGTTTTACCTCCATTGAGAGGGCCCGAACCTGGGTAAACATTGTGTCCCTTGCTTCCTGTTACCATCAGCCTAAGATGCACAGATCGGGACCCCCTACCCGAGATCCGCCGGTTTTGACACCAACACCCGTTGAGCTAACTTCCGAACAGGATGAACGGGAGGATGGGTGAGCCAGCCCCAATGAACAGGCCGTTAACGAAGAATCGGAGGATAGTAATTATCTTCCACTCTTCGAGGACGAGGCGAGCCTCGGCAACAAAGATTTTATCGTGCCTGAGGAGCCCATCGACCAGGAGCGCTTTAAGTGCCGGCTAATAGCCACTTCAAGGAGCCTGAAAAAGAAGCAGTAGTAGCTTCAAGCTGATCAAGATCTACTCAACGACAGATGGACTAATGTCCTGGCAGCCGAGGAATATGGCCTCGAGCACCCAACCAAAAGTTACCAGAAACGCAAATTGCTACCCCAATTCGATGACGAGGCGCTGGAGCCCGTCCTACCAACGCGTAATGCGGCTGACCGACCACCATGTGGCCGGGATAAAGCGGCAACTCAAGCCGAATACCAGCCCGCACTACCTCGCCGTAAAAACAGAGACACAACAGCTCAGGGATACACATATGACCTGCGACATGACCTGGAAAACAGAGTAGGACAGACCAGATCTATCTATGGATCGCGGGGGCATGCCCTGATGCGCGACGATGGTCATCCGCCAGGACGTGACAAACATAACCACGCCCGGGCCGAAAACCGCAGACGAACTCCATTTGAGCTATGTCGCGACTTGGACCGATATAGAGGCGCCGCACACCCCCTGTGCTTCACTGATGAAGTAATGGAACATGAATTCCCGGAAGGGTTTAAACCCGTGAACATCGAATCATATGATGGGACAATAGACCCCGCGGTATGGATTGAGGATTTTCTCCTCCATATTTGTATGGCCCGCGGTGATGATCTTCACGCCATCAAATACCTCCCACTAAAACTCAAGGGACCCACTCGGCACTGGTTGAACAGTTTGCCCGAAAACTCAATTGGCAGCTGGGAAGACTTGGAAGACGCCTTCCTCGACAACTTCCGATACGACTCCAACGTATCTATAATTTTTGATTGTTCCATGCTATTATATTACCCCTTTTGGATGTTTATGGGCTTTATTTTACACATTTATATCATTTTTGGGACTAACCTAATAACCGGAGGCCCAACCCGTATTGCTGTTTTTTGCCTATTTCAGTATTTCGAAGAAAAGGAATATCAAACGGAGTCCAAATGGAATGAAACCTTCGGGAGCGTGATTTTTGGAACGAACGTGATCCAGGGGACTTGGAGTGCAAGTCAACAAGCAGCCGAGGCGTCCACGAGACAGGAGGGCGCACCCCCTATCTCGTGGACCCCTCGGACGGCCACCAACGTACTTCTTCCTCCTATATAAGCCTACGTACCCCGAAAACAGTCAGGGAGCCAATGAGACACAATTTCCACCGCCGTAACCTTCTGTATCCGTGAGATCCCATCTTGGAACCTTCGTCGGCGTTCCGCCGGAGGGAGAATCAACCACGGAGCGCTTCTACATCAACACCATAACCCCTCCGATGAGTTGTGAGTAGTTTACCACAGACCTTCAGGTCCATAGTTATTAGCTAGATGGCTTCTTCTCTCTTTTTGGATCTCAATACCATGTTCTCCTCGATCTTCTTGGAGATCTATTCGATGTAACTCTTTTTGCGGTGTGTTTGTCGAGATCCGATGAATTGTGGGTTTATAATCAAGTTTATCTATGAGAAATATTTGAATCTCCTCTGAATCCTTTTATGTATGATTGAGTTATCGTTGCAAGTCTCTTCGAATTATCAGTTTGGTTTGGCCTACTAGATTGATCTTTATTGCAATGGGAGAAGTGCTTAGCTTTGCGTTCAATCTTGCGGTGTCCTTTCCCAGTGACAGCAGGGGCAGCAAGGCACGTATTGTATTGTTGCCATCGAGGATAAAAAGATGGGGTTCATATCATATTGCATGAGTTTATCCCTCTACATCATGTCATCTTTCTTAATGTGTTACTCTGTTCTTATGAACTTAATACTCTAGATGCATGCTGGATAGCGCTCGATGTGTGGAGTAATAGTACTAGATGCTGGCAGGAGTCGGTCTACTTGTCGTGGACGTGATGCCTATATACATGATCATGCCTAGATAATCTCATAATTTTTCGCTTTTCTATCAATTGCTCGACAGTAATTTTTTCACCCACCGTAATACTTATGCTATCTTGAGAGAAGCCACTAGTGAAACCTATGGCCCCCGGGTCTATCTTTTATCATATAAGCTTTCAATCTACTTTTATTTGCATCTTTACTTTTCCAATCTATATCATAAAATACCAAGAATATATTTATCTTATCATACTATCTCTATCAGATCTCACTTTCACAAGTGGCCGTGAAGGGATTGACAACCCCTTTATTGCGTTGGTTGTGAGTTCTTTGTTTGTTTGTGTTGGTGCGTGGGACTTTTGAGGAGCCTCCTACTGGATTGATACCTTGGTTCTTAAAAACGGAGGGAAATACTTAGCTACTATTGCTGCATCACCCTTTCCTCTTCAAGGAAAACCAACGCAAGCTCAAGACGTAGCAAGAAGGATTTCTGGCGCCGTTGCCGGGGAGGTCTTCGCTCAAGTCAAGACATACCAAGTACCCATCACAAACCCATCTCCCTCGCATTTACATTATTTGCCATTTGCCTCTCGTTTTCCTCTCACCCACTTCACCCTTGTCGTTTTATTCACCCTCTCTTTCCCAATCTCCTCCGCTCTCTTTCGCTTGCCTTTTCCGTTTGCTCGTGTGTTAGATCGTTTACCTTGTTGTTATGGCTAGTTCCTTATCCGCTCCTATGTCTCCCGAGTTTGAAGTTCTTCACTTCAAGCAAAGGCAAGGAGAAAAATTAAAAGATGCTTGGTATAGGATGATGGAATCTTATGGCAAGTGCACCCTAGAGGTGAACTTTAGAATTCTTCTTTGCAATTTTTATGTTGGGCTAAATATGACGCATAGACAACTCTTGGATTGCATTGCCAAGGGAAATTTTATCGAAATTGATCCTAGTATTGCTCATGAAGTTATAGAGGGAATAGTGGGAATACTACCTCAAAAGGGAGGATCACATCCTACCCATGAAGAAACACAAGTGTTTGGAAAAATTTGCGAAGTAACAATTTTTTTACAAAAGTCTCTTGAGCCTCTTAAAAGTGTTAGCGGAAATCTTCACCGTATTAATATGTTGATTACTCTTTGCAACAAGCGGTTTGATTCTTTAGATCTAAAAATCTCTGAGTATGACGGGAAATGGAAAGAACCTCCCGGATTCGAGCATTACTCCGCTAAAAACTGAAAATCAAAGATGGCACTACTTAGATCTATCTTCGCTTTTATGCCTAGCTAGGGGCGTTAAACAATAGCGCTAGTTGGGAGGCAACCCAATTTTCTTTGTGTTTTTTGTTTTTGTTCCTGTTTAGTAATAAATCTTGCATCTAACTTCTGTTTAGATGTGTTTTTATCTTTTAATTAGTGTTTGTGCCAAGTAGAACCTATAGGATAACCTATGATGATAGTTGATTTGATTCTGCTGAAAAACAGAAACTTTGCGCGCACGATTTTAATTTTTTTAAATCACAGAAACATGATTTTGCATTGATTCTTTTTGCTGCTGATCAACAGACAAAGTTTCCAGGACTTCCTATTTTGGTAGGATTTTTAGAGCTCTAGAAGTTTGCGTTAGTAACAGATTTCTACAGACTGTTCTGTTTTTGACAGATTCTGTTTTTTCGTGTGTTGTTTGCTTATTTTGATGCATCTATGGCAAGTAAAATAGTTTATAAACCATAGAGAAGTTGGAATACAGTAGGTTTAACACCAAAATAAATAAGGAATGAGTTCATTATAGTACCTTATGTAGTGGTTTTGTTTTCTTTCACTAACGGAGCTTATAAGATTTCCTGTTGAGTTTTGTGTTGTGAAGTTTTCAAGTTTTGGGTAATGCTTTTATGGACTATGGAATAAGGAGTGGCAAGAGCCTAAGCTTGGGGATTCCCATGGCACCACAAGATATTCAAGGATAGCCAAAAGCCTAAGCTTGGGGATGCCCTGGGAAGGCATCCCCTCTTTCGTCTTCGTTCATTGGTAACTTTACTTGGAGCTATATTTTTATTCGCCACATGATATGTGTTTTGCTTGGAGCGTCGTGTATTATATTAGTCTTTGCTTTTTTGTTTACCACAATCATCCTTGCTGTACACACCTTTTGGGAGAAGCCCACTTTATTAGAATTTTGCTAGAATACTTTATGTGCTTCACTTATATCTTTTGAGCTTGATAGTTTTTGCTCTAGTGCTTCACTTATATCTTTTAGAGCACAGTGGTGGCTTAATTTTGAAGAAATTGCTAGTCTCTCATGCTTCACTTATATTATTTTGAGAGTCTTTTAGAACAGCATGGTATTTACTATGGTTATAAATTGGTCCTAGAATGGTAGGCATCCAAGTTGGGTATAATAAAAACTATCATAGGAAGTGAATTGGATGCTATGATCAAATTGATACTTGATAATTGTTTTGAGATTTGGAGGTAGTGATATTAAAGTTATGCTAGTTGGGTGATTATGAATTTAAAGAATGCTTGTGTTGAAGTTAGCAAGTCCCGTAGCATGCACGTATGGTTAAAGTTGTGTAACAAATCTGAAACATGAAGTGTACCTGGCTTGTGCATCCTTATAAGTGGCGGTCGGGGACGAGCGATGGTCTTTTCCTACCAATCTATCCCCCTAGGAGCATGCGTGTAGTGCTTGATTTTTGATGACTTCTAAATTTTTGCAATAAGTATATGAGTTCTTTTGACTAATGTTGAGTCCATGGATTATACGCACTTTTATCTTTCCACCATTGCTAGCCTTTTCAGTACCGTGCATTGCCCTTTCTCACCTTGAGAGTTGGTGCAAACTTCGCCGGTGCATCCAAACCCCGTGATACGATACGCTCTATCACACATAAACCTCCCTATATCTTCCTCAAAACAGCCACCATACCTACCTATTATGGCATTTCCATAGCCATTTCGAGATATATTGCCATGCAACTTTCCACCGTTCTGTTCATCATCTTCATGACATACTTTACTTTTGTCATATTGCCATTGCATGATCATGTAGTTGACATCGTATTTGTGGCAAAGCCACCATGCATAATTTTCATACATGTCACTCTTGATTCATTGCACCATCCCAGTACACCGCCGGAGGCATTCATATAGAGTCATATCTTGTTCTAGTTTCGAGTTGTAGTTCATATATTGTAATCAATAAAAGTGTGATGATCATCATTATTAGAGCATTGCCTAAAAAGAAAAAAAAAGAAAAAAAGAAGAAAGGCCAAAAGAAAAAAAAGAAAGTTCCAAAGAAAAAAAGAAAAAAAATAAAAAGTAAAAAATAAAAATAATAAAAGGGGCAATGTTACTATCTCTTTTTCCACACTTGTGCTTCAAAGTAGCACCTTGTTCTTCATGTAGTGAGTCTCATATATTGTGCTTCAAAGTAGCACCATGTTTTTTCATATAGCGGGTCTCATATGTTGTCACTTTTTAATATACTAGTGGGAATTTTTCATTATAGAACTTGGCTTGTATATTCCTACGATGGGCTTCCTCAAATGCCCTAGGTCTTCGTGAGCAAGCAAGTTGGATGCACACCCACTAGTTTCTTTTTGTTGAGCATTCATTTATAGCTCTAGTGCATCCGTTGCGTGGCAATCCCTACTCCTCATGTTGACATCAATTGATGGGCATCTCCATAGCCCGTTGATTATCCTCGTCAATGTGAGACTTTCTCCTTTTTTGTCTTCTCCACACAATCCCCATTACCATATTCTATTCCACCCATAGTGCTATATCCATGGCTCACGCTCATGTATTGCGTGCAGGTTGAAAAAGTTTGAGATTATTTAAGTATGAAACAATTCTTGTCTTGTCATCGGGGGTGTAGAATTTGGGAACATCTTTGTGTGACGAAAATGAAGCATAGCCTAACTATATGATCTTGTAGGGATGAACTTTCTTTAGCCATGTTATTTTGAGAAGACATGATTACTTTGATTAGTATGCTTGAAGTGTTACTATTTCTTTTATCGATATGAACTTTTATTTTGAATCACTTGGATCTAAATATTCATGCCACAATAAAGAAAATTACATTGAGAATTATGCTAGGTAGCATTCCACATCAAAAATTCTGTTTTTATCATTTACCTACTCGAGGACGAGCATGAATTAAGCTTGGGGATGCTTGATACGTATCCAACATATCTATAATTTTTTATTGTTCCATGCTATTATATTACCCCTTTTGGATGTTTATGGGCTTTATTTTAGACATTTATATCATTTTTGGGACTAACCTACTAACCGGAGGCCCAACCCGTATTGTTGTTTTTTTGCCTATTTCAGTATTTCCAAGAAAAGGAATATCAAATAGAGTCCAAACGGAATGAAACCTTCGGGAGCGTGATTTTTGGAACGAACGTGATCCAGATGACTTGGGGTGCAAGTCAAGAAGCAGCCGAGGCGGGCAAGAGACAGGAGGGCGCGCCCACCCCCTCTGGGCGCGCCCCCCTATCTTGTGTGCCCCTCGGACGGCCACCGACGTACTTCTTCCTCCTATATAAGCCTACGTACCCCGAAAACATCCAGGGAGCCAACGAAACACAATTTCCACCGCCGTAACCTTCTGTATCCGCGAGATCCCATCTTGGAGCCTTCGCCAGCGCTTCGTCGGAGGGGGAATTGACCATGGAGGGCTTCTACATCAACACCATAGCCCCTCCGATGAGTTGTGACACTAGTAGAAAAGGGGGCATCAGTCCCGGTTGGTAAGGCCCTTTAGTCCCGGTTTTTGAACCGGGACTAAAGGGCCGTTACTAATGCCTCCCACCTTTAGTCCCGGTTCAAACTGGAACCGGTACTAAAGGTCGCGGCCACGTGGAGCTCCACCTTTAGTCTCGGTTGGTAACACCAACCGGGACTAAAGGAAATTTTATGATTTTTATTTTTTTTTATTTTCAAATTTCTGAATTATTTTAACCTCTAATCTCTAATCACCACCCCTCATCACTGCTCAATTTATCCTTTAATCTCTAATCACCCCTCCTCATTCCTAATCATCCAACTTCCCGAACGGTCACCCATCCTTCCACTCCCCCAGCCTAAGCACGCTTAACTTTCGGGTTCTATTCTCCCTCGTTTCCAAGTCTGCACTTGTTGTTTTCCTGACAATAGTAAGATGTCAATCCTATTAACCCTCACGAATTTTGCGTGAGCATGAAGTGACACATTTTATTGTTTGAGTTTGAAACTATTGTTTTAAAAAACAATAATTATTTAGTAACACTAATATTTCTTGAATAATTAGTTTGACCATTGTTTGACCATTGTTTGACCACAGTTTGACCAGATTTGACCAAAATTCAAAATAACTGAAATAATTATTTAGTAACACTAATATTCTAGAATAATTAGTTTGACCATTATTTGACCATTGTTTGAAATTTTTTCGATTTTTTCCACTCTAGATCTTAAAAGCCCCGTAACTTTTTTTCTGTTAGGTTTTTGAGGATTTTGAAAATGTTTAACAAGGTTCCCCCGGTTAAATTTGGATGTAACTTTTCGAGTAGATGATTTTTCATATAAAAAACTTTTTCATCCGAGTTAGTATGCAAAAGTTATGCCCATTTTTACTAAATTCTAGAGAGATTTTGCAAATAAAGTCAAAATTCACATTTGCAAATTTTCCCAACAACTAGACCACATATCACATGGGAAACTTATTTTTTTGACATTTTCATCATTTTCTTTTATTTTTTTAAAACTGAAAAGGCGATCCACCAGGGGGGGGTGGAGTTTGAAAATGTGACCTTTAGTACCGGTTCGTGCCATGAACCGGTACTAATGCCTCAAACCCCATTAGTACCGGTTGGTGGCTTGAACCGGGACTAAAGGTCTAACCTTTAGTCCCGGTTGGTGCCACGAACCGGTACTAATGGGCATCGCACCCTTTAGTCCCGGTTCATGGCACCAACCGGGACTAAAAGGTCCAAACGAACCGGGACAAATTGCCCACGTGGCCCCTGGGTGCACGAACCGGGACTAATGCCACCATTAGTCCCGGTTCTGGACTGAACCGGGACTAATGGGCTAACCCGGGGTGGACCAAAGCCCTCTTTTCTACTAGTGTGAGTAGTTTACCACAGACCTTCGGGGTCCATAGTTATTAGCTAGATGGCTTGTTTTCTCTTTTTGGATCTCAATACAATGTTCTCCCCCTCTCTTGTGGAGATCTATTCGATGTAAACTCTTTTTGCGGTGTGTTTGTGGAGATCCGATAAATTGTGGGTTTATGATCAAGTTTATCTATGAGAAATATTTGAATCTCCTCTGAATTCTTTTATGTATGATTGAGTTATCTTTGCAAGTCTCTTCGAATTATCAGTTTGGTTTGGCCTACTAGATTGATCTTTCTTGCCATGGGAGAAGTGCTTAGCTTTGGGTTCAATCTTGCGGTGTCCTTACCCAGTGACAGAAAGGGTTGCAAGGCACGTATTGTATTGTTGCCATCGAGGATAAAAAGATGGGGTTTATATCATATTGCATGAGTTTATCCCTCTACATCATGTCATCTTGCTTAATGCGTTACTCTGTTCTTTATGAACTTAATACTCTAGATGCAGGCAGGAGTCGGTCGATGTGTGGAGTAATAGTAGTAGATGCAGGCAGGAGTCGGTCTACTTGTTGCAGACGTGATGCCTATATACATGATCATGCCTAGATAATCTGTTGCTCCACTGTAATTTGTTGACCCACTATACTACTTATGCTATCTTGAGAGAAGCCTCTAGTGAAACCTATGGCCCCCGGGTCTATCTTTTATCATATTTGCTTTCAATCTACTTTTATTTGCATCTTTACTTTTTGCATCTATATTATAAAATACCAAAAATATATTTATCTTATCATACTATCTCTATCATATCTCACTTTAGCAAGTGGCCGTGAAGGGATTGACAACCCCTTTATTGCGTTGGTTGCGAGTTCTTTGTTCATTTGTGTAGGTGCTTGGGACTTTTGAGGAGCCTCCTACAGGATTGATACCTTGGTTCTCAAAAACTGAGGGAAATACTTACGCTACTATTGCTGCATCACCCTTTCCTCTTCAAGGAAAACCAACGCAAGCTCAAGACGTAGCAACTTCCAGGGTACATATGTCTGGCCTCCGTATGCCGACGACTTAAGTCACATAGTTGAACAGCCCGGAGAGTCAGCCAGGAAATTCTAGACTAGGTTCTTAACTAAAAAGAACCAGATCGTCGACTCTCCGGATGCCGAAGACCTAGCGTCCTTTAAACATAGCATCCGTGATGAATGGCTCGCCCGACACCTCAGCCAAGAAAAGTCAAAGTCTATGGCAGCCCTCACGACGCTTATGACCTGCTTCTGCGCGGGCGGGGATAGCTGTCTAGCCCGTAGCAATAATAATACAAGCAAACCTAGCACTTCTGAAGCGAGAAATAGCAACAGCAAGTCCCGACGCAACAGACACAAGCGTCGAAACAACGGTGACAACACCGAGGACACGGCGGTCAACACCGGATTCAGTGGCTCTAAGTCCGGTCAGTGGAAGAGGCCATATAAAAGAAACAATCCGGGCTCGTCCAGCTTGGACCGCATACTCGATCGTCCATGTCAAATCCACGGCACTCCTGATAAACCAGCCAATCATACCAACAGAGACTGTTGGGCTTTTAAACAGGACGGCAAGTTAAATGCCGAGAACAAGGAGAAGGGGTCGCAAAGCAAGGACGATGACGAGGAGCCCCGGCCACCAAACACAGGGGGACAGAAGAAGTCCCTCCCCCAAGTAAAAACGGTGAACATGATATACGCTACGCATATCCCAAGAGGGAGCACAAGTGCGCGCTCAGGGACGTCTACGCGATGGAGCCAGTCGCCCCAAAGTTCAACCCATGGTCATCCTGCCCGATCATCTTCAATCGCAGGGACCATCCAACCAGTATCCGTCATGTCGGTTTAGCCGCACTAGTCCTCGACCCAATCATTGATGGATTCCATCTTACGCGAGTCCTCATGGACGGTGGCAGCAGCCTGAACCTGCTCTATCAGGATACAGTGCGCAAAATGGGTATTGATCCCTCAAGGATCAAGCCTACAAAAACCACCTTTGAAGGTGTCATACCAGGTGTATAGGCCCGCTGTATGGGCTCAATCACACTAGATGTGGTCTTCGGATCCCCGGACAATTTCCGAAGCGAAGAGTTGATATTCGATATCGTCCCCTTTCGCAGTGGCTATCACGCACTGCTCGGACAAACCGCATTCGCTCGATTCATTGCGGTGCCACACTACGCTTATCTCAAGCTCAAGATGCCCAGACCACGTGGTGTCATAATAGTCAATGGAAACACGGAACGCTCCCTCCGTACCAAGGAGCACACTGCCGCCCTCGCAGCAGAAGTACAGAGTGGCGTTTTCAAGTAGAACCTTAATTCGGCTGCCAATCTCTCGAACACTGTCAAACGAGTCTGAACTACTCTACAGACGGACAGTCCAGCTCGTCAAGAGCTTGACTAGCAATTCGGCCTCCATCCCAGTCCCGACCAAACGGCGGCATTCGTACCGCGCATACATAACTACGCACTCAAAATACCATGGGCATAGACGGAGGCGCAACTAGATCGTGGTCCATAATACGGCTCAACCTCCCCTGGACCCACATACTTTCACTTTTTCTTTTTCTTTTCAGGTTTATTTTTTTCCCAGGCCTTTCCTGGTGGCCTGATTATCATACCTACCAAGGACGGATACACCAAGACGGCAAGAAGCATTGACATATAAGGGAATTTCCAGGTGGTCTCTTTAAACGATCGTTATGCCTATTTTAAGGACCCGCATGCAGCTCTCCCTTGGTCGTGGCATGTTAAATAGCCCTGTTGCTTATCACACTACTTGTACAAATACGCTTTGACATATTAATCAAACTACAATGGAAAATAGTTTGCGGCCCAATTTCTGCGGCATTAGCCTATTGCTTCATTTTTCTTTTTCTTGATATTATTATCAATTGCAGCCGTACACTCTGGTACACATTAATTCGCAAGGGGCTTCATTACGCCCCATAATACGACAACAAAGTCCAAACACTTTTTTACAGTATAGTTCGGCACCCCGAACTTTAGCATTATATGCATCGGCTCTGAATCATGTCTTTGGTCAATAGTTGGGTTGCCCGGCTCCTGTGCTTACTACCTTACGTTCCGCTATATCGGCTAGGGTAGTAAAGGGAGAACTACTGTGATTGTGTCCTGGTTTATCCGGATGAGCACCTCAGAAGAGAAAGCCGAAAACTGACTGTCATGATGCGACGTGAGCCGGTCAACTGTTCGAGAGGTTATAAATCTTTTGCGATTTTTCAGCATTATGCGATGAATTGGTTTTTATCCGATCAGGTGTTACAGCACCCCAAGTTCGGACTTACGAATACTAGGGGCTGCGCCTAAATTTCTATTGTCAAACTCCTATGGCTAAGTGAGGGTGATAAAGCCACATAGTCCGGTTGCCTTGTTCGTTGCGCTAAACACCTCCTTTAAGGACCAAAACTTTGGGATAAAGAGTGTTTAGATTCATCCCAAACACCCCCATACTACCTATGTGGGGGCTGAAGCCGACGACTGGCCAACTCTCAGATTTAACAAAACGGCCGCACATGAGGTCAAATTTTAAATAACATGCATTATATTACATAACGGCTCTTTTTCATAATACAGGAAGGCACAATATGAATGAATTCATTCAAAGATAACGTCTTTTGAACACTGCCCCGCCACAATGCGGGATCCCTCCAGGACATTGTCAAAATACAGCTCGGGCATGTGGTGCTCCTTGCCAGCGGGCGGTCCCTCGGTAACAAGCTTCACGGCGTCCATCTTCACCCACTGCATCTTGACTCGGGCGAAGGCCATTCGCGCGCCTTCGATGCAGACCGATCGCTTGATGGCATCAAGCCAAGGACAGGCATTGACCAGCCGCTTCACGAGCCTGAAGTAGCTGCTGGGTATGGCTTCGACAGGCCATAGCCGGATTATTAAATCCTTCATGGCTAGTTTGGCCACCCTATGCAGTTCGACCTGCTGTTTTAGCTGATCGCTAAAGGGCACCGGATGTTCTGGCGCAAGGTATTGCGACCAAAACAGCTTCTTCGTGGAGCTCCCCTCTTCGGCTCAGAAGAACTCCACAGCGTCTGAAACGCTGCATGGCAGATCCGCAAACGCCCCTGGAGAACTCCAAAATCGGGTCAGTAAGAGGAACCTTTTCTTCACATATTTGCTCTGCATAATAAAAGTCTTACCCGTCGCGATTTTTCTGGCCTCCTGGATTTCCTGGAGGGCGCCCTGTGCTTCAACCCGGGCATCGTGTGCGCTTTGACAGGCCTTGGCAAGTTCGGACTCTTGATCCGCAATGTTGCACTCCAAGGACTCACATTTCTTCATGGCATCCTAGAACTCCTGCTGGACCTCACTGAGCATGGCCTCATGCTTTTCACGGGCAGGTTGTTCCTTGGCCGCTCTCTCCTCGGCCTCGGCCAGCGCCTTCTTGAGGGTCTCCACCGTCGCCGCTCCTAATAAATATCGCGGCATGTTAGTCAGCACAAATCATTCATCCTTCCTGAATATAGACAAGGTTATTGCATACCTTGATTGTCTTCCAGCTGTTTCTTCACACGGTTGAGCTCTTCCTCGGTCCGCTCCAGACTCTGCTTCAGTCCGGAGACCTCAGCAGCCCGAGAGGTCGCAGCCAGCAACGACGCCTACTTATTCATATAGACATGTCAGATTAGTCTCCTGCAAAAATTATTTGATCCTCTGTTCGGCTTTTCTTTTCGAACACCGGACAAAGTCTCAGGGGCTACTGTCTATACTATGACATTCTTTTTATACAATTGTGTCGCTCACCTCAAAACCTGTTAGAAGGGTCGTACATGCGTCGGCCAGTCCGCTCTTAACGGACCGCACCCTCTCAACCACCATACCCATGAGGACACGGTGTTCCTCAACAATGGAAGCGCCTCACAGCGCTTCCAGCAAATAATCCGGTGCCTCTGGATGGACAGAGGTCACCGGTAGAATAGGCGGCCTCCTTATTTGAAAAGAGGTTGCTTGCCTGATTCTGGAGGCATATATGTCGTGGTTATCTCGCGGGCGGGTTCGTGAGACGACAGATACCACGGGGTGGCTTGTGGTGAGGGCAAGACTGCTTTGGAGATCAAGGGACAGGACTGGGCAAACAGCACGCGGTGATTTACCCAGCTTCGGAGCTCTCCGGAGAGATAATATTCCTACTGCTGCATGTCTGAATATATATGCGGTGTACATGTCTGGCGGTACAAAGTTGCTCCTGGAGCTGTATCCGGATGAATCAGGAAGCTAGCTACACTTATTCTCTACTCTGCCTCATATGTGAGTGAGTGTGAATATGTGTGTACGTGAGTGGCCTTGTGGCCGTGGCTTGTGGCGGAATGAGTATGAAGGATGGATGGATGGGTGTGGCGTGAGAGCCAAGTGAGGCTGTGAGCATATCTGCATGCGTGGGGGTATGTGCTAGCTTATATGTGTAGCTAGCTTAGGATGTAAGCCGTGTAGGCATGGGTGTGTGCTTGGGATATAAGCTAGTGTAGCTTACATCCTAAGCTGTGTGTAGCTTGGGAGCTAGGCTAAGTTTTGTCCCTGGGGCATTTTATAAATCAATGCCCGGGGGACAAAGTACACTGTAGATGGTGCTGCGGGTGATGCGTGAACAGTGTGTGCTTTATCAGCAACAGTGGCTGCAGTGTGGCCGTCTTGTCGGTGCCGGGTTGATGCAGCGGTTGACTTCTCGTAGCATGTCGGCTGGAACAGCCGGACGGGGACCCGGCCGGGCGGCCGGGTTGAGGGACTTGGCCGGGTTGAGCAACTCGGCCAAGTGCGAGCCGGGTTGAGGGGCGTTGCTGGCCCTGATGTTTTTGAAGCGTCGTTTGTCGTCTTGGGCCTACCCGGGGGTCATACCCCCGACAGTAGCCTCCGAGCCTCTAGGCAACTTGGAAAAGTTGCACGGAGGGTTTTTAGCGGGCGTCGATGAAGCAGTAGATGGCGATGACGGCCGGCCACAGACCACAGCCGGTGCGGCTTGCTTCCGGTGGGGGCGCGCGAGCGCACCCACTGAGTGTAGCCTCCGAGCCTCCGGGCAACTTGGAAAAGTTGGGCGGAGGGTCTTGCGGTTGTTGAAGAAGCCGACGGTGACGTCGAGGTTGCCGGGCGCGGACACGGAGTCCGTCGGATGGGGGGCACGGGGTCCTGCCAGGCGCGGACGCGGGGTCTACCGGCTGAGTGGGGGGCGCACGAGCGCACCCACTGGGTGTAGCCTCTGAGCCTCCGGGCAACTTGGAAAAGTTGCGCGGAGGGTCTTCGCTGTTGTTGATGAAGCCGACGGTGACGTCGAGGGTGCCGGGCACGGACACGGAGTCCGCCGGCTGGGGGCGGTGGGCCCTGCCGGACGCGGAAGCAGGGTCCGCCGGCTGAGTGGGGGTGCGCGAGCGCACCCACTGGGTGTAGCCTCCGAGCCTCCGGGCAACTTGGAAAAGTTGTGCGGAGGGTCTTCGCTGTTGTTGATGAAGCCGACGGTGACGTCGAGGGTGCCGGGCGCGGACACGGAGTCCGCCGGCTGGGGGCGTGGGGCCCTGCCGGACGCAGACGCGGGGTCCGCCGCCTGAGTGGGGGCGCGCGAGCGCACCCACTGGGTGTAGCCTCTGAGCCTCCGGGCAACTTGGAAAAGTTGCGCGGAGGGTCTTGTTGTTGATGATGAAGCCGACGATGGAAACGCCGGTTGCGGCCGGTGACGGACCCACAACCCACGTGTAGCCTCCGAGTCTCCGGGCGAGGATGGGGTTCCCCACAGCGATGATCGTGCAAAAGAGAAAGTTAGTCCACGTAGATATATCAAATGTTTGCTTTTAGCATTGTAAGTTTTATGCAGAGGGTGCCAACTCGGTTTCGTCCGAGCCCCCTTCAGTCTTTTTCATGTCCCCTCCGCTCTTTGGCTTTGCCTCTTGTTAGCTAGACAGCTCGGAGCCGGTCTCTAGCTGTTACGAAGAGTGGCTGCGGAGTGGAGCGTACAGTACTCGGACTACAAGAGCAGATTCGACCGAGTAGATACTCATAAAGGAAATGGCCGGGTTCCCCAAGCCCTCTCTCCCGGTCGTTTTTCGCGTGGGGTGACCTCCAGCCTTCGCTCTCGCTTGCCGGACAGCCGCGCTGCGGTCTGTGGCTGAGAGTGGACCTTCGATACCGTATGCGCTACTAAGCCGTCTGCGGGAACAAACGTATCGGGCCGAGCGGCCAGCCTCCGGGCCGAGACTAGCTGGCGTCGGGGCGAACAGTAGTGTAACTGTAATAAAGGCGGAGGTGGTCCCCGAGCGTCGCTCGGGGTTATCCATGTTTGCGCGTGATGCAAAAATAAGCGGGTGAGGAGCTCACATTACTTTGGCGCTGATGAGGCGGAGGACGAGGTCGATGATTGCCGGCATGTCCCACCCATTGGGTGTAGCCTCCGAGCCTCCGGGTGGCTTGAGAGGTGCCCCAGCCAGCGGAACGGGATGGTCAGGCGTCGAGGCGGACGAGCGGCCGGGCCGGCTTGGCACAGCCGGCGAGACATCGAGGCGGACAGGACCGTCGGTGGAGCGGCGTCGTGAATGGACGGAGGCCTCTAAGCCTTCTTCTCTTTTTTTTCTCTCTCTCTAGCCGACAAGGGCAGCTGGATGCAGCGCTCTTTTTTTACAGCCGGGTCCGACTTCTTTTTTCTTTTCTCTCTGTTTCTTTTGAACGGGAACTTGGCCACAACAGTGAGCAACATGAGCCGGCCTGGAAGCAGGGAGACGCCAGGGGGCAGGACCGACCGGGTCCCGGGCGGAGCCGGCCGTCCGGGTTGCCGGCGGAGCCGACCGTCCGGGTTGGCGGGGAAGCGGGGCCGGCCGTCCGGGTTGGAGGCGGAGCCGGCCGTCCGGGTTGGAGGCAGAGCCGGCGGGCGGGACACTCGTGCGCGGAGCCGGCGTGTGGGCAAGGTGGAGGCGCGGTCGGGAGGCGGAGCCGGTGACCGAGTTGGCGCGGATGCCGGACAAGGAGGCTGGCTCGCGGTGACCGGGCGGACGGGCATGGGGACGGTGCAGGCGGTGGAGGTGCGCAGGTGAAGCCAGGGGCGTCCGGGTTGAAGCTAGCGAGCAGCTGACGCGCGCGGAGCCGGCAGGTCCGAGGGGCGCGGGAGCTGGCAGGCTGCCGGGATGGGGCCGGGTCGCGGGCGGAGGAGGAGCCGACCCAGACGCGGGTGATACGTCTCCAACGTATCTACTTTTCCAAACACTTTTTCCCTTGTTTTGGACTCTAACTTGCATGATTTGAACGAAACTAACCCGGACTGACGCTGTTTTCAGCAGAACTGCCATGATGTTGTTTTATGTGTAGAAAAGAAAAGTTCTCGGAATGTCCTGGAAATCCACGGAGGCACTTTTTGGAATTAATAAGAATTTTTGGCGAAAGAATTAATGCCAGGGGCCCACAGCCTGTCCACGAGACAGGGGGGCGCCCCCCCTAGGGCGCGGCCTCCTATCTCTTGGCCCCCCTGGACCTCCTCCGACCTCAACTCCAACTCCATATATTTCGTCTCAGGGACAAAAAAATCAGGGAGAAAGTTTCATCGCAGTTTACGACACGGAGCCGCCACCAAGCCCTAATCTCTCTCGGGAGGGCTAATCTGGAGTCCGTCCGGGGCTCCGGAGAGGGGGATTCATCGCCGTCGTCATCATCAACCATCCTCCATCACCAATTTCATGATGCTCACCGCCGTGCGTGAGTAATTCCATCGTAGGCTTGCTGGACGGTGATGGGTTGGATGAGATTTACCATGTAATCAACTAAGTTTTGTTAGGGTTTGATCCCTAGTATCCACTATGTTCTGAGATTGATGTTGCTATGACTTTGCTATGCTTAATGCTTGTCACTAGGGCCCGAGTGCCATGATTTCAGATCTGAATGTATTATGTTTTCATGAATATATGTGTGTTCTTGATCCTATCTTGCAAGTCTATAGTCACCTATTATGTGTTATGATCCGACAACCCTGAAGTGACAATAATCGGGATACTTCTCGGTGATGACCGTAGTTTGAGGAGTTCATGTAGTCACTATGTGTTAATGCTTTGGTCAGGTTCTCTATTAAAAGGAGGCCTTAATATCCGTTAGTTTCTACTAGGACCCCACTGCAACGGGAGGGTAGGACAAAAGATGTCATGCAAGTTCTTTTCCATAAGCACGTATGACTATTTACGGAATACATGCCTACATTACATTGACGAATTGGAGCTAGTTCTATATCACCCTATGTTATAACTATTGCATGAGGAATCACATCCGGCATAATTATCCATCACCGATCCATTGCCTATGAGCTTTTCATATATTGTTCTCCGCTTATTTATTTTTCCGTTGCTACTGTTACAACTACTACAAAAACCCAAAGACATTTACCTTTACTGTTGCTACTGTTACCATTACTATCATACCACTTTTGCTACTAAACACTTTGCTGCAGATATTAAGTTATCCAGGTGTGGTTGAATTGACAACTCAACTGCTAATACTCAAGAATATTCTTTGGCTCCCCTTGTGTCGAATCAATAAATTTGGGTTGTACTTCACCCTCGAAAGCTGTTGCGATCCCCTACACTTGTGGGTTATCAAGACTAATTTCTGGCGCCGTTGCCGGGGAGTATAGCTCTATTCTCTGAGTCACTTGGGATTTATATCTGTTGATCACTATGAAGAACATGAAAGACGCTAAGACCAAGATTTTGCCCTCAACTATGAGGGGAGGTAAGGAACTGCCATCTAGCTCTGCACTAGATTCTCCTTCCGTTATAAGTAGGCTTGCGACACCTAAACCTGCTACTGCTATGAATTCTGATATGTCGCATGTTATTGATGATGCCACTTCTGCTATGCATGATGAAACTACTTCTGTGCGTAATACTACTTTGCCATTAGGTGAATTTTAGATGAACAACTTGCTAGAGTTAGGGGGGATGAAAATATTGAAGATGCTATTGATGATAGTGATGATGAACGTTCCCCCAATGATTATGTATTGCCTGTTGTTCCTAAGGGTTATGTTATGAATGAAGAAGCTGCTATGGAAATTCTTGCTTGCAATGATAGATCTAATCTTAAGAAATTATTAGCTAAATGGAAGCACCAGTCTCTTAATGCTAGAATGAAACCCGATCCTGCTTTTGCTACTTCACCTATCTGCGTTACTGATAAGGATTATGAATTCTCTGTTGATCCGGATATTATTACTTTAGTTGAATCTGATCCTTTTTATGGCCTTGAATCTGAAACTGTTGTGGCACACCTTACCAAGTTGAATGATATAGCCACCCTATTTACTCATGATGAGAAGTCTCGCTATTTATATATCCTTAAGATATTTTCATTCTCATTAAAGGGTGATGCTAAGACTTGTATAATTCTCTTGCTCCTGGTTGTGTGCGTAGTCCCCAGGATATGATTTATTACTTCTCTGCTAAATATTTCCCTGCTCATAAGAAACAAGCTGCCTTGCGGGAAATATATAATTTTGTGCAAATCAAAGAAGAGAGTCTCCCACAAGTTTGGGGGAGGCTTCTCCGGTTACTTAATGCTTTGCCTGGTCATCCTCTTAAGAAAAATGAAATACTTGATATCTTTTATAATGGACTAAGTGATGCTTCGAAGGACTACTTGGATAGTTGTGCTGGTTGTGTTTTCAGGGAAAGAACAGTCGACGAAGCTGAAATACTATTGAATAATATGTTGACTAATGAAAATAATTGGACTCTTCCTGAGCCAATTCCTGAGCCAATTCCTGAACCAATTGAGCCAACTCCTAAGCCTATTCCTAAACCCACTCCGAAGAAGAGAGGTGTTTTATTTCTCAGTCCTGAAGATATGCAAGAGGCAAATAAATCAATGAAAGAAAAAGGTATTAAAGCTGAAGATGTTAAGAATTTACCTCCTATTGACGAAATACATGGTCTTAATTTACCGCCTGAAGAACCACATTGTCTTGATAACCCGACACAGGTAGTAAAGGTAAATTCTCTCTATAGATATGATAAAGTTGAAATACCCTCTACTAAATTTCATAGCCCATGCTTAGATGAATTTGATGACTTTATGGCTAGACAAGAAAGTTTTGATGCCTATGTTGGTACAGAGTTAAAGAATAATGCTTTCGAGATAGGACGCGTAGGTGATAATCTGGCTAGAGTTAAAGATGAACTTCACCGCGTTAGCAAATATGCTTCTATGGTTGCTACTCAAGATGAGCAAGTACTTAAAGCTCAAAATGATTTGCTTGATGAATTGAATAATAAAAATGACTTTGATGTTAGAGTGGCTACTAGAACTTGTAGAATGACTCAGGAACCTTTGTATCCTGAAGGCCACCCTAAGAGAATCGAGCAAGATTCTCAGAGAAATAATTTAGAGGCACCTAGTTCTTCTAAAAAGAAGAAGAAGAAAGACGATAGAACCTTAAATGCTTCTAGTGAACCTACTGTAGACACACCTGAGAATCCCAATGATATTTCTATTTATGATGCTGAAACACAATCAGGTGATGAACATGAACCTAGTGATAATGTTAATGATAATGTTCATGTTGATGCTCAACCTAGCAAAGATAATGATGTAGAGATTGAACCTGCTGTTGATCTTGATAACCCACAATCAAAGAATCAACATTATGATAAGAGAGATTTTATTGCTAGGAAGCACGGCAAAGAAAGAGAACCATGGGTTCAGAAACCCATGCCCTTTCCTCCTAAACCATCCAAGTCAAAGGATGATGAGGATTTTGAGCGCTTTGCTGAAATGATTAGACCTATTTTCTTACGTATGCGCTTAATTGATATTCTTAAAGTAAATCCTTATGCTAAGTATATGAAGGATATCATCACAAATAAAAGAAAGATACCGGAAGCTGAAATTTCCATCATGCTTGCCAATTACACTTTTAAGGGTGGAATACCAAAGAAACTTGGAGATCCGGGTGTTCCAACTATACCATGCTCCATTAAAAGAAATTATGTTAGAACTGCTTTATGTGATCTTGGAGTCGGTGTTAGTGTTATGCCTCTCTCTTTATATCATAGACTTGAATTGAATAAGTTGACACCTACTGAAATATCTTTGCAAATGGCCGATAAATCAACTGCTATACCTGTCGGTGTTTGTGAGGATGTGCCTGTTGTGGTTGCAAATGTCACTATCTTAACGGACTTTGTTATTCTTGATATTCCCGAGGACGATAGTATGTCTATTATCCTTGGTAGACCTTTTCTTAATACTACAGGGGCTGTTATTGATTGCAACAAAGGCAATGTCACTTTTCATGTTAATGGTAATGAGCATACGGTACACTTTCCGAGGAAACAATCTCAAGTTCATAGCATCAATTCTATTGAAAAAGTTCCAACTATCATTTTTGGAGGTTTTGAATTTCCTCTTCCTACTGTCAAGAAAAAGTATGATATTCTTATTGTTGGGGATTTTCGTATCCCCGTTGAGGTAACTTAGTGTTATTCGAAATTTCTCCGGTTTCGTGTTACTCGGAATGAGTTTGTTAACAAGACTTGATCAACCTTGTTAGCGGGTTCATTTTGATGACCACGAGATGGATGAAACTAGAAGGCACAACCTTCTATACCCTCTTTTTACTTTCTGTTATTTAGAATAAACTAGCAAATAGCAAATACGCATGTGCGTTGCAACGGGAGACAAAAAATTATGGCTAACCAAATAAGTATGAGTCAATATCCTGATATATGAGCGTACTCTATTTTAACACAGTGGATCACCATGTTGCCATTTATTTATTTTTCTTACCCTAGTAGGTGATGGTCACGATATCCATATGATCACAATGCATTCGACGCAGTATATCCCAAGGCTATGAGTTTACCCGTGCATGCCACATTTGTCATTATGTTGCGCAGGGGAACATTTAAAACTTTGAAAACAAATCTCATTGACCACAAACTACTCCCAACGCCAAACATATAAATACTTTTGAAAAACTAATAAAATCATAGACATAAAATACTCTTGAATTAGTGAACAGTTTTTAGAATCGACAAACAATTTTTTTGAAAATTTTGTTTTTCTCAAAAAATCATGAACATTAGTTTTGTTTACAAAAAAAAAATTAAATGTATGAACCGGTTTCGAATTCATTAACATTTTTTGACTCAACAAACCTTTTTTGAATCGACGACCTTTTTTTAATTGGGGAACAAATTTAAAGAAACAAATATTTATTTTTATTTTTGTGAACATTTTCTAAAATGTCATGGATATTGTTTTTTTAGATTCCCGAATATGTTTTAAATACACGATCATTTTTTTCAAAATCATGAACATGATTTTATTTCCTGACAATTTTTTCCAAATTGTGATTTTTTATAATTTTGCGATCAGTTTTGCAAAACCACCTACATTTTTTGAGTCTGCAAAACTTTAATGATTTTCTAAACTTTTTGAATTCACATATATTTTATGATTTCTCAAACATTTTTTTTTGAAAACCGGCAACTTTTTAGAATATTAAAATCTCAAATTAATTTAAAGAAGAAAGAAAACAAAATGAGAAAAGAAAAGGACAAAAAAACTAAAATAAAAAAACAGGTGAGTAAAGCCTGCACATGGCCGGCCCATGAACGCATACATGAGTAGGACTGCGTGAGAATAGAAAGTTAAAAATTGCGGAAGTTGGGGATCGAACCCTGGTCTCCTCGCTAGATAAGCGATAGGCCAACCACTCTGCTGGTAGACGTTTTATGATTTGTATTCGTCGCGTATCTATAAGACAAATCAAACGGCGGCGATTTTTGTCCGAACAATTGAGTCGTTTTTCACTTACCGGTGGCATTGGTGGGTAATTTTTACCAACTTGAAGGGTAATTTTAATGACGGACGACCAGAAGCAATAGCCGCTTTATTAGTAGGTAAAGATAAAGCAAAAATAGTACTATCTGTCTGTTTTGTGATTTATCCGTGCATTAAAAAATAGTCCAAAAATAAAAGTGCTCCAAATGCCCTATAATTTAGTATGATTTTTTCTGGAATATTTGAGGATTTTAGGCACTAAAAACACTGCAGGAGGGGCAAGCACCAGGCCACAAGAGAGGAGGGCGCGCCCCCCTCTGTAGGGCGCGCCCCTGTCTCGTGGGCCCCTGGTGGCTCCCCTCCACTTATGCCAGCACCCACACACTTCATCTTCTACCCAGAAAAATCTCCATCCAGATCAAGCACGAGTTCTAGCTCGTTTTGCTGCGATTTTCGATCTGTTAGCTCAAAGCTCCATTTACAAAACTGCTTTGGGAGATTGTTGCGTGGTATGTGGCTCCTCCATTGGTCCAATTAGTTTTTGTTCTAGTGCTTTATTCATTGCAAATTTTTGCTGCTTAGGTGACCATGTTCTTGAGCTCGCATGTTAAATTTTTGAGGTCCCAAGCAATTCCAATGTATGATATAGGCTCTAGGCACTTGTAGGAGTAGTTGCTATCAATCTTGTTTAGTTTTATCCGCTTTTATTTTGAAGTTACTAAAATTTCAGAAATTTTCAGAAAATGTTAAGAAGGCTTTTTAAAGGCTCTTCTAGTCAAAGCTCTCAGGAAAAACAAGCCAACGAGAAGGAAAAAGCCAAGTACAACCTTCCTCGCTTAGCGGAAGTACGGTCGTGCGAATGGTCATGTGAGGATTTCTTGAAAGAAGCCGGAATCCATGAAGACTTTTATGCTTTAATCGAGACTGCAGGCCTCACCGGTTTCATCAACGACCGAATTGATCAGTATCTCTTACTTACCAATACTTTCGTGCAAAATTTTTATTATTATCCTAAGAAATCACCACCTGCAGTATCATTTCATTTATATGATGAATTCAAAGAAATGTCTTTACATCATTTTTGCGCGGTATGTAGGATACCTTATGAGGGAGAATTAGATGAACCCCATCGTGAAGATGTGGGTGGCTTTGTTAATACTATTGCTGTAGAGGAGCCAAAGAAGGGCTCCGAGGCGAAGGTCTCTACCATACACTTTCCTGTTTTACGCTATTTTGCTATATTTGCTAGTAGATGCTTGATTTCTCGTGGAAATAGTGGGAGTTTGAGCATTCCTGATATTATTATTCTTCAACATGCTTTGCTTGGGGACAATACTTTTAATATGGGTGCCGTCGTTGCTAAACGACTAGCCCTGAACCATACAAAAGGTCCCATATTTGGAGGTATCTATGCTACACGTCTTGCTAGACATTTTCAGATACCCATTAGGCATCTTGAGGAGAAGGAGATAAAATTACCTCCTCGCATTTTAGATTACAAGACCATGGTAGCACACAAGTTTATTGTTGACAACGAAGAAAAGATGCTTTTGTATAAACTTAGATTCAATAAGAAACTTTTTGAGATTATTATTTTGCCTGCGCCTCTGTTGTTTGATTTGCTTGCAGAAAGTTTTCTCGTCACACTGGAGGCGGTGAACAACCATCGAGCCCAAGCTTTTACTCTAGAACCTGAACCTGAGCCAGAATCTGAGCTGGACCCTTATCGTGCATCATCTGTCCAGTGGGACCCGGAGATGACCAGCCAGTATTATCCTGATTATACCTCTCATTACACGGGAGAGAGTAGCGGCGGTCCTTGGTATTCAACCAACTTAAGCCAAAAGCCTAAGCTTGAGGGAGTACATATTTCTCACCGACTTTACATTCATGTTCACACACTAGTCGTCGGTGCTCATACTCTTTCATTGTATTATCCATGCTAGTTTAAATTCCTTTTTCTAGTTTTCTTCTTGTGTGTTTGATAAACCTTAAGAAAAAACCAAAAAATTAGTTAGTTTAATTTCCTTGCCTGTAGTAGGAATTAAAATGAAAACCCAAATAGATTTCTCGTTCTTCTTTTTACTTGTTGGGAGCTTTCCCGTGTAAATAGTTTTCTTTTCTTTTCTTTCTTTTGGGGGTCGAGAAGACCATCTTGAAAATCCTTAGTGGCTCTTATATGCATGATTGTTTATTTAATTTAGAGCCCATATTACCTTGTCTTCTCTCTTGAGTTGAATGCTTGCAAATTCTAGCTTAGTCCAATGCATGTGCACTCTTATTACTATCCACATCGTTCGGCCGTGCGAGTGAAAGGCAATAATGACGATATATGATGGACTTATTGGGATGAGAAAAGCTGGTATGAACTCGACCTCTTTTGTTTTGTAAATATGATGATTCATTGTTCCTGAGTCAGCTATTATGAAGTAAACATATTTGCAATGACATTTAGAGATTATAGTTACTTGTGCCATGCTTGATTAGCTATGAGTTATAATGGTTTACCTTGCGTGCCAACATGCTATTAGAATGATTATGATGTGATATGATGGGATGGTATCCTCCTTTAAATGAATTGAGTGACTCGACTTGGCACACATTCACGCATGTAGTTGAATAAAACCAACATAGCCTTCACGATATTTATGTTCATGGTGGATTATATCCTACTCATGTTTGTATTCGGTGTGAATTAATTTTAATGCATGCTTACGACTGTTGTCGCTCTCTCAGTTGGTCGCTTCCCAGTCTTTTGCTAGCCTTCACCTGTACTAAGCGGGAATACTACTTGTGCATCTAAACTCCTTAAACCCCAAAGTTGTTCCATATGAGTCCACTATACCTTCCTATATGCGGTATCTACCTGTCGTTCTAAGTAAATTTGTATGTGCCAAACTCCAAACCTTCAAATGAAATTCTATTTTGTATGCTCGAGCAGCTCATGTTACAACTAGGGCTGCCTATATCTTCCATGCTAGGTGGGTTATTCTCAAGAGGAGTGGA
The DNA here is from genome assembly GCF_002162155.2 of Triticum dicoccoides. Classification (NCBI taxonomy): domain Eukaryota; kingdom Viridiplantae; phylum Streptophyta; class Magnoliopsida; order Poales; family Poaceae; genus Triticum; species Triticum dicoccoides. Next base: position 547,157,979 of record NC_041393.1, on the reverse strand, counting down.
CTTCGCTCCTCATTCACGAGAAAGGGCCGGTAACCGGGATGCCCAGTCCCATGATCCAAAAAGATCAAAGAAAATCAAAATAATTAAACAAAACTCCCCCAGGATTGTTGTTTGTTGGAGGCACTCGTTGTTTCGAGCAAGCCATGGATTGATGCTTGTTGGTGGTTGGGGGAGTATAAACCTTTACCATTCTGTTTGGGAACTGCCTATAATGCATGTAGTATGGAAGATACAGCCATCTCATAGTTGTTGCTTTGACAGTGAAAGTATGCCGCTCAAAATGTTATTCAATCTCTATTTTAAAATCGAGCTCTGGCACCTCTACAAATCCCTGCTTCCCTCTACGAAGGGCCTATCTATTTACTTTTATGTTGAGTCATCACTTTTCTTATTAAAAGCACCCGCTGGAGAGCGCACTGTCATTTGCATTCATTATTATTGATTTATATCGGGTATGACTTGAATGGATCTCTTTTACCATGAATTACAATGTTTAGTCCATCCTTGATCTTTAAAGGTGCTCTGCATTTATGTTTTGGTCTCAGAAAGGGCTAGCGAGATACCATTTTGTTATATCATGTTATAATTATTTTGAGAAAGTGTTGTCATCCGAGTTTTATTATTACGGCTCGCTAGTTGATTATGCTATTGATATGAGTGATTGTGAGAGCTATGTATTATTGTGAGTATGGTTAGTTCATAATATTTGCTGAAACCTGAATGCTAGCTTTTCATGTTACAACAACAAGAGCAAACAGAGTTTGTAAAAGTTTTTCTATATCACTTTCATTTTATCAACTGAATTGCTTGAGGACAAGCAAAGGTTTAAGCTTGGGGGAGTTGATACGTCTCCAACGTATCTACTTCTCCAAACACTTTTGCCCTTGTTTTGGACTCTAACTTGCATGATTTGAATGAAACTAACCCGGACTGACGTTGTTTTCAGCAGAACTACCATGATGTTGTTTTATGTGTAGAAAAGAAAAGTTCTCGGAATGTCCTGGAAATCCACGGAGGTACTTTTTGGAATTAGTAAGAATTTTTGACGAAAGAATTAATGCCAGGGGGCCCACAACCTGTCCACGAGACAGAGGGGCCCCCCCTAGGGCGCGGCCTCCTATCTCGTGGGCCCCCTGGACCTCCTCCGACCTCAACTCCAACTCCATATATTCCGTCTCAGGGAGAAAAAAAAACAGGGAGAAAGTTTCATCGCGTTTTACGACACGGAGCCGCCGCCAAGCCCTAATCTCTCTCGGGAGGGCTGATCTGGAGTCCGTCCGGGGCTCCGGAGAGGGGGATTCGTCGCCGTCGTCATCATCAACCATCCTCCATCACCAATTTCATGATGCTCACCGCCGTGTGTGAGTAATTCCATCATAGGCTTGCTGGATGGTGATGGGTTGGATGAGATTTACCATGTAATCAACTAAGTTTTGTTAGGGTTTGATCCCTAGTATCCACTATGTTCTGAGATTGATGTTGCTATGACTTTGCTATGCTTAATGCTTAACACTAGGGCCCGAGTGCCATGATTTCAGATCTAAATCTATAATGTTTTCATGAATATATGTGTGTTCTTGATCCTATCTTGCAAGTCTATAGTCACCTATTATGTGTTATGATCCGACTACCCCGAAGTGACAATAATTGGGATACTTCTCGGTGATGACCGTAGTTTGAGGAGTTCATGTATTCACTATGTGTTAATGCTTTAGTACGGTTCTCTATTAAAAGGAGGCCTTAATATCCCTTAGTTTCCACTAGGACCCCGCTGCAACGGGAGGGTAGGACAAAAGATGTCATGCAAGTTCTTTTCCATAAGCACGTATGACTATTTACGAAATACATGCCTACATTACATTGATGAATTGGATCTAGTTCTATATCACCCTATGTTATAATTATTGCATGAGGAATCGCATCCGGCATAATTATCCATCACCGGTCCATGGCCTACGAGCTTTTCATATATTGTTCTCCGCTTATTTACTTTTCCGTTGCTACTGTTACAACTACTACAAAAACCCAAAAACATTTACCTTTACTGTTGCTACTGTTACCATTACTATCATACCACTTTTGCTACTAAACACTTTGCTGCAAATATTAAGTTATCCAGGTGTGGTTGAATTGACAACTCAACAGCTAATACTCAAGAATATTCTTTGGCTCCCCTTGTGTCGAATCAATAAATTTGGGTTGTACGTCACCCCCGAAAGCTGTTGCGATCCCCTACACTTGTGGGTTATCAGTGGGGCACGGGACGAGGCTGGGCAGACGCCAAGAGCCGGCGCGCGGGACTCGGAGGCGGCTAGGTATGGGCGACGCACGGTGATGAGGTAGTCGTGGTCGTGCCGCGGACGAGAGTCGCAGGCGACGAGGTAGGGGCACACGGCGGGGATCTCGAGCTCGTGGAAGCGGCGGAGCCGAGCAAAGCCATGGACGTCTGTGTGTGTGCTTAGCTTGCAGTTGAGGGCAGGAGCGCGACCCGGCCGTGGCCAAGGTGGCTGGTGCGCGAGCAGGCCGGGGCTGTGCTGCGGTGTAGCAGGAGGAGGCAGCAAGGCACCGGGGCGGTCGCGGGGAAGTTCGGAGATGCATGAAGCATGGGCATGATCTGACTAATGCACATCCATTATCTGGGTGGTGTATGAGTTGTGTCCGGCCAATATACATTCAGCGTATGGCCATCATCCGGGGATTATCTGACTATTATACGAGTAATATTTGGGGTGTGGAGAAGAGAGCGAGATGGGCGCTCAGGTTGCAGAAGGTTTCTGACGCCGGTGAGGGGACTGGACGAAAAAAGCGGCTGGTGCTCAAGAGCGGGGTAGCAGGAAGAGGCCGAAGGCGCAGCGGCGCAGCCAGGCGACGAGGAGCCTGTGGGCGTACGGAATGGAGCGAGGCCCAAGAGCATGTGCGTTGGAGGAAGCGCATCAGGGAGCGACGACACGCGGCCCCAACGGCCAGAGTGAGATGTAGCGCGCGGGTGCGCAGACGGCGGCGATGCCTCGGTTGTGGTGACGAAGAGGGCAACGAGGACGCGCCATCCCGTGCGGTCACTCCGGGGGCGGGTCGATGTCGAGCCCCCAAGCACTAACGGAGAGACGCGCCATGCCGCGGTGATGATGATGAAGAAGGCGATGCCGATGGCGAGGACGCGCCGTCCCAAGTGGCCGCCCCGGGGGCGTGTTGATGTCGAGCCCCCAGCGCTACCGGAGAGACGACGCCGACGCCGTGATGACGAAGAAGACAGCGAGTCCGCTGATGAGGACGTGCCACCCTACGCGGTCGCCTCGGGGCCGTGTCGATGTCGAGCCCCGAGCGCTACCGGAGAGACAACGGCGACGCCGTGGCGGAGATGACAAAAATGGTCCCGCCCGGACCTCGGTTCCGCGGCAGCTTGCCCCATGGTGGGCGCCAACTGTCATGGTTATCTCATGGGCGGGTTCGTGAGACGACAGATGCCACGGGGTGGCTTGTGGTGAGGGCAAGACTGCTTTGGAGATCAAGGGACGGGATTGGGAAAACAGCACGTGGTGATTTAGCCAACTTCGAAGCTCTCCGGAGAGACTCCTACTGCTGCATGTCTGAATATATATGCGGTGTACATGTCTGGCGGTACAAATTTTCTCCTGGAGCTGTATCCGGATGAATCAGCAAGCTAGCTATACTTATTCTCTACTCTGCCTCATATGTGAGTGAGTGTGAATATGTGTGTACATGAGTGGCCTTGTGGTCGTGGCTTGTGGCCGAATGAGTATGAAGGATGGATGGATGGGTGTGGCGTGAGAGCCAAGTGAGGCTGTGAGCATATCTGCATGCGTGGGGGTATGTGCTAGCTTATATGTGTAGCTAGCTTAGGATGTAAGCCGTGTAGGCATGGGTGTGTGCTTGGGATGTAAGCTAGTGTAGCTTACATCTCAAGCTGTGTGTAGCTTGGGAGCTAGGCTAAGTTTTGTCCCTGGGGCATTTTATAAATCAATGCCCGGGGAACAAAGTACACTATAGATGGTGCTGCGGGTGACGCGTGAACAGTGTATGCTTTATCAGCAACAGTGGCCGCAGTGTGGCCGTCTTGTCCGTGCCGGGTTGATGCAGCGGTTGACTTCTCGTAGCAGGCCGGCTGGAACAATCGGACGGGGACCCGGCCGGGCGGCCGGGTTGAGGAGTCCGGCCGGGTTGAGGGACTTGGCCGGGTTGAGCAACTCGGCCAAGTGCGAGTCGGGTTGAGGGGCGTTGCTGGCCCCGATGTTTTGAAGCGTCGTTTGCCGTCTTGGGCCTACCCGGGGGTCATCCCGCCGATAGTATAGGTCTCCGGAATTGTATTCGGCTGGGGGCCGAATTGGATATGGCCCCCATCATCAGTATCCATGGGGGTTTGCTCCCCCATGTGTCCGGCGGCCGAGGTTTCACCCTCTGGCACCGCCTTGATGGCCTCCCGAGTCTCTCTCTGGCATGGGATCCTTCGGGACAATACCTCGATGTCATCCGTGGTCTTGGGAGAGGAGGCCGCCGGAAGGGACCCACTGTCCATCGCCTTCGGGTCAAGCAAATCCCCCGAAGATGAGGATCGCTCGAGGTCGGACCGTGCTGGACTGCAAATGCATGATTCAACATGTTAAGACTATGAAGTAGAGAGGCCGTGAATGTGTCCGGGTTTTTTAGTACTCACGATCCAGCCAGGGGCTTGTCTCGGGGGTGCCGCTCTGGGCTGTTGTTGACGTCCCACGCGGAGTTATCCGCGAGGGAACCCTTCACCCTCTTGGACGCCTCTGCCTCCAGATTTGTGGACGCTGCCCTCTTCTTCCTTCCTCCCTCAAGGGGAGAGTTGCTTTCCTCCTCCTCTTCGTCCTCGGCAGCGGAGGAGTGAGTCTCGGTGTCTTCGGATGTCATGTCCGAAGCACCCTTGCGACGGAGGCCACCTCTGGTCCCCTTGGCCTTCTTCTTGGCCTTCTTTCGGCGCTTGATAGGGCGCCGGAACCAGCATCTTCGTCAGAAGTGGAATTGCTTGGTCTTCGGGCAATGGAGCCGGACAGTGAATCTGCTCTGCCTTCTTTGTCCAGCCATGAGAGAATCAGTAGGGAGGCTTAGGTGTCTTCCTCGAGTATGCAAGTAAAGGATACACCTTGAAAACATGAAAAAACTTTCCGGACTAGCGGGATGGGCCAAGTCGTGCCCACGGTCCTCGGCCGTTTCCGGCCACGTCTCGTTGGACTTGAAAAGCACCTTCCAGATGTCTTCGTGCGTAGTGCCAAAGAACTGCAACAAGGTCTGGTGCTTGGCCGGATCATACTCCCACAAATGGCACGTCCGGCTTTGGCACGGAAGGATCCGGCGAATAAGCATCACCTAGATCACATTGACAAGCTTGATATTCTTGTCTATCATGTTCCTAATGCGCGTCTGAAGCACTGCCAGCTCGTCCGGCGAAGACCAGTCAAGCCCCTTCTCTGGCTAGGAGGTGAGCCGCATCGGGGCTCCGGACCAGAATTCGGGAGTCGCGGCCCAAGTGGTGCCGCGCGGCTCTGTGATAGAGAATGACGATTTCTGCCACCCTTTGACGGTCTCCACGAAGGAGCCTTCGGGCCTTGTGACGTTGGGCATCTTGCTCACCATGGTGCCTCCGCACTCTGCGTGTTGGCTACTCACCACCTTCGACTTCACATTGAAGATCTTTAACCACAATCCGAAGTGGGGTGGGATGCGGAGGAAAGCCTCGCACACGACAATGAATGCTGAGATGTTGAGGAACGAATTTGGGGCTAGATCATGTAAATCTATCTCGTAGTAGAACATGAGTCCGCGAACGAATGGGTGGAGAGGAAATCCCAGCCCGCGGACGAAGTGGGGGATGAACACCACCCTCTCATGGGGCTCCGGGGTAGGGACGATCTATCCCTTGGCTAGAAGCCAGTGGGCGATTTCCTTGGCCAAATACCCGGCCTCCCGGAGCTTCGTAATGTCCTTCTCCTTGACGGAGGAGACCAGCCACTTGCCCTGCGCTCCGGACCTAGACATGGTTGGAGTGCTTTCTTGGGGCGGAAAAGATGAGAACTTGGGCGCTGGAGCTCAAGAATGGGGGAGGAAGAGAGAGAGAGAGAGAAGGCGTGGGTGAAAGGGGTAAATCCTTATCTCTTTATAAAGGCAGTGAATATCAAGCGCCTCCCAACTCGCCTATTCCCCAAGGGCCGTGAAGAAGGCACGATTGGGTTACCCACACCCGTATTGATGAGAGTCCCGCAATTAGAGGACACGATCTCTGCTTTGACAAGACGTGCCAATGAAACCGCATCTCGAAATATGGAGCGGCAGGCTAAAAACGGTTCGAATAGTGGCCGGGCGGCGATGTGATGTCATGCTACAAAAAGTTGTCAGCGGATTGGACTCGTGAAATACTATACTCTCTGCAGTTGTGTGTGGTATTTGTTTTGTAGAGCCAGACACGTTTTCTGTATTCGAAGGATGCTTTGGCGAATTCGGAGGTGGAACCTGCCTTGCAATGACGAACACAATCTGCGCGCTAGACACCTCGTCATTGAAGCCTGGTTCAGGGGCTACTGAGGGAGTCCTGGATTAAGGGGTCCTCGGCCGTCCGGCCTATGTGACGTGGGTCGGACTGATGGGATATGAAGATACAAGATAGAAGACTCACTCCCGTGTCCGGATGGGACTCTCCTTGGCGCGGAAGGCAAGCTTGGCACCCTGATATGAAGATTCCTTTCTTTGTACCCGACTTTGAACAACCCTAGTCCCCTCCGGTGTCTATATAAACCGGAGGGTTTAGTCCATAGAGGCAATCATAATCATGCAAGCTAGACTTCTAGGGTTTTAGCCATTACGATCTCATGGTAGATCAACTCTTGTAATACTCATATTCATAAAGATCAATCAAGCAGGAAGTAGGGTATTACCTCCATAGAGAGGGCCCGGACCTGGGTAAACATCGTGTCCCCCGCCTCCTGTTACCATCAGCCTCAGACACACAGTTCGGGACCCCCAACCCGAGATCCGCCGGTTTCGACACCGACATCGGGCGCGGGAGCGGCAGCAAGGCAGAGCGCGGCACGATGACGACATGCGCAACGTGGCGTCGGGGAGCGGCGGCAACAGGCACAGGCGCTGCTACAAGTGCGGGGAGCACGTGCACTTCCGGCGCGAGTGCTCGCAGCTGCGGAAAGGGCGGCAGAGCAGGCTCTCTTGGTCGGCGCCAACGTCGACGATGATGGACTCCTCTAGGCCGTGTCTTAGGGGGTGTGTGTTGGAATAAGCCACGGTGTGTGTGGTCGGGCTCGTCAGGGCGCGTCGGGTGCGTGCAGGACGTGCAGGATACACTGGTGTGGTCGGGCTCGTTGGGCGCGTCGGATGCGCAGGGGACGTGTGGGACGCAGCAAAAGCCATGGCAAAGTATACGTGTGTATGCGTATGTGTGTAGGGTGTGTGTGCCCGCGAGGTGTGCATGTGTTGCATGCATTAGTGGAGTGAGTCTCCAGGTGGTTAGTTGCATGCTTAGGTAGTGGAGCAGGTGATGGCTTGCGATCAGATCTGAGGACGGACGCTTATTACGTGTACGAGTGGAGGCCGGTTTGTGTGGATCACGCGTCGTGCGCATGGCCGACCGAATCGCTCGTTCACAAACATAAGGTAGCTGGGCGTTTCGTGCGTGTGTGCACAGGAGAAAACATGAGCATTGCGTTTGCTAGGACTACAAAGTTGTAGCCGTGGGTGAGTGCTTGTATGACTTTTGTGCTCTGGGAATAGTAACGGGGCTGTGAGTGCAGCCGGGTGAAACTCCAAATTATTGTGCTCCTCCTTCTTCTACCTCTAGTCCTGAGTGGGAGAGAGCTGCAACAACAAAAACCAGTGACTCATCAACAGTTTTTCACACATTTCTGGTTTTGAACGAAATGTCTTTGGTTTTGAGACATGAGGGAGTAAATGTCGAAAAATAAAATAAAGAACTACTCCTTCCATTCCTAAATATAAGTCCTTATAGAGATTCCACTATGCACCACATACGGATGTATATAGATGCATTTTAGAGTGTAGATTTACTCATTTTGCTCCATATGTAGTCCATAGTGAAATCTCTACAAAGAATTATATTTAGGAATGGAGGGAGTAGATGTCAACTTCTTGTAAACTTGGGGGATCAAAATCTGTCATGCAACTCATTCTCGAGACGGAGCACGGCCTCGCCGCGCTCTCCCTTAATACAATACTGAGCCGCGAGTGCCCTGTTGGGGATATGACTATTATATATGACCCGCCCAGGAGGGGCCGGGTTATACCTATGGCGGTTCATCAATATGAAGCCCATGAGGATATTGAAGATGGCGGTTCATGAAGCAAGGGCCCAAGGCCCAAGGGCGACTTAAGTCCCATATGGGTAAAACCGCCATATGTGTATGACTTATATTGTAAGGCAAGTATATTTAGTCATTGAGCCGGACACATTATCTATGAGCTGGCCGGAACTCCGTGAGCCGCTGGGCGTCAACCTATGTATATAAAGGGACGACCCGGCGGCGGTTCAGGGCAAGAAACAAGAGATCGAAAGCTAGGTCAAGCGTATTCTCTCCCTGGTAATCGAGACATAAGTAATACCACCTCAAACTGCATTAGGCCTTTACCTCACCACAAGGGGCCAAACCAGTATAAACTCTCTGTGTCCTTTGTCCCGTTTAACCCCTTTAAACTAACCTAGTTGCGATGGCTCCACGAGTAAGTCCTCAGACTAGGACATCTGCCGTGACAATTCCACGACAGTTGGCGCCCACCGTGGGGCTAGCGCACGATGGTTTCGAGTTCTTAAAGGGCAGCTTCAAAGGGATCAAGGGATACGCTATGGGCCGGATGACCAAGAGTCGTCGCGGCAAGCTCTACATCGATGATGCAGGCTGGGGCCTCGAGGCCGGCTCAATCGAGTACGGGTACTGGGTCCCCTTCGGCGGAATTCATGTCTTCATCAGCAAGATTGGTGAGCCGGGCCCTGAGCCAGACATCTGCACCGACATCATCGAGACGGCTCAGTGTGCATGACCCGCCCGAGCTCAGCCCGCCATGAAACGTTCCTTTGTGGGATTCATCCATGGGGCGGAATTTGATGAAGGATCCGTGTCGGGCGGTGAGACGGCCATCTATTCTGATGGTGAGTCGTCCACGGGAGAGACTACTTCATTGTATCAACTGCAAGACGGCAGGCTTGGGGGATGTTTCGGTGGCGACGGTATTCTGGACCCCTATGAGCCGCCAAATAGGGTTGCAATCTACATGGCCGGTACGCAGCCCATGCAAAATTCTTCGACTGCGACATCAATGGTTTCTGAGTCAGCAACAGCGATGACAGCTGGGGCAGGAGGCCCTGTGCGCCCGCCAACTCAGGTTTTGACTGATTTGCTGGATAATCTGGCAGCCTTGTTAACAGCTGAGGTTAACCCAGCGAATCAAGTTCAACGTAACGCGGAAATTACAAAACTGCGTGACGAGGTAGCGCAAGCCAAGGAAGAACTGGCAGCGGAGAACGCTAGGATGACTGCAGAGCGAGCTATCTTGGATGTTCAGGCGCAACGGAGCCAGGCTAATTCCTTCCGACTCTCGTTGGATCAGAATGCTTCAAATGAAATCATGAGAAGAAGGCACCGGAGTCATCTGCCGCCGGGTTTACGAGGCGAGGAATCTCTTTTGCATGCCTGGAGCAGGGACCAATAACCAACCAGAGATGAACCGGGTAGAGGCTCCCGAGGCTGGAGCGTTGGCTCAACCGCGCATGACGGAGCCACCTCATCTGAATAATACTCTGCCTCAGTATGTGCCGACACCACCGGGTCATTATTCCAACCCTTTGGATAATATGATCGATGCGGCGACACGATTGGCGCTCTCCCAGTTGAAGGCAATTCTCCAGCAGTGGTTGAGACGCGGAGGGCTAGAGAGCTTCTTCAAACAGCATTCGTACAACAGGAGGCATATTCTTACAATCGAGAGAGGATTCATTCGACCCCTCGCCCAAGCCGGAGTTATAGTAGACACATGGACTCACCGGCCGTTTCAAGCAATGACCAGCACCGTAACCAGCCGCGTGGGCATGACCCGGCGCGTGATGGTGCTCATGATTTGGTCGATCGGGATAGGGCATGTCGGGAAGCTGAGCAGGCGGCTCAGCGGGCAGCTCATCAACATCTTCCAATTTATCTGACGACTTCAGTGTAGGTAGGCGTGACCTCTAGAACCACGGGTATACCATGTTTAGTGTCGGCTCCATGGAATGAGCGTCTACCGAAGAATTTCAAAGGACCTCGTAAGGTGCCTAACTACACAGCCGACTTACCCCCTGAGGCATGGACTGAGAGTTACGAGATGGCCATGGAACTGTTGGAGGTCAGCGATGCTGTGTGTGCCAAATACTTCACCATGATGCTGGATGCGATGGCCCGCACTTGGTTGAAAGGGCTTCCCGCCAATTCCATCAGATCATGGGATGAGCTAAAAGCCCGGTTTATCTAGAGTTTTAAATATATGTGCAAACAGCCCATGTCGATTGTGGATTTGGATGCTTGCGCCCAAGAAGAGGGAGAATCAACGACCCATTGGGTGCGCCGGGTCAAGGCTATGCACACTCATCGGATAACATCAATGCCGGTTCAACAGTCCTAATGTTGGAGAAGAATTGCCGTTTTTGCCCCTTAAACAAAAGCTAGGGCGGCTCAAGCGCCATTGCAATGATATGGGGGGGGTGATGGAGGCTCTAATTAAATATGCTGACTTTGATAGTACCAAGGACCCCGAGTCTGATGATGAAAAGCCGGGAAAGGGAAAGAAGAGTGGCAACACTAAGGGTCAGCAACATAACCCAGCGAGTCAGGGGAGCAATGGTAAGCGCAAGGCTAATAGTAACTTAGATTTTGTGGCCAATACCAATACACAGAACAATGTTCAGCGTCGTAAAGGGAAGCCACCTCCTCGGGTAGGCGGACCAGGTCTCAATCTTGAGCAGATGCTGAACCATGGTACGCAGGAAAGACCATCCAATCACCTTTGGAAGGACTGCCAAATTATGAAGGAGTTCAAAAATTCTAATTTGTTCCAGAACAATCATGGGCCGGGCGGCGGCTCAGGATCTGGTGGTGGCGGTTCTCATGGCCTCAATTACGGTGGCGGCGGCTCTAGTTCCGGTTTCCAGGGTCACCAAAACCATCAAGGTAATCAGGGTGGTTACAATCAACAATCCGGCCAGGGGGGTCAGCAACAGCGGCAGTCTGGATATCAAAGTCATCCGAAGTAGTTGAATAGCGGGCAGTACCACGTCTTTACAACAAGTTTATGCAAGCGGGACTAGAAGCTCCATAAAAGGGTTGTGAACGCCGTTGAGCTGGCAGTTCCCCATTACTTGCGATGGTCTGAGCAACCTATTATATTGAGTCGAGAGGATCAGCCGCCCCATGTTGATAATCCGGGTCACTTGGCCTTGGTGGTGGCGCCTCAAGTTGGTGGATACAAATTCACTAAGGTACTCATGGATGGGGGTAGCAGTATTAATATCCTTTACCGTGATACTTTCCGTCGAATGGGTTTGACTGACAAAAGTCTTAAGTCGTCCAATACTGTTTTCCATGGAGTGGTGCCTGGTAAGTCGGCGTACCCTGTAGGCAAGATTAATCTGGATGTAGCCTTTGGGGATGAACATGATTCCAGGGCTGAGAGGCTAACCTTTGAAGTGGTTAAGATTACAAGCCCGTATCACGCTTTGTTTGGACGGTCGGCTTATGCCAAGTTCATGGCATGACCTTGTTATGTTTATCTGCAGCTCAAGATGACGGGTTACAAAGGGACCATCACAGTGCATGGAAGCCGGAAAATAGCTTTGGAGTGTGAAGAAGGTGACACTACTTATGCTAAATCTGTCTGTGCAACAAAGGAATTGAAGTTCTATAGAGACAATGTTGATCCGGCGGATATGACGTCTTTGAAAAAGCCAACTATAGAGCATGATCCAATATTGAAGTTTAAGTTGGCCGATGACACTAAGCTAGTTGACTTTGTTCCTGGCGATTCATCCAAGCAGTTTAGTATCAGTGCTAACCTGGATCCAAAATAGGAAAACATGCTCATCAAGTTCATCCGTGAGAACCGGGACATCTTTGCATGGAAACCTTCTAATATGCCAGGTGTACCGAGAGAACTCACTGAGCACACTATTAATATTGATCCAAAGTTTAAGTCGGTTAAGCAATTCCTTTGTCGCTTCAATGAGGAGAGGCGTAAGGCCATTGGTGAAGAAGTGGCCCGGCTCTTGGCGGTTGGGTTCATTATTGAAGTCTTTCATCCTGAGTGGTTGGCTTATCCGGTGCTAGTACTTAAGAAGAATGGCACTATGCGAATGTGTGTGGACTACACAGACTTAAACAAGGCATGTCCAGCTGATCCTTTTGCTCTCCCTCGTATTAATCAAATCATTGATGCTACGGTGGGTTGTGAGCATTTGAGTTTTTTGGATGCTTACTCTGGTTATTATCAGATCAAGATGGCAGTTAAATACCAAGAGAAGACAACTTTTATCACTCCCTTTGGAGCCTTATGCTATGTGTCTATGCCTTTTGGGCTCAAGAGTGCCCAGGCGACTTACCAGCGATGTGTGCAGAATTTCCTTCACAGTCAGATTGGGCGCAATGTTCATGCTTATGTGGATGATATTGTGGTGAAATCCAGAGAGAAGGAAACTTTGATAGATGATTTGAAGGAGACCTTCAACAATCTCCTGGTCTACAAGATGATGCTTAACCCGGCCAAGTGCGTTTTTGGTGTGCCAGCAGGCAAGCTCTTGGGTTTTCTGGTTTCTAACAGAGGCATTGAAGCTAACCCGGAGAAGATCAAGGCCATTACCTCCCTGGCGAAGCCGGCGTGTATCAATTATGTTCAACATCTGGTGGGTCATATTGTTGCCTTAAGCCGGTTCATAAGCCGGCTGGGTGAGAAGGCTATACCACTGTACCAGATGATGAAGAAAACAGACAACTTTGTAATGACGCGTTTGAAGCTTTGAAGAAATAGCTAGCTGAGCCGCCAGTCCTTGCTGCTCCTATTGATAAGGAGCCATTGTTATTATATGTGGCTGCTAACGCCCGGGCTGTCAGTGTAGCTATTGTGGTGGAACGAAAGGAAGCAGGCAAGGAATATCCGGTTCAATGGCTGGTTTACTATATCAGTGAAGTGCTTATTGAATCCAAGCAGAGGTATCCACACTGGCAGAAGCTCGTGTATGGGGTGTTCATGACCAATCGAAATCTTAAGCAATATTTTTTGGGCCATCCCATCACTATGGTTAGTTCTGCTCCCTTAGGGGATATTATTCAAAACAGAGAAGCCACAGGTCGGGTAGCCAAGTGGGCCATTGAGCTTGGACCTCATAGTTTGAAGTATATGCCACGACCATTAAATCTCAAGCACTTGTGGATTTCATCAATGACTGGACAGAGCTACAAATGCCTGAAGAGAAGCCAGATAACACATATTGGACTATTCACTTTGATGGGTCCAGGCAATTGGAGGGCTCGGGGGCTGGAGTTGTCTTAGCTTCCCCTCGAGGTGACAAGTTTTGTTATGTTTCAAGGTTGATGTTTCCCTGTACTAACAAAGCAGTTGAGTATGAAGCCCTGCTCCATGGTCTTCGGATGGCTAAGGAGATGAGTTTAAGCCGGGTAAGATGTTTTGGCGACTCAGACTTTGTGGCTCAGCAAGTCTCAGGCAAATGGGATTCCAAAGATCCACTCATGGAGGCTTATCGCCGCGAGGTTGATGCTATTGCTGGGCATTTCAAGGGTTATCAAGTAGAACACATTGATCGCAGGAAAAATGAGGCGACTGATGCCTTAAGCAGGTTAGGGTCCCAGCATAAGCCGGTGCCACCTAACACTTTCTTGGATATTCTGCATAACCCTTCCGTCAAATTGCCTACAGAGGAAGATCTGACTATTCCTGACCCAAAAGCACAATTGGTGGCGGCGCTTCACACTATTCCTAATTGGACGGTTCCATATCTGACTTATATGACCTAGGGTGAGTTACCTGAGGATGAAACTTTGGCCAGACAGATAACCCAGCGATCTAATTCAATGACAATTGTTAACAGAGAGCTGCACCATTGCAGTGTTACTGGGGCATTTCAACGTTGCGTTTCTCCTGAAGAGGGCTGTGAAATTCCTCGCGAGATTCACGAAGGAGATTGTGGTCATCATGTCGGCTCTAAATCTCTCGTGGCTAAAGCTTTCTGTCATGGATTTTATTGGCTATGGCTCATGCTGATGCAGAGGATTTGGTCAGTAAATGTGACGGTTGTTAGAAATTTTCATGGCGAGCTCACGTGCCGGCTCAAGAGTTGAAGATGATTCCAATTACTCGGTCGTTTTGCAGTTTGGGGGCTTGATATGGTTGGGCCTTTTAAAAGGTCCAAGGACAAAAAGCCCACCTTTTGGTGGCGGTTGACAAATTCACGAAGTGGGTCGAAGCAGAACCGGCCAGTAAGTGTGACGCGGCAACATCGGTTCAATTCATCAAAAAGATGATTTTTCGCTTTGGTTTTCCCCACAATATTATAACTGATAATGGCACTAAAATGTCCAAGGGTGCTATGAAAGAGTTTTGTCAACATGAGCATATTCGACTTGACGTATCATCAGTAGCTCACTCTCAGTCCAATGGTCAAGCTGAAAGAGGCATTCAAGAAATTTTGAGAGGCATCAAGCCCCGGCTTATGGTTCCCTTGCAGAGGACGCCGGGTTGTTGGGTGGAAGAGTTACCTTCAGTGCTATGGAGTAT
>NC_041393.1:547125280-547142610 GCF_002162155.2 Triticum dicoccoides | reverse complement strand
TTTCTTCATGGTTTATGGAGCAGAGGCGGTTCTTCCTAGTGACATCCATCACGACTCGCCCCGCGTGGCGGCTTATGTTGAAGCTGATAATGAAAAAGCATGTTAGGATGCACTTGAGCTGTTAGATGAGGAGCATGACCTTGCGGCGGCTCGTTTGGTGATTTACCAACAAGATCTGCACCGTTATCACAGCCGTCGGGTTAAGACCAGAACCTTTCAAGAAGGTGACTTGGTGCTCCGGCTTATCCAGGATCAAACTGATATGCACAAGCTATCCCCACCTTGGGAAGGACCCTTTGTGGTCAACAAGAATTTGAACAATGGGTCATACTACCTTATCGATATTCGAGACCACAAGGACTCACGTAAGTCGGAGGAGGAGACCCGCCGACCATGGAATATTGCTCATCTTCGGCCTTACTACACTTGAGCCACCGACTCTTATGATGTACATATTTTTGGCAATGTATATATTATGATGATTATAATAAAGCCGACATCCCTGATAAAGCAGGGCCTCTGTCATTTCATCTCCAAGAATAATGAGTCTTTTTTATCACAAAAAGGTCATTCGGGGGCTTCCTGTTCAAACATAGGTGTATTCACCAAAGAGAATATAGCTGTGAATATCCCTCTTGATCGGCGCCACGCCACAATTTCAAAGGTCACTTGGGGGCTTCCTGTTCAAACATAGGTGTATTCACCAAAGAGAACATAGCTATGAATATCCCTCTTGATCGGCGCCACACCACAATTTCAAAGGTCACTTGGGGGCTTCCTATTCAAACATAGGTGTATTCACCAAAGAGAACATAGATGTGAATATCCCTCTTAATCGGCTCAATGCCACAAGCACTTGGGCGCTTCCTATTAAAACATAGGTGTATTCACCAAAGAGAACATAGCGTTACTACCCTTGTGAGCTGGTTTGGAACACTAGGTGTATTCACCAAAACCTTCCGGGTTCTCCTGCTT
This sequence comes from Triticum dicoccoides, assembly GCF_002162155.2. Classification (NCBI taxonomy): domain Eukaryota; kingdom Viridiplantae; phylum Streptophyta; class Magnoliopsida; order Poales; family Poaceae; genus Triticum; species Triticum dicoccoides. The sequence goes on along the minus strand of NC_041393.1, from coordinate 547,141,635 downwards.
TGTAGAAACTGCCACTCCGCCCAGGTAATCCTGGAATGACATGTTGTACTCTTGACAGTCAATCTTACATAGACACTGAACTTGTCAAGGTTAAAACGGCGGTCATGTGAGGCCGGTTTCACAAAGTGTAAAAGTTTAACTCAGTGACTTGGCAGCCCATGAAAGCCTTGGAGATAGGCTTGGCGGCATATGAAAGCCTCGTTTTCTCGCTTTTGATTTGTTTTTGAACATTTTTTGGGTTCATCTTGGTATCATATTGACATATGGTTTAAGGTGATTCAGGCCATGTAGCCTCAATTCTTACAACTCATATTTGAGTGTCTCCGTGGTTTCTGATAACCCGGCCTGGCTTTGGACGATAAGTCGACAGTATATAATGATATTAAATATTTCGGAGTGTTATCTTCTAAGTTTTGGGTTGTCACCCTTACTGCATTGGTATCATAAGCCAACAGTAGGATTCAATATCACAGGTATGCTAATTTTGTTATAATATACATGATTATGTTTAAACCGGCCCTGGTCATGAACTATTTTAGTCACCAATGCTTTTATATGGGGTATTATGACTCGCCCTGCGGTAAACCGCCAGGGCTCTTGTGATCTACTTGTGTGCAGGATAATTCTAAATCTCATCTGCACAAATCAACGTCATCATAAGTGTAAAAGGATAATTTTCAAGTGGCGGATCAAACAACATTGGGCAAAACATAAACGTGCACGATGGCACGGCAGATCAAAGTGTTTACTAGCTTATTACATGACCCCATGAGCCAAAATTATTAAGTGTTTTCAGAAGGTCAAACATATGAACCACCCAGCGGATCAAGTGTCTTGGCCTTGACGGATTGAAGCTTCTGGATCATCCCTCTCCAGTTCTTCATCCTCCTCTGCTGCCTGGAAGTTTGGTGATGACCAATCAATGCCACACATGGCTTGGAATTCAGCTTCATCATCTATAAGCTCTGACGGTTCAACTTCAGGAGCGAAAGTGTGCTTACAGATTGGCGGGATTAGATCCATCACTTTATAAGCCGGCGTGGGCATCTTCTGATTCTCCATGTCATAAGCCGGTTGGTATCTCGAAATATCTGTTTCATTTGCAATCAAGCTCACCAGGGGACGTATCTCCTTCACACAGGCAGCAAAGTCTTTCTTCTCAAAAGGAGTGCCATCTTCCTTTAATCTTGGATACCCAGTAGCTAAATCGACCGGATCTAGCTCTCTAGCCATGCCTTGGCCCGGCTTAAAGCTATCACAGCACCAGCTCTTACAGATGATCACTTCATCTCGTTAATCCTCTCAGGCAGAACAGAAAGTTTTTTCAAGACATCACTCAAAAGAGTAGGTGCTTGATTAGTCGGAGAAATTGTGGCCAGTGCGCGCTGAGTTCCAGTATATAACTGTTCAACAAGTGTATAAACAACCTTGAGCTTCACAAGCATCTCTTGACTAAGATTGTTGCTCCTGGGACCTGAATAATAATTATGGATCGGTTAGAGGCGGTTTATACCATCAAGGAAGAGATCCAAATTTGCTACTAGCAAGGCGACTCACCAAAGATAGCAGAAACCATCTGGGTTACATGGTGTTTCAAACCGGTAAGCTCAGTAGTCACCTCCTGAAGAGCCGCCTCCGCCTTTTCAGCCCGTTGTGTCAAGGCAGTTTTCTCTTCAGCCAGGCGTTTCTTTCAGCCTCAAGATTGGTCTTCAGTTTTTCAGTTTTAGCCAAGCTAAACTGGAATTTTGAGTCTGCTTTCCAGGTCTGAGATTCTTGGTGCTCCATCCGGGCTTTCACATGAGTCAATTGCGATTGAAATTGAGCAGTGGTTTCCTGTACATACACCGGTTCAAAATCATGTTCATATTTGGTTACAGAAAGTAAGTCCCAAGCACTTTGCAAGCAAGGGTACTTGGCACTTGGGGGCTAATGTATATTGCTCGCATTTCATTATTATCATATGATGACCCAGTTGTGTTGTGAACAAACACAGCCGGCTCATGGGGGCTACAAAGGTAAGCTTTCAATTATAAGCAATGATGAATAGTATCGGTTCATTCATGCTGATTCAGCTGATCCTTGGGGGCTACCGACACAATTGTTAAAACCTTCTTAAACTCGGATGGTGCAAGCTGGATTTTGAAAGATTCTATCAAGGGTACTATTTATGCTCATGGTTATTCTAAGTCTACAGCATATTCAATCCTATCATACACAATAGACTTGGGGGATAACAGGATATGCATAACTCAGTAAAGAAGGAGTTTATACCTCATATTTTTGATGCATCTGCTTCACCATGTCAACTTCAAGGTCTCGACTGGTGTGCACTTGATTGAGATAACCAGAGAATACCTCACTAACGCTCAGTTGAGAATAGTTGGCAATGTCAAATCTCACTTTTTGTTACTCAATATGTTCTTCGTTGGCGGAGTGTTTGGCCAAGACAGTAGGTCTTCCCGGCTCTCTAAAGCCGGTGCTAGTGATCATCACATCATCGACATGTGTCTCAGCCGACTTAATTGGGCTTGATGATTTAGTATTCAAAGGATTGTTGCTTGTCTGGTCAACTGAAGGGTCAGGAATTTCTGGTGGAACATCATGAATAGGTTCTTCTGCTTGTGGCATGGAGGTGTCGGACGTTGGAATTGATTGCTCTGGTTCAGGAACTTTGGGGTCTTCATCTGGCTTAGTCACCTTTGCCTTCTTGCTAGTTTTTGCTTTTCCACTGCATGAGTTATGAAAGGTCAGTACAAAGATAAAAGCCTGAAGAGGAAGCAAATAATAAGTAATTGTTATTACCAGGAGCAATTTTGAAAGCCGGCAGCTGGGACTGTGATGAGTCGCCGGAAGAGGAGTGAGAAGTCTCTTGAGAGTTAGAATCGGAAGAATTAAGTGGCTGGCGAATGAGACCCACCAGAGGATAAAAAGAGTTTAAATTTGGTATGACCTTGTTTTGATGTTTCCTTGGGGTGTTTGGTAAGCCAGAAGATAATTCTTCACCTCCGCTAGTCCGAGTCTGTCGCCGGTTCTCGTGTTGTTGTTGCTTCAAAAGAAAGCGAGGATCCAGATGAGCTAAGGGGTGTGAAAAGCTTACTTTACGGGTTACTCTTCGAGTTTTCTGTCTTGGCTAAGGCTCAGAGTCGGAGGAAATGATAGTTACCTCTTCCTCGATTGCTTGACTGGCCCCCATGTCATCCTGATGATAATCAATGTCAATAGGATAGTTGAAAAAGGAGCCAAGGGAATCAAGAGCTACCTCCGACTCAGAGCTGTCGTCCAGTTCAAACAGCTTGGAAGTACTTGATTTCTTCTTATTCTTCTTGGCGGTTTTCTTGGCAGCCCTGGCCTTTTTGGCAACTTCATGGTTATATTTCTTTTTCCAAAAATCAGAGTCAGCGTGTGAAAGTCATCAAAGTTGAGTTAATAGAATATTGGAGTGATGAAGGTAAAGTAAGTAACTTAAAGACTCACCTCTGGTGGCGGTTTAAGTTTGCAGAAAGGTTTAGACCCACTTTGCTGCAGTCTTCCAGATCTTCATTCAGAAGGCTCTTTGTCATTTCATTGATTGCCTCATCAGTTCAACACACGGAGTTGTGGCGTAGTGGATCCTTATTACCACCCGTGTAAGTACACATTAAGCCGGATCGGCGACTCAAGGGTATGATCCGCCAAGCAACCCAGCATCGAACCAAGTCAATGCTAGTTAAACCGTTTCCAGCAAAGCCTTGACCTTTGCAATGGTGGGGGCAAGCTTTGCACGTTCAGCAGCGGTAAGCTTCTCAGGAAGATGATGTTCTGAGTCAAAACGCTGGGCACGATAGCCTGGCAGTGGGTTCTCATCAGCGGGGAGGTATCTTTGCAATAAAACCATGTCTGGATCCAATCTTTGGGGTGACTCGACAAACGAGCATAGGGGAAGATAGCATCTCTTCTTCGTTGAATTGAGATTTCGCCAAGTTCCAAGCTGGGTCCGTTCATAAACTCGTTTTGGCGGTTCAAATAAAAATATTCCCCAAACAGTTCAACACTGGGCTCCTCTTTAAGGTATACTTCGCAGAAAACTTGAAAGTTGCAGATGTTTGACACAGAATTGAGTCTGATGTCTTGAGGATGAAGCTGAAAGAAGTGCAGAACATCTCGGAAAAATTTAGAACCGGGTGGTGAGAAGCCCCGATTCATGTGGTCAGTAAAAACAATGACCTCATGATCCTTTGGCTGAGGTTTTTCTTCTTCTAGATTGGGGGCGCGATAATGCATGACAGTTTTTTCTGGTAAATAGACGGTTTTGACAAAGTCTTTGAGCATGTCCTTAGTGACAATGGAGGGAACCCAATTATATGAAGTGGCTGTCTTCGGCGGCATTGTGAAGAAAGAAGCCTAAAATAAAAAACAATTTTGCCGGTTTAAGTTGATTCATTAAGACGGAGGTAAAACACTACAGTACATATTCAGAATGGCGGCTTAAAAGGGGCCTAATGACATATGACTGGCTATAACTGGTGATGTAAGCCGCCATGACAATACTGATAGTTAAGATCTATCAAGAAGGAAAATTTTGCTAAGTGACGGACAAACAGATTTCACAGACCGAAGCTATAATTTTGAATCGGTGGCAGTTCAGAAAATGCAGTAAATTCTAAACCTAAAGCGGCAACAGAGGAGTTCGTGTGCTTCGATGAGATCTTATATGAAGAAAAAGTATTATGATATTAAAAAACAAAGGCTAAACTGCTACCGCACGAGTTTTATACTATATTTAGATCAGAAGCTACTGGGGTTGAAGAAGAAGGCAAAGAACAACGAAGAACACCAAAAAACAAGGCTAACCTAATGCAGATCTGACGCATAGGGAGATGAACACTTACAGATGCAGATGGATTGCGATGGAGCGTCGGTGTTTTCTGGACCAGTCAGGTTGATGCGGCGGTCGGAGGATGGCGGCGGTGAAGCTCGAGGTGGCAGGGGAGTCGCGAGAGGAATAAGAAGACGAGAAGGCAAGGGGAAAAATGAGAGGAGGGTTGTTTGACCCTATTTATAAGGAGAAGGGTAACAGGTGGGCACGAAAACGAGGAGGCCAAAGAATGATTATCCAGCCGTTTGGACGCCTCGATTTTTGGAATGGTTATTAAAAATAAGGATTTGTTAAGGTATAATATTAATGGCAGATGACGTCATGGCGGTTTACCGCAATCGTAGGAGATGACGTCATGGCGGGCTATGAGATCTCGCACAAATAAAGAAGGAAGGATTTTTCCTAAGTGTTGAAGATTGACATGAACAAATTCAAATCAATCTGGGGCCTAATGTTGGGGATATGACTATTAGGTATGACCCGCCCAGGAGGGGCCGGGTTATACCTATGGTGGTTCATCAATACGAAGCCCATGAGGATATTGAAGATGGCGGTTCATGAAGCAAGGGCCCAAGGCCCAAGGGAGACTTAAGTCCCATAGGGGTAAAACTAACATATGTGTATGACTTATATTGTAAGGCAAGTATATTGTAAGACGAATCTCTCTACGGCCTGTTCGACCAGTCGACTGGCTCCGCAGAGACTGCATCCAAGTGCAACAGCAGTGATCCAGCGGCGGAGGTTCTGATGTTCGATGGACCACGCAGTCCTCCCGGCTTTCCCCGCACCGACGGAGGCGATGGCGGAGGCGATCCGTCGCATGCCCACGAAGAGTATCTCCCCGAGCCCCTCACTTCGCTGCAGAAGGAAGAACTTCGCTGCCGGAACATGGATGCGCTGCACACTCCTATCGTTGGAGAAACCCCCGAGGCTCGTGCCTTAGAGGACGTGCGCTTGGCCAACTTGGCTGAGCGCGCTTGACTGGAGAACCTCTAGCGAGCACTCAACGAGCGTGCGCGGCAACGGGTTCCAGAATCCAGTTGACGTCAACTCTTTCCACCACAGACTCAGGTATATCGAACTCCGATTCAGAATTTAGCAGCTGCAGCCCGTATAGCAGAGTCGATTCAGCCTTCCCAGTCAGAGGCTGGCAGGTTTGCTACAGATCAGAGCATTACTCTTGCGCTTGGCCAACTTGGCTGAGCGCGCTTGACTGGAGAACCTCCAGCGAGCACTCAACGAGCGTGCGCGACAACGGGTTCTAGAATCCAGTTGACGTCAACTATTTCCACCACAGACTCAGGTATATCGAACTCCGATTCAGAATTTAGCAGCTGCAGCCCGTATAGCAGAGTCGATTCAGCCTTCCCAGTCAGAGGCTGGCAGAGGTTTGCTACAGATTAGAGCATTACTCCGGGCGGCAGGAGATAAAAATTCAGCTGTATCATGGTCGCAGAATAGGATTCACAACAGATCCGTCGCTGCAAATACAGTCCAGTTGGCCCATAGCCCAAGATCGCCCCCGAGGCGTGAGGAACATGGAGACCGGCGTGATCAGTACAAGAACCGTGAGCAGTATTATCACCGACTCGATCGTGATGATCGACGTCGAGTGCCCACCCCTCCCCCGAGGGGTGGATCGTATGCGCCTCGACAGCAGGATGATAGACGCCATCACAGTGTTGGGCGAAGGATTCCAGTCGACCCCAGGGAACCAGGCTTTGATGCAAGATCCATTATCGTTCAAGGTTTGGTCGACAGGAATAGAGCTCACCAAGAAGGTCATGACAGAGATGTACCCACCAGCAGCAGAGTACACGTTTCAGGACCAGAGTGTTTCAGCAGAGCTATCAGAGCCGCGGTGATTCCTCCCAACTTCAAGTTGGCGATTGGAGTCAGTAAGTTCACTGGTGAGTCCAAGCCTGATACTTGGCTTGAAGACTACCGAGTGCCTGTTCAGATTGGCGGCGGCAATGATGAGGTGGCCATGAAACACCTGCCTCTTATGTTGGAGGGCTCGGCCAGAGTATGGTTGAATCAGTTAGCACCCAGCAGCATTTACACTTGGGAAGATCTTGCCCGAGTGTTTGTCAGAACATTTGAAGGGACTTGCAAGCGACCAGCAGGGTTGACAGAGCTGCAATCTTGTGTGCAGAAGTCGAACGAAACTTTGAGGGATTACATCCAAAGATGGATCACGTTGCATCACACGGTAGAGAATGTATCTGACCACCAGGCAGTCTGTGCCTTCAAGGAAGGCGTTAAGTACAGAGAGCTAAACCTGAAATTCGGTCGAACCAGAGACATGTCTCTGAGTCGAGTGATGGAGATTTCCACCAAGTATGCCAATGGTGAAGAAGAGGATCGGCTGCGGAGTGGCAAGCACAAGTCAGTCGCCCACGAAACCGGAGGAGGGAACTCCAATCGGAAGCAGAAGCGGAAAGCCGAGCCAGCTGCTCCTGGAGAAGCCTTGGCCGTGACTCAAGGAAAGTTTAAGGGGAAGCCCAAAGGGTCTTGGAACCCTAAGAAGGTGAAGGACGAGGAAGGGAATGACGTGATGGATTTGCCGTGCCACATCCACACGAAGAAAGATGAGGAGGGTAAATTCATTTACCCGAAACATACCACTCGACAGTGTCGGCTCTTGATCCAGCAATTCCAGGGGAAATAGCCCAAAGATAAGGAAAAGGAGTCGGACAAAGTTGAGGACAAAGAAGATAGTGATGATGGATATCCCGAGGTCAATTCCACCCTGATGATTTTTGTTGATGTTGAAAGCAAAAGTCGATTGAAAGTTATCAACCGAGAAGTGAATATGGTTGCTCCGGCGACACCTAGTTATCTGAGATGGTCTCATACTGCCATCACTTTCGACCAGTCCGATCATCCGACACACATAGCCACCCCTGGGAGGCAAGCTCTGGTGGTCGACCCAGTCGTCGAAGGCACTCGACTGACTAAAGTTTTGACGGATGGTGGCAGTGGCCTAAATATACTATATGCAGAGACGTTGAAAGGGATGGGCATTCCGATGTCCAGACTCAGTACCAGCAATATGAGTTTCCATGGAGTCATTCCTGGAAAGAAGGCTGAGTCACTCGGCCAAATTGCTCTTGATGTGGTTTTCGGTGATTCCAAGAATTACCGCAAAGAAAAGTTCATGTTTGAAGTTGTGGATTTCCAGAGTGCTTATCACGCTATTTTGGGCAGGCTAGCTTATGCACGTTTCATGGCTCGACCATGTTATGTGTACCTCAAATTGAAGATGCCTGGTCCCAAAGGTGTGATCACTATTACTGGTAATCGGAAGAAGGCGGAAGAGTGCTTTCAGAAAGGCTCAAAGATCGCCGATGCTCAGATGACAGTGGTTGAGTTGCAGGAATACCAGAAAACTGCAGACCCGAGTGATTTGTTGCGAGCCAAGAAGCCCGCTATGGAATCAGCGTTTCAGTCGTCCGATGAGACAAAACCTATTCACATTCACCCGACCGACCCTAGTGCTGCTCCGACTCATATCTCTACAACACTCGACTCCAAATAGGAAGAAGCGCTAATCCAGTTCCTTCGTGAGAACTAGGACATCTTCGCATGGTAGCCTTCTGACATGCCGGGTGTTCCCAGGGGGCTGGCTGAGCATCGTCTACGAGTCGACTCAAAAGTGAAACCTGTCAAAGAACATCTTCGACGGTCCGCCGTCCAGAAAAGAAAGGCCATTGGTGAGGAGGTGGCTCGACTCTTAGCGGTGGAGTTTATCCGAGAGATTTACCACTCCGAGTGGCTCGCCAATGTTGTCATGGTCCCCAAGAAGGACAAGTCACTTCGCATGTGCATCGACTTCAAACATATCAATCGGGCCTGCCCGAAAGATCATTTTCCTCTCCCCGCATCGACCAAATAGTCGACTCGACTGCAGGATGTGAGCGCCTGTCTTTTTTAGACGCCTATTCTGGTTACCATCGGATCCGTCTGTATGGACCCGACAAGATCAAAACAGCTTTCATCACTCCATTCGGGTGCTTCTTTTATCTCACCATGCCATTCGGCTGCAAGAATACCGGAGCCACGTTCATGAGGATGATTCAGAAGTGTTTGCTCACTCAAATCAGTCAGAATGTGGAAGCATACATGGATGATATTGTGGTCAAGTCACGGAAAGGTTCCGGCCTGCTGACTGACCTTCCTGAGACATTTGCCAACCTCAGGAGGTATGATATCAAGCTTAATCCATCAAAGTGCACATTCGGAGTTCCTGGTGATGAGGTTATGTACCTAGGGTAGGGTCATGGACCTATCTAGGATACCATGCCCAAGGACATCATCATACGAAGCTACCTTCCAGTCGACCAAGAGAAGTTCCACTCGACCAAGGGAGACTCCGCTCGACTGGTCAGAAGACACTCGACCATGAAGATGCACTCGACTATCAGAAGTTCAGGATCTACTCTGCATCCAAACGGTCTGTAATTAAATAGTCTTAATGGTCATGATGACACTTTATGTAGGGCGTTACCAGTAACGCCCAGCCTTAATGTACTTTAACCCTCCTCTACGTGGGCTGGCTGGGGTCCTGGCGTCCTCTATATAAGCCACCCCCCTCCACTAGTAGAAGGGTTCGCACCCCTGTAACTCATATACACAGAGATCAGTCGACCGCCTCCAGGCTCCGAGACGTAGGGCTGTTACTTCCTCAGAGAAGGGCCTGAACTCGCTAAACACTCGTGTGTACAACTACTCCATAGCTAGGACCTTGCCTTCTCATACTTACCCCCCATTCTACTGCCAGACTTAGAACCACGACAGTTGGCGCCCACCGTGGGGCAGGTGTGTTAGCGACTTTTTTGGAGAAGTTGCAATTTGTCCGATCGCCTTCATCATGGTTTTCGGTGGAGCTCAGGTCGAGGGCCGCGAGATCCGTCTCGGTGCGCTCACTTTCATCGCCGATGACTCCGCTTGGCTCCAGGAGGCACCACTCGACATCGACGCGCTCCTCGTCCGCGGGGCGACACACTTTCGGGCGTGTGTCCGCGGCGTCTTGCTGCGACAACCGTCGACCCCGTATCGGTCAACTCCTATGCCATCCTCCCTCCCTGTCTCCCGCCAGCGCAAGCGCTCCGGTCGGTCGAGGCTCCAGCGATGGGTGAGACACGCAGTGGCTCGCCAATCGGCCACCACCCAAGTCGCGGCGATCGAGCCCGACGAATCTCTCTACGGCCTGTTCGACCTGTCGACTGGCTCCGTAGAGACTGCATCCGAGTGCGATAGCAGTGATCCGGCGGCGGAAGTCCTGACGGTCAACGGGCCCTGTAGTCCTCCTGGTTTCCCCCGCGGCGATGGGGTGGACGACGAGGACGACCCTGCTCAAGCCCATGAAGAGTACCAACCCGAGCCGCTCACTTCCCAGCAGAGGAAGAACTTCGCCGCCGGAACATGCATGCTCTGCATACTCCCATTGCAGGAGAAACACCCGAGGCTCGCGCCCTGGAAGATGCGCGTTTAGCCAACCTGGCTGAACGCACTCGACTGGAGAACCTTCAGCAAGAACTCGACGAGCGTGCGCGTCAGCGAGCGACTAACTCCAGTCGACGTCAGCTCTTTCCGCAACCAACTCAGGTATATTGAACCCCAATTCAGAATTTGGCAGCTGCAACCCGCATAGCAGAGTCGATTCAGCCCTCTCAGTCAGAGGCTGGAAGAGGCCTGATGCAGATCAGAGATTTGCTCCGGGCGGCAGGAGATCAGAATTCAGCTGTGTCACAGTCACGTAACAGGATTCACAGTCGATCTGTCACTGCGAATACAGTTCAGTCGGCTCACAGTCCAAGGTCGCCTCCGAGGCGCATGGGACGTGAAGGCCGGCGGGACCACTATGATGACCGATTTGATCACAATGACCGGCGTCGAGTGTCCACTCCTCCTCTGAGAAGTGGGTCTAACGCCCATCGACAACAAGATGACAGACGCCAGCTCAGTGTCGGGCGGAGAGCTCCAATCGACCCCAGAGAGCCAGGCTTTGACGCGAGATCCGTCATCGTGCAAGGTTTGGTCGACCGAAACAGAGCTCATAGAGGTGGTCATGACAGAGATATGCCCACAAGCAGCCGAGTCCACGTTTCAGGTCTAGAATGTTTTAGCAGAGCGATCAGAACCGCAGTGATACCCCCCAACTTCAGGTTGGCGACTGGGGTGAATAAGTTCACCGGAGAGTCTAAACCTGAAACTTGGCTCGAAGACTACCGAGTGGCTGTTCAGATTGGTGGCGGTAATGATGAAGTGGCCATGAAACATTTGCCACTTATGCTAGGAGGTTCAGCCAGGGCATGGTTGAATCAGTTAGCTCCTAGCAGCATTTACACCTGGGAAGATCTTTCTCGAGTGTTCGTCAGGACGTTTGAGGGAACTTGCAAGCGACTTGCTGGACTGACTGAGCTACAAGTTTGTGTACAAAAGTCGAGTGAAACACTGAGGGATTACATCCAGAGGTGGATCACTTTGCATCACACTATAGAGAATGTGTCGGACCATCAAGCGGTCTGCGCCTTCAAAGAGGGCGTCAAGAACAGAGAGTTGAGCCTGAAGTTTGGTCGAACCGGAGACATGACCCTGAGTCGGATGATGGAAATAGCCACCAAGTACGCCAACGGCGAAGAAGAGGACCGACTCCGGAGCGGCAAGTACAAGCCGAGTCAGTCGGATAAAGGAAACTCCAGTCGGAAGCAAAAGCGGAAGGCCGAGCCAGCAGCTCCTGGAGAGGCTCTGGCCATAACGCAGGGAAAATTTAAAGGGAAACCCAAAGGATCTTGGAACCCCAAGAAAATAAAAGATAAGGAGGGTAATGATGTGATGGACCTGCCGTGTCATATTCACACAAAGAAAGACAAAGAGGGTAACTTCATCTACCCAAAGCATACCACTCGCCAGTGCCGGCTCTTAATCCAACAGTTCCAAGGGAAATAGCCGAAGGACAAAGAGAAGGAGTCGGATAAGGCTGAGGACAAGCAGGACAGTGCTGGAGAGTACCCTCATGTCAACTCCACTCTGATGATTTTTGCTGATGTAGAGAGCAAAAGTCGACTGAAAGTGATCAACCGTGAAGTCAACATGGTCGCACCGGCAACACCAAACTATCTGAGATGGTTGCAAACTCCCATTACTTTTGACCAGTCGGACCATCCTACTCATATTGCCACCCCTGGGAGGCAAGCACTGGTGGTCGACCCGGTCGTCGAAGGCACTCGACTGATGAAGGTATTGATGGACGGCGGCAGCGGGTTGAACATTCTGTATGCTGAGATGCTCAAGGGAATGGGCATTCTGATGTCCAGGCCTAGTTCCAGCAACATGAGTTTTCACGGAGTCATCCTAGGAAAGAAGGCTGAGTCACTCGGCCAAATAGCTCTGGATGTGGTGTTCGGTGACTCGAAGCATTTCCGCAAAGAGAAGCTGACATTTGAAGTCATGGATTTCCAGAGCACCTACCATGCTATCTTGGGCAGACCAGCCTACGCCCGCTTCATGGCTCGGCCATGTTACGTGTACCTCAAGATAAAGATGCCTGGCCCCAAAGGCGTGATCACCGTCACTGGTAACCGGAAGAAAGCAGAAGAGTGTTTCCAGAAAGGCTCAAAGATTGCGGATGACCAGATAACAGTGATAGAGCTAGAGGAATACAAGAAGAACGCAGATCTGAGTGATTTACTGCGGGCCAAGAAACCCGCCATAGAATCAGCATTTCAGTCGTCCGGTGAGACGAAGCCAGCTCACATCCACCCGACCGACTCCGATGCAGCTCCGACCCATATTTCCACTACACTCGACTCTAAATAGGAAGAAGCGCTCATCTAGTTCCTCCGTGAGAACTGGGACATCTTCGCATGGAAGCCAGCTGACATGCCAGGTGTTCCCAGGGGACTGGCTGAGCATCGCCTTAGAGTCGATTCGAAGGCAAAACCTGTTAAAGAACATCTTCGACGGCCCGCCGTTCAGAAGAAAAAGGCCATTGGCAAAGAGGTGGCTCGACTCCTTGCAGCAGAGTTCATCCGAGAAATATACCACTCCGAGTGGCTCGCCAATGTCGTTATGGTTCCCAAAAAGGACAATTCCCTTCGTATGTGCATTGATTTCAAACATATCAATCGGGCCTGCCCGAAAGATCATTTTCCTCTCCCTCGCATCGACCAAATTGTCGACTCGACCGCGGGGTGCGAGAGATTGTCTTTTCTAGACGCTTATTCCGGGTATCATCAGATCCGTCTGTATGGGCCCGACGAAATCAAAACAACTTTCATCACCCCATTCGGGTGCTTCTGCTATATCACCATGCCATTCGGCCTCAAGAATGCCGGAGCCACGTTCATGAGAATGATTCAAAAGTGTTTACTCACTCAAATCAGTCAGAATGTGGAAGCATACATGGATGATATCGTGGTCAAGTCGCAAAAGGGTTCCGACCTGTTGACTGATTAGCTGAAACATTTGCCAATCTCAGGAGGTATGATATCAAGCTCAATCCTGCAAAGTGCACATTCGGAGTACCTGGCGGGAAGTTACTCGGTTTTCTCGTTTCCGAACGAGGAATCGATGCTAACCCAGAAAAAGTTGGCACCATACTCCGAATGAAATGCCCTGTGCGTGTGCACGATGTCCAGAAGCTTACTGGATGCTTGGCCGCGTTAAGTCGATTCATCTCTCGTCTCGGTGAAAAGGCATTGCCCCTTTACCGACTGATGAAGAAGGTAGACAAGTTCGAGTGGACTCCAGAAGCTGATGCAGCGTTTGCCGAGTTAAAAACTCTGCTCTCCACCCAGCCGGTGCTTGCTGCTCCAATCAGCAAAGAGCCTCTGTTGCTTTATATTGCAGCCACAGGACAAGTCGTCAGTACAGTACTTACGGTCGAGCGGGAAGAAGAAGGGAAAGCCTTCAAAGTTCAGCGCCCAGTGTATTATCTCTCTGAAGTTTTAACCCCATCGAAGCAAAGATATCCTCATTATCAGAAGCTCGTATATGGGATCTACATGACCATGAAGAAGGCTGCCCATTATTTCTCTAATCATGACATTACAGTCGTCAGCGACGCACCATTGTCAGAGATTCTGCACAACAGAGATGCAACTGGTCGAGTGGCTAAATGGGCGATCGAACTCCTTCCCCTTGATATCAAATTTGAGGCAAAGAAAGCCATTAAGTCCCAGGCTATAGCAGATTTCCTTGCCGAGTGGATTGAACAGCAGCAGTCGACTCAAGTTCACTCGGAGCATTGGACCATGTTCTTTGATGGCTCTAAGATGTTAAATGGTTCTGGTGCTAGGGTAGTTTTGGTTTCTCCCCGAGGAGATAAGCTCAGATATGTGCTCCAGATCCACTTTGATTCCTCCAACAATGAAGCAGAATATGAAGCACTGTTGTATGGGTTGCGCATGGCCATTTCACTCGGCGTCCGTCGCCTTATGGTTTACGGCGACTCAGATTTGGTGGTCAATCAGGTGATGAAGGAGTGGGACGTGAGAAGCCCAGCCATGACTGGATACTGCAATGCAGTGAGGAAGCTTGAAAAGAAATTCGAAGGGTTAGAACTCCATCACGTTCCCCGACTGAAAAATCAAGCGGCCGATGACTTGGTGAAGATAGGTTCCAAGAGGGAAGTCGTTCCGAGTGGCGTGTTTTTGGAACATGTCTACACACCATCGGTTCAAGAGGATCCTTTCACTGAGGAAGCCCAGCAGCCTAAAAGCACCACAGATCCGACTGAAGTCGAGGTCCCAGCGGTGGTCGACTTGATCATGGAAGTTCTGGTCATCACTCCCGATTGGACAGTGCCCTACATCGCCTATATTCTGAGGAAGGAACTCCCCGAGAATGAAGAAGAAGCTCGAGAGATCGTCCGCCGGTCCAAAGCCTTCACCGTCATGAGAGGTCAATTATACATAGAAAGTGCGACTGGAGTCAGCCAGAAATGTATAACACCAGAGGAAGGTCGAATGATTCTCAACGACATCCACTCGGGGACCTGTGGCCATCATGCGTCTTCTCGGACCATCGTGGCCAAAGCATACCGAGCTGGTTTTTATTGGCCCAGAGCGAATGAAATGGCGAAGGAGATAGTCGACAAGTGTGAGGGTTGTAAATTTTACTCCAATATGTCACACAAGCCCGCGTCAGCTTTGAAGACTATACCACTCGTCTGGCCCTTTGCTGTATGGGGTTTGGATATGGTTGGCCCGTTGAGAACAGGAAGAAGCGGTTTCACACATGTGCTGGTAGCAGTCGACAAGTTTACCAAGTGGATTGAGGCTAAACCCATCAAGAACCTCGATGCTGGTACCGCTGTCAGCTTCATTCGAGAACTGATATTCAGCTATGGAGTCCCGCACAGCATCATCACTGATAACGGGTCAAACTTCGATTCTGAAGAATTCAGAGCTTTCTGCACGTCTCAAGGCACGCGAGTCAACTATGCTTCAGTCGCCCATCAAATGGACAGGCAGAACGAGCCAACGGTTTGATTCTCAAAGGGTTGAAACCCCGTTTGATGCGTGATCTCAAGCATGCGGCTGGTGCATGGGTTGACGAACTTCCCTCGGTGCTTTGGGGGTTAAGGACCACACCCAACCGGTCGACTGGAAGAACTCCATTCTTTTTAGTCTACGGAGCTGAAGCAGTCTTGCCGAGTGATCTTCTCCACAATGCTCCCCGAGTCGAGCTCTACACTGAAGCTGAAGCAGAACAAGCGCGGCAGGACGCAGTCGACCTTTTAGAGGAAGAAAGAGAGATGGCTCTGATCAGATCGACAATTTATCAACAAGACTTGCATCGCTTCCACGCCAAAAACGTGAAGAGTCGAGCCTTCTAGGAAGGAGATTTAGTTCTCCGAGTGGACCAGCAGAAACCACACAAGCTTGCTCCTTCTTGGGAAGGTCCCTTCACCGTCACCAAGGTTCTCCACGATGGAGCATACCGTCTTTACAATGTCGAGCATCAGATCGACGAGCCTCGAGCTTGGAACGCGGAGCTTCTCCGCCCCTTTTACACTTAAGTATTCACTCGGATGAGTTGTAATAAAAGTACTCTTGTAGCTTATTTATCAAAGACAAGAGCTTTATAGTTTTCCCAGTGATTGTTATTACTTTTGTCCATATAAAACAATCCCCCAGTGGGTGGCTTAGCTGCGAATGCGATTCGCCTAAGTCTGTAAAAATAAATCCTAACCGAGTGGTGAGTCAGCCTCCCACACAAAGGCTTAGCTGCGAAATCCGTTTCGCCTAAGATAAATAAAATCCTACTGAGTGGTAAGCCAGCCTTCCACTCGGAGGCTTAGCTGCAGTCCAAGTACTCGCCTAAGATAAATAAAATCCTACCGAGTGGTAAGCCAGCCTTCCACTCGGAGGCTTAGCTGCAGTCCAAGTACTCGCCTAAGATAAATAAAATCCTACCGAGTGGTAAGCCAGCCTTCCACTCGGAGGCTTAGCTGCAGTCCAAGTACTCGCCTAAGATAAATAAAATCCTA
>NC_041393.1:547108982-547124855 GCF_002162155.2 Triticum dicoccoides | reverse complement strand
AGCTGCAGCCCAGTGCTCGCCTAAGTCTCTGAAATCCTACCGAGTGAAGAGCAGACCTCTAACTCGGGGGCTTAGCTGCAGCCCAGTGCTCGCCTAAGTATCTGAAATCCTACCGAGTGAAGAGCAGACCTCTCACTCGGGGGCTTAGCTGCAGCCCAGTGCTCGCCTAAGTATCTGAAACCCTACCGAGTGGAGAGCAGACCTCCCACTCAGGGAGCTTAGCTGCAGCCCAGTGCTCCCCTAAGTATCTAAAATCCTACCGAGTGGAGGACAAACCTCTCACTCGGGGACTTAGCTACAGCCTAGTACTTGCCTAAGTGAATTAGGATGCAAGCCGATAGCAATAAGCGCTTTGCTTCAACCTGCAAAGGATGCCTCAAACCAAACGCAAGAATGTTCAGTGACGAACCCAAGTTCGGATAATACCTAACGGAACCGAAAGTGCTCAGGCACTGAGCCTGCTAAGGTTTATCGGTTACAAAACCCACTCGGCATACCGAGGCAAATTTAAAGTATCAAGTTCAGAAGTTTTTTACCCCTCCTGTGGAGGGCTAGAAGGTGCCACAAACTCGTCCAGATCAATTCCATCTGCAATCGGAGTGGCAGCGGCGATGAAGGTCTCCATGAAAGATCTGAAATCGTGCTTCTTGGTGTTGGCCACCCTGAGAGCCACCAGCTTGTCCTCTCGTGCATCCTTGCAGTGAACGCGGACCAGAGACAGAGCAACATCCGCGCCGCTCCTGGCGAAGACTTCTTCCACTCTTGCACTCGACTTGGGACCTCGTTCAGTCGAGTCATCAGAGACTCGAGGTCGTTCTGGAGTGTCTCTCTTGGCCAGAGTGTTGTGTCGATGCGGGAAGTTGTGACCTTCATCCTTGCGAGATAATCTATGACGGCAGCAACGCGAGATTCAAGTCGGAACACGTTCATGGCGACTTCATCTTTCACAGGAGAGTTGATGGGGTCCAGGTTTACTTCCAGTCGACCAGTCTCCTCTTCAAAGTTCTGACAAAATTCTGCAAGCACAACCACCGAGTCAAGACAAACAGTCAAAGGTTACAATTGAAATATTTGATTGATACAAAGGATTACCTTCAAGCATGAGGAACAACTTCTTGGCGAGTCCACCCAGATAAGCCTCTAGATCATTCTTCTTTCTCTCCAACTCGCTGGCCTTGTCATTCAGGGTGGTCTTGTCGCTTTTCAGTCGAGTGACCTCCTGGTTGGCAGCATCTAGAGCAGCTTTCAGATTGGTGTTTTCTTCTTCAAGCTTAGTCACTGAAGCCAGCTTCTCATCCGCTAGCCTGGTCTTCTCTAAGGCAGTTTTTTGCATCTCAGCCAAGTCAAGCTCTTGTTTCTTCAGGGCGTCCCTCACTTTGCCTACAAAGTTACAGTAAGATTAGATTCGGAAACAAGTGAGAGGCAAAGGCAGTCGTCAAAGGCCTCACCAACCATACCTTTAGCTTCCTCCTTCGCCTTCGTCAAGTTCTCTTGGGCCAGTTTCAGATCGAGCTCGAGCTGAATGTGTTTGTTCTCCAACTCAGTATAACGAGCCGCAAGGTCACAGGATTTCTACGAAGAACCAATCGACGGACGTCAAAGACAATTCGCTTCCGAGTGAGTAAGGAAAAATCATAACGTTTCTAAGACTACGGCCGAATGCAAACATTCGACCATAGTCTCGGGGACTACACCAGTGGGTGCACTCAGTGTGCCCCCACTAGTTTCATCAAAGAGTCGACCAGTCGACCAACAAAAAAAGAGAGGCAATGTTCTTAGACTATAGTCGACTGCCAGCAGTCGACCATAGTCTCGGGGACTACACCCAGTGGGTGCACTCAGCGTGCCCCCACCGATATATGAATCTATTCGACCTTGTCGAGTAAAGAAAAACTCAAAGCATAAAGACTATGGTCGACTGCCAGCAGTCCACCATAGCCTTGGGGACTACACCCAGTGGGTGCACTCAGCGTGCCCCCACCGGTCTATGAATCTATTCGACCTTGTCGAGTAAAGAAAAAACCAAAAACATCAAGACTATGGTCGACTGCCAGCAGTCCACCATAGCCTTGGGGACTACACCCAGTGGGTGCACTCGGCGTGCCCCCACTAACCCGGAATTTCAATCGACACACACCCAGTGGGTATAGGACAGACTCTAGGAATTTCAGAAAGAAGAACAGGCAGTGACCGACTGACCTGAACATTACTCTGGAGTGCCGAACTGGCGTCATAGGCTGCCTGGCTGGCTTCTCGAATTGCCTTCACTTGCTCCATCATGACCCCCGCTTGGCGTATCGCTTCTCTAGCAGCACTGGCTTGGTCTTCTGGAATGGGGTAGGTGGAGAAAAGCGAGGGTTGAGCAGCACTCGATGACGCAGGGCGAGCACTCGTCAACGGCACCGCGAAGGTTACGGTGGGTCGAGTGACATTGTCTCCCTCCACGACCAACGTCTCAGGTGCTGGCACATCTCGAGTCACCTTACCAGCAGGCGTTTTCTTGCTCCTCCTTTGCCTCGGTGGTTCTTCGTCGTCGTCGTCAGGAAGGTCAATAACAATGTTAGATGAAGCTGCAAAAAGAATCAAAATTAGAGGCAATAAGTCAGTCGACTGAGAACGGCATCGCAAGAATCATACCAGGTTGCGAGGTAGCAGCATCCTCCATCTCGTGGTCTTCAGCCTTGGCCGAAGTATCAGAAGTAGCAGCGCTGCAGTTCCAAAAGTCAGTCGATGGGCCCATGAGTCGACCAAGAACAAGTTCCTGAAGCAGGGAAAGCTCGAAACTACCATTACCCTGAGATAGTGGGGATCACCATCTTCATCTTCGGCAAGACCTTAGCGGGCTTCGACGGTACCACTCGAGATTGCTTCGGAGCCTTCTCAGTCGGCGCCCGAGAAGTGGTCCGAGGGCGCTTGGTTGACTGGGAAGCGGTTGCGACCCCTTTACCCCGCTCAGTCGCTGGATCATGGGCAAGCTTCGAGCGTCTTTCCGAGCGGGGAGGTACAACTTCCTCCTCCTCCTCCTCTTCTTCCTCCTCACCAGAGTCGTCGCCCTCGTCGTCGTCGTCAGCATCCGAATCCCACTCCTCCGAGCTTTCGCCCCCGCTTCCTTCCCCCTCCTCAGTCGGTGTCTGCGCCCCATTTGGCATCGAGTACAATTCAGTGGTGGCCTGTCAGACAAGCATCAAAGCAAAACGAAGATCAACCGACCAATTCGCGGCAAAGCAGAATGGATAAAACAAATTTACACTCGGAGATAAGCGGCCATACCTTGTCCGGCGTATAGGTACAGTGGAGTGGCGGGATCCTCCTCGCCCCTCGAGGGTTGTCCTTGTTCCCTGTGATGGCGGCCACCCACCTCTCCAGCGTGGCATCGTCGACCGCCTTTGGATGGACCCGAGTGGTATCTTCAGTACCACAGTACAGCCACATTGGGTGACCTCGGTACTGGAGTGGTTGGATACGCCGCCTAAGGAAGACTTCTAGAAGATCCATGCCCGCACTCCGTCCCGAACGAGTTGGACCATGCGCTCCACCAACATTTTTACCTCGGCTTTCTCCTCAGGAAGCACCTTCAGAGAAGACGGCTTGTCCACTCGGACCATGGAGAACGGAGGGAGACCAGTCGACTGCCCCGGCGTCGACTCGTCTTGGCAGTAGAACCAAGTCGACTGCCACCCTCTGACCGACTCAGGAAGGGTCATGGCCGGGAAAGTGCTCTTATTCCTCAACTGAATCCCAAGACCCCCGCACATCTGTATAACCTTGGTCCTCTCATCACCCGGACTCGCCTTTTTTACTGTCTGCGACTGACAGGTGAATATGTGCTTGAAGAGACCCCAGTGCGGTCGACAACCCAGGAAGTTCTCGCACATGGACACAAAGGCAGCAAGATAGGCGATGGAATTGGGATTGAAATGGTGGAGTTGTGCCCCAAAGAAATTCAGAAACCCACGGAAGAACACACTCGGCGGCAGAGAAAAACCACGATCTACATGAGTGGCTAAGAGAACGCACTCACCCTCCTGCGGCTGCAGTTGACACTCAGACCCCGGGAGCCTCGCTGACCCGTGGGGGATCAGTCCCTCATCGGCCAGGTCGTCGAGGTCCTTCCCAGTGATGGTCGAGCGGATCTAGTCCCCTTGGACCCAACCCTTCGGCAGGCGGGACCTTGACGAAGATCCGCCCCGACTGGACGGTCTCCCCTTAGCTTGCCCCGTCGTCGTCGCCTTCTTCGCGCGCTCTAGAGCCACCGTCTTCTCCTTCACCATTATCGCCGGCGAAGCGCCCGAGAGGTGGATAAGGCGGAGGTAGGGGCGGACGCCGTGGGCGAAGGCAGAGAGGGAAGAAGAGGAGAATGGGGAGGCACTGTTCAAAAACTCTTCTCCAACGCTTTATATAAAGGCGCTTCCGAGTGGCTGACGAGTGGGTCCTGGCAGATCTGTCACATCCCGAAACAGTCGCACACGTACGATACGTGGCGAAAAAGGCGGCACGGAAATCGAGGTGTCCACGCCTTATCCCGCCCGATTGCCGCGGATCACCCCGCTTCGCGCGCTTCCCAAATTTCAGATCCCGCAAAATCCGCTAACAGCAGATCAATCTGTCAGACGATACCCTTCCCGCGATCCGTCGCTCGGAAGTCCACTGGAGTTCAAAAGTTCACTCGACAAAAGTTAAGAATGGATCAAGGCGACTGAAGTAAAAGTCGACGCCAACGCCGAAAGAAGAATTGCCGGTCCAAGATACGACATAATCAAAGTACAGTGAATAAGTCGGAGAAAATTGTCAACTCCTTCCTCACTCGAACCTCGATCCATTCGGGGGATAATGATGAGGTTATGTACCTAGGGTAGGGTCATGGACCTACGTAGGATACCATGCCCAAGGACATCATCATACGAAGCTACCTTCCAGTCGACCAAGAGAAGTTCCACTCGACCAAGGGAGACTCCGCTCGACTGGCCAGAAGACACTCGACCATGAAGATGCACTCGACTATCAGAAGTTCAGGATCTACTCTGCATCCAAACGGTCTGTAATTAAATAGTCTTAATTGTCATGATGACACTTTATGTAGGGCGTTACCAGTAACGCCCAGCCTTAATGTACTTTAACCCTCCTCTATGTGGGCTGGCTGGGGTCCTGGCGTCCTCTATATAAGCCACTCCCCTCCACTGGTAGAAGGGTTCGCACCCCTGTAACTCATATACACAGAGATCAGTCGACCGCCTCCGGGCTCCGAGACGTAGGGCTGTTACTTCCTCAGAGAAGGGCCTGAACTCGCTAAACACTCGTGTGTACAACTACTCCATAGCTAGGACCTTGCCTTCTCATACTTACCCCCCGTTCTACTGTCAGACTTAGAACCACAACACCTGGCGGAAAGTTACTTGGTTTTCTCTTTTCCGAATGAGGAATCGATGCCAATCCAGAAAAAGTTGGTACTATACTCCGAATGAAATGTCCTATACGTGTGCACGATGTCCAGAAGCTTACTGGTTGCTTGGCTGCTTTACGTCAATTCATCTCTCGTCTCGGTGAAAAGGCATTGCCTCTTTACCGACTGATGAAGAAGTCAGACAAGTTCGAGTGGACTCCTGAAGCTGATGCAACGTTTGCAGAGCTAAAATCCCTGCTCTCCACCCAGCTGGTGCTTGCTGCCCCAATCAGCAAAGAGCCTTTGCTACTTTACATCATAGCCACGGGACAAGTTGTCAGTACAGTACTTACGGTCGAGCGTGAAGAAGAAGGAAAAGCCTTTAAAGTTCAGTGCCCAGTATATTATGTTTCTGAAGTTTTGACTCCATCAAAGCAAAGATACCCTCATTATCAGAAGCTTGTGTATGGGATTTATATGACCACGAAGAAGGTTGCTCATTACTTCTCTGACCATTCCATTACAATGGTCAGTGACGCTCCATTGTCAGAGATTTTGCACAACAGAGATGCAACTGGTCGAGTGGCAAAATGGGCGATTGAACTCCTTCCCCTAGACGTCAAGTTTGAGGCAAAGAAAGCCATCAAGTCCCAAGCAATAGCAGATTTCATTGCCGAGTGGACTGAACAGCAACTGCCGACTCAAGTTCACTCAGAGCACTGGACCATGTTCTTTGATGGTTCTAAGATGTTGAATGGTTTCGGTGCTGGGGTAGTGTTGGTGTCCCCCCGAGGAGATAAGCTCAGATATGTGCTCTAGATTCACTTTGATTCCTCCAATAACGAAGCAGAATACGAAGCACTTTTGTATGGGTTGCGTATGGCTTTCAGTCGGCGTCCGTCGCCTCATGGTCTATGGCGACTCAGATTTAGTGGTTAACCAAGTGATGAAGGAGTGGGACGTCAGAAGTTTGCCCATGACTGGTTACTGCAATGGAGTGAGAAAGCTAGAGAAGAAATTCGAGGGGTTAGAGCTTCATCATATACCCTGACTGAAAAATCAAGCGGCTGATGATTTGGCAAAAATAGGTTCCAAGAGAGAAGTCGTTCCCAGTAATGTCTTTTTGGAACACATCCACACACCATCAGTTCAAGAAGATCCTTTCACCGAAGAAGCCCCGCAGCCAAAAAGTGTCATGGATCCGACTGAAGTTGAAGTCCCAGCTGTGGTCGACCTGATCATGGAAGTTTTGGTCATCACTCTCGACTGGATTGTGTCGTACATCGCGTATATCCTAAGGAAAGAGCTCCCAGAGAATGAAGAAGAGGCTCGACAGATTGTCCGTCGCTCGAAGGCCTTTACTGTGATAAAGGGACAATTGTACAGGGAAAGCGCAACTGGAGTCGGTCAGAAATGTATAACACCAGAAGAAGGTCAGATAATTCTTGACGATATCCACTCGGGGACCTGTGGTCATCATGCGTCCTCTCAGACCATTATGGCCAAAGCATACCGAGCGGGGTTTTACTGGCCAAGAGCAAATGAAATGGCGAAGGAGATAGTCGACAAGTGTGAAGGATGTCAGTTCTATTCCAATATGTCACACAAACCTGCCTCAGCCTTGAAGACCATTCCACTCATCTGGCCCTTCGCTGTTTGGGGATTAGATATGGTTGGACCACTGAGAACTGGCAGGAGCGGCTTCAACATGTACTGGTGGTGGTCGACAAGTTCACTATGTGGATTGAAGCTAAGCCTATCAAGAATCTTGATGCCTACACTGCTATCAGCTTCATCAGAGAGTTGATATTCAGATATGGAGTTCCGCACAGCATCATCACTGATAATGGGTCAAACTTTGATTCCGACAAATTCAGAGCTTTTTGCCGAGTGACCTGCTTCGCAATGCACCCTGAGTCGAGCTCTACTCTGAAGATGAAGCAGAACAAGCCCGGCAGGACGGAGTCGACCTTCTGGAAGAAGAAAGAGAGATGGCCATGATCCGATCGACTATCTATCAGCAGGACTTGCATCAATTCCATGCTAGAAACGTGAAGAGTCGAGCCTTCCAAGAAGGAGACTTGGTCCTCTGAGTGGATCAACAGAAACCGCACAAGCTCGCTTCTACTTGGGAAGGCCCCTTCATCGTCACCAAAGTTCTCCAAAATGGAGCGTACCGTCTTTACAATGTCGATCGCCAGATTGACAAGCCACCAGCTTGGAATGCGGAGCTGCTCCGCCCCTTTTATACTTAAGTACTCACTCGGATGAAATGTAATAAAAAGTACCTCTGTAGTTTGTTTATCAAAGACAAGAGTGTTAGAATTTTCCCAGTGATTGTTGTTGCTTTTGTTTACGTGAGAAATCCCCCAGTGGGTGGCTTAGCTGCGAATCCGTTTCGCCTAAGTTTGTAAAAATAATTCCTACCGAGTGACGAGCAAGCCTCTCACTCGGGGGCTTAGCTGCGAATCCATTTCGCCAAGTATTTTAAAATCCTACCGAGTGAAGACCAAACCTCCCACTCGGAGGCTTAGCTGCAGTCGAGTACTCGCCTAAGTATTTGAAAATCCTACCGAGTGGAGAGCAAACCTCCCACTCGAGAGGCTTAGCTGCAGTCTAGTACTCGCCTAAGTATTTGAAAATCCTACCGAGTGGAGAGCAACCCTCCCACTCGGGGGCTTAGCTGCAGTCCAGTACTCACCTAAGTATTTGAAAATCCTACCGAGTGACGAGCAAGCCTCTCACTCGGGGGCTTAGCTGCGAATCCGTTTCGCCTAAGTATTTAAAAATCCTATCGAGTGGAGAGCAACTCTCCCACTTGGGGGCTTAGGTGCAGGTCGACTGCTGCCTTCTCCTTCGGAGCTACGCCACAAATACAACATGCATTCTGCAAGGACGACGAGGTGCGGGTTGACTGCTGCCTTCTCCTTCGGAGCTATGCCACAAATACAACGTGCCCTCTGCAAGGATGATGAGGTGCAGGTCGACTGCTGCCTTCTCCTTCGGAGCTACGCCACAAATACAACTTGTGCTCCATCCCGATCCGTAAGGACGCAGGTCGATTGCAATCTGTGCTCCATCCCTACCTGCAAGAGCGATGAGGTGCAGGTTGACTGGATTTTCCACCTCAGAGCTGCGTCTCAAGCACTAAAGTATATTCCGAGTGAAGAACAAAGTTTGCTCGAAGGCAAATGCAAGCATATTCAACGATAAGCCAAGTTCAGATAACATCCTACGGATTCAGAAGTGCTCAGGCGTCAAGCGTGTAAAAGTTTATCGGTTACAAAACCACTCGGCATTCCGAGGCAAATTTAAGGTGAAGCATAGCAGTTTTTTACTCCTCAGGTGGAGGGCTGGAGGGCGCGACAAACTGGTCCAACTCAATTCCGCTAGCAATCCGAGTGGCAGTAGCAATGAAGGTCTCCATGAAAGATTGGAAGTCGTGCTTCTTGGTATTGGCAACTTTGATGGACGCCAGCTTTTCCTCTCGCGCATCCTTGCAGTGAACACGGACCAGGGACAGAGCAACGTCAGTGCCGCACCTGGCAGAAGCCTTCTTACATTCTTGCACTCGACCTGGAACTTCATTCAGTCGAGTCATTAGAGACTCGAGGTCATTTTGAAGCGTCGCTCCTGGCCAGAGTGTCGTGTCGAATCGCGATGCCGCAACCTTTAGTCTAGCAAGGTAGTCAACCACACCAGCAACATGAGACTCCAGTCGGAGCATGTTCATAGCAGCTTCATCCTTCACAAGAGAGTTAATGGGGTCCAAGCTTGTCTCCACTCGACTGGTCTCCTCCTCGAAGTTTTGGCAGAAATCTATAAACACAATTCAAAGATAAACCAGCAGTTCTACGATGAGTCGATGATAACAAGTCAGTTGGGTAGGAGAGATTACCCTCAAGCATGATGAATAACTTCTTGGCGAGCCCTCCCAGCTAAGCCTCCAGATCGTTCCTCTTCCCCACCAGTTCACCAGCCTTGTCATTCGGAGCTATCTTATCATTCTTCAGACGGCTGACCTCCTTGTTGGCCGCGTCGAGAGCAGCATTCAGATTGGCGTTCTCCTCTTCAAGTTTACCGACTGAAGCCAGTTTTTCTTCCGCAAGCTTCATTTTGTCCAAAGCCGCCTTCTGCGCCTCGGCAAGGTCATGGTCCTTCTTCTTCAGAGCCTCCTTCATTTTATCTACAAAATGACAATGAGATCAGAATCAGGAATGGGCAGAAAGATAAAGACAGTCGTCAAGTTCTCACCAGCCATACCTTTTCTTCGTCTTTGGCCTTCTGAAAGTTCTCCTGAACAAGCTTCAAGTCAAGGTCGAGCTGGATATGTTTGTTTTCCAATTCAGTATAGCGAGCCACAAGCTCGCAAGATTTCTGCGAAGGGTTAGTCGACGGACATCAAAGATAGAATGCTTCCGAGTGACTAAGAGAAAAATCGTAACATTTCTAAGACTATAGCCGAATCAAAATATTCAACAGTAGTCTCGGGGACTACACCCAGTGGGTGCACTCAGCGTGCCCCCACTGGTTCGTCCGACTTAGTCCGATCAGTCGGCCGAAAGAGATAAAGAGGTTATGATCCTAAAACTATAGCACTATAGCTAACTCCCATGGTCTCATCATGATCTACCAAAAAAACACAGGTTCTTCAGACCTTAGTCGACTGCCAGCAGTCGACCATGGTCTCGGGGACTACACCCAGTGGGTGCACTCAGCGTGCCCCCACTGGTTCCATGATTCCATTCGACATGGTCCGACCAGACCGAATGAAGAAGTTAGAGTGAAGAAATTCAAAATAAAAAGACTACAGTAGACTGCCAGCAGTCCACCATAGTCTCGGGGACTACACCCAGTGGGTGCATCCAGCGTGCCCCCACCAATCCAAAAATTCAATCGACACACCCAGTGGGTGTACAGATACAAAGAGACCCCTCCGGCCCTTTACACTGAGTTACAGGGGTGCGAACCCTTTACACTGAGCAGGGGGGTGGCTTATATAGAGTTCGCCAGACCCCTCCGGCCCTCAGTTATGTAGGGTTTAAGGTACATTAAGATCGGGCATTACTGGTAACGCCACAAATAAAGTGCTATGATGACCATAAAAGCTACTCAATGACCGACCGTTTGCATGCAGAGTGACTTTAGATCTCCTGGCTGTCGAGTGGTTGGCTTCGTGGTCGAGTGTCTTCGAGTCCGTCGAGTGGAGCACTTCTGAGTCGATTGACAGGTGGTTTCTTCTATAGATGTCCTTGGGTAGGGTAGTTTGTACAGGTCCATGACCCTACCCTAGGTACATAACTTCATCATTAGCCCCCGAATGGATCGAGGTTTGAGTGGGGAAGGAGTTGAGAGCTCTTCCGACCCATTTTTCGTGCTATGAGTGTATCTTGTTCTGGATCCATGAACTTAAGTAACGACACCAACTTCTTTTTCGGTCGCCTTGATCCATTCTTGGCTGCAGTCGAGTGAATTTCTTTACTTGAAAAGCTCCGAGTGATGGTGTGGAGGAGATCCTCCGTCTGACAAGTTGTTCTGCTGCTCGCGGATTTTGCGGGATTTGAATTTTGGGAAGCGCGCGGGGCGGAGGAGGCCGCAGTAATCGGACGGGATAGGGCGGGGACGCCTCGATCTCCATGCCACCTTTTTCGCCACGTATCGCGCGCGTGAGTGTTGCGGGATTTGACAGGATCGTCTGGGCCTATAGGTCAGTCACTCGGAAGCACCTCCATATAAGCCGCTGGCCCAGGGCTTTGAACAGTGCGCCTTCATTGTTCCCCTTTCTTCTCGAATTCCTCCGCCACCTCTGCTCTCGTCCCGGTGCCGTAGGTCTGTTCGGGCTTCGTCTGCGGTGATGGTGAAGGAGAAGACGGTGGCCCTGGAGCGTGCGAAGAAGGCGACGGTGCAGGCAAAGGCGAAGAAGTCCGGTCGGGGCGGATCTTCCTCGAGGTCTGCCTTGCCGCGGGGCTGGATCCAGGGCGACTGGATGCCCTCGGCGATTCGTCAGGAAGACCTTGATGACCTGGTCGAGGCGGGATTCATTCCTCACGAATCTGTGCGCCTCCCGGGGAACGAGATTGAGCCGCAGCCTCTTGAGGGTGAGTGTGTCCTTATCGCCACTCACGTCGACAGCATATTCTCCCTGCCCCTCATCCTTTTTTCCGGAGTTTCTTGAACTTTTTCGGAGCGCAACTCCATCACTTCACTCCGAATTCCATCGTGTACCTTGCTGCCTTCGTGTCTTTGTGCGAGAATTTCTTGGGTTGCCGTCCTCATTGGGGCCTCTTCAAGCACATTTTCACTTGTCGTTCTCAGTCGGTTAAGAAAGCCAAGTCGAGTGACGATAGGACGCAAGTGATTCAGATGTGCGGGGGTCTTGGGATCCAGATGAGAAGCAAAAGTTGTTTTCCAGCTATGACTCTTCCTGACTCAGTCCGCGGGTGGCAGTCGACCTGGTTCTACTGCAAAGACCAGCCGACTCCTGGACATGCGACGGGTCTTCCCCCTTTCTCCCTGAACCGACCAGAAAAACCTTCTTCTCTGAAAGTGACACCGGAAGAGAAGGCACAAGTCAAAGTGTTGGTTGGTCGAGTGGTTCAGCTTGTCCGCGACGGGGTGACCGGTATGGATTTGTTAGAGGTCTTCCTCAGGAGACGTATCCAACCGCTCCAAGCTCGTGACCATCCGATGTGGATGTAGTCGGGTCTCGATGACACCACTCGGATTCACCCGGAGGAGGTCGACGAGGCTACGTTGGAGGGGTGGTTGTCGAGTATCACAGGGAACAAAGACAACCCCCGAGGAGCCAGGAGGATTCCTCCACTCGACCAATCGTATGAAGTAGATAAGGTCCAATTCTGCATCTCTGACTGTGGCCTTGCTTTCTTCATTTTGTTTGCTTAAAATCAATTGACTGGCTTTTGTCTTGTTTGTTGTTTTCTAGACCACTACTAAGATGTACTTGATGCCCAACGGGTGCAAGAACAGGCCGAGGAGGGAGAGGTGAGCAGAGGTGAAAGTGAGGAGGAGTGGCAATCTGATGATGAGGGGGAAGAGGATGACAACAGCTCCAGTGAAGAGGAGGAGGAGGAAGTCAATCCTCCTCACACGGAAAGGCGACCCAAGCTCGCCCACGACCCCGCGAGCGAGCGTGGCAAAGCGACTGCGCCTGTTGGGTAGTCGTCAAAGCGCCCTCGGGCGGCTTCTCCGGCGCCGACTGAAAAAGCGTCGAAGCATCCACGCGCGGCGCCATCAAAGCCGCCGAAGGCCTTGCCATTCCCACCATTTCTGGGTAACAGCAGAACTTGTGTTTTCTTGTTTAGCACGGACGGACTCTTGGTCAACTCATTGACTAACCAATTGGTTTCTAAAATCTGCGGTGCTGCTACCTCCGAGACCTCCGCCAAGAACGAAGACCAGGAAATGGAAGACGCTGCCACCTCCAACCTTGGTACGCTCTCTGTAGTTTCACTTTTGGTTGATTGGATTTTTGTTTTTAACTTTTGGATTTTTCCTGTAGCTCCTTCTCATGTCATTGATCTCCCTGATGATGACGATGAGCCGCCACTGAGGCCGAGGAGGAATAGAAAGGCGCCGGCTGGCAAGACTACTCAGATTGCATCAGTGCCTGAGACATCGGTTCAAGAGGGTGGCAATATCACTCGGAATTCCGTGTCCTTCGCTGTGCCGCTGACGAGTGCTCGGCCTTCGTCGTCGACTGCTGACCCGCCCTCCCTTTTCGCCACACACCACGTCCCAGAGGACCAAGCAGGTGCTGCAAAGGAGGCTATACGCCAGGCGGGGATCATGATGGAGCAGGTGAAGGCGATCCGGGAAGCCAGCCAAGCGGCCTATGATGCTAGCTCAGCCCTTCAGAGCAACGTCCAGGTTAGTTGGTCATCGCTTGTTCTGTTAGGATATGCTATCTGAAGACTTTCTTTCCGAAGATCTTTGTATCTGTACACCCACTGGGTGTGTCGATTGAATTTTTGGATTGGTGGGGGCACGCTGAGTGCACCCACTGGGTGTAGTCCCCGGGACTATGGTGGACTGCTGGTAGTCGACTGTAGTCTTTGTATTTTGAATTTCTTCACTCTAACTTCTTCACTCGGTCTGGTCGGACCATGTCAAATGAAATCTTGGAACCACAGGCAGTACGCTGAGTGCACCCACTGGGTGTAGTCCCCGAGACCATGGTCGGCTGCTGGCAGTCGACTAAGGTCTGAAGAACCTATTATTTTTGGTAGATCATGATGAGACCATGGCTGGTTTAGGATCATAACCTCTTTGTCTCTTTCGGTCGACTGATCGGACCAAGTTGGTAGAACCAGTGGGGGCACGCTGAGTGCACCCATTGGGTGTATTCCCCGAGACTACTGTTGAATATTTTGATTCGGCTGTAGTCTTAGAAATGCTACAATTTTTCTCTTAGTCACTCGGAAGCAACCTATCTTTGATGTCTATCGACTGACCCTTCGCAGAAATCTTGCGAGCTTGTGGCTCGCTATACTGAATTGGAAAACAAACATATCCAGCTCGACCTTGACTTGAAGCTTGTTCAGGAGAACTTTCAGAAAGCGAAAGACGAAGCAAAAGGTATGACTGGTGAGAACTTGACGACTGTCTTTATCTTTCTGCCCATTCCTGATTCTGATCTCATTGTCATTTTGCAAATAAAATGAAGGAGGCTCTGAAGAAGATGGACCATGACCTTGCCGAGGCGCAGAAGGCGGCTTTGGACAAAACGAAGCTTGCGGAAGAAAAACTGGCTTCAGTCGGTAAACTTGAAGAGGAGAATGCCAATCTGAAAGCTGCTCTCGGCGCGGCCAACAAGGAGGTCAGCTGTCTGAAGAATGATAAGATAGCTCTGAATGACAAGGCTAGTGAACTGGCGGGGAAGAAGAACGATCTGGAGGCTTATCTGGGAGGGCTCGCCAAGAAGTTATTCATCATGCTAGAGGGTAATCTCTCCTACCCGACTGACTTGTTATCATCGACTTATCGTAGAACTGCTGGTTTATCTTTGAATTGTGTTTACAGAATTCTGCCAAAACTTTGAGGAGGAGACCATTCGAGTGGAGACAAGCTTGGACCCCATTAACTCTCTTGTGAAGGATGAAGCTGCTATGAACGTGTTCCAACTGGAGTCTCGTGTTGCTGGTGTGGTTGACTACCTTGCTCGTCTGAAGGTTGCGGCGTCGCGAATCTACATGACACTCTAGCCAGGAGCGACGCTTCAAAATGACCTTGAGTCTCTAATGACTCAACTGAATGAAGTTCCAGGTCGAGTGCAAGAATGGAAGAAGTCTTCTGCCAGGTGCGGCGCTGACGTTGCTCTGTCCCTGGTCCGTGTTCACTGCAAGGATGTGCGAGAGGAAAAGTTGGCGTCCATCAAAGTTGCCAATACCAAGAATCACGACTTCCAATCTTTCATGGAGACCTTCATTGCTGCTGCCACTCGGATTGCTGACGGAATTGACTTGGACCAGTTTGTCGTGCCCTCTAGTCCTCCACCCGAGGAGTAAAAAACTTCTATGCTTCACCTTAAATTTGCCTCGGAATGCCGAGTGGTTTTGTAACGATAAACTTTTACAGGCTTGACGCCTGACCACTTCTGAATCCGTAGGATGTTATCTGAACTTGGCTTGTCATTGAATATGCTTGCATTTGCCTTCGAGCGAACTTTGTTCTTCACTCAAAATATACTTTAGTGCTTGAGACGCAGCTCTGAGGTAGAAAATCCAGTCGACCTGCACCTCATCGCTCTTGCAGGTAGGGATGGAGCACAGATTGCAATCGACCTGCGTCCTTGCGGATCGGGATGCAGCGCACGTTGTATTTGTGGCGTAGCTCCGAAGGAGAAGGCAGTAGTCGACCTGCACCTTTTCGTCCTTGCAGAGCGCACATTGTATTTGTGGTGTAGCTCCGAAGGAGAAGGCAGCAGTCGACCTGCACCTCGTCGTCCTTGCAGAGCGCATGTTGTATTTGTGGCATAGCTCCGAAGGAGAAGGCAGCAGTCGACCTGCACCTCGTCATCCTTGCAGAGCGCATGTTGTATTTGTGGCGTAGCTCCGAAAGACAAGGTAGCAGTCGACCTGCATCTCGTCGTCCTTGCGGATCGGAATGGATTTCATACTTAGGCGAGTACTGGACTGCAGCTAAGCCCCCGAGTGGGAGGGTCGCTCTCCACTCGGTAGGATTTTCAAATACTTAGGCGAGTACTGGACTGCAGCTAAGCCTCCGAGTGGGAGGGTTGCTCTCCACTCGGTAGGATTTTCTAATACTTAGGCGAGTACTGGACTGCAGCTAAGCCCTCGAGTGGGAGGTTTGCTCTCCACTCGGTAGGATTTTCAAATACTTATGCGAGTACTGGATTGCAGCTAAGCCCCCGAGTGGGAGGGTTGCTCTCCACTCGGTGGGATTTTCAAATACTTAGGTGAGTACTGGACTGCAGCTAAGCCCCCGAGTGGGAGGGTTGCTCTCCACTCGGTAGG
>NC_041393.1:546983911-547108831 GCF_002162155.2 Triticum dicoccoides | reverse complement strand
GTAGGATTTTCAAATACTTAGGCGAGTACTGGATTGCAGCTAAGCCCCCGAGTGGGAGGTTTGCTCTCCACTCGGTAGGATTTTCAAATACTTAGGCGAGTACTGGACTGCAGCTAAGCCCCCGAGTGGGAGGTTTGCTCTCCACTCGATAGGATTTTCAAATACTTAGGCAAAACGGATTCGCAGCTAAACCTCCGAGTGAGAGGTTTGCTCTCCACTCGGTAGGATTTTTAAATACTTAGGCGAAACAGATTCGCAGCTAAGCCCCCGAGTGAGAGGCTTGCTCGTCACTCGGTAGGATTTTTTTTTACAAACTTAGGCGAAACGGATTCGCGGCTAAGCCACCCACTAGGGGATTTCTCACGTAAACAAAAGAAACAACAATCACTGGGAAAATTATAACACGCTTGTCTTTGATAAACAAACTACAGAGGTACTTTTTATTACATCTCATCTGAGTAA
The DNA here is from genome assembly GCF_002162155.2 of Triticum dicoccoides. Classification (NCBI taxonomy): domain Eukaryota; kingdom Viridiplantae; phylum Streptophyta; class Magnoliopsida; order Poales; family Poaceae; genus Triticum; species Triticum dicoccoides. The sequence continues at coordinate 547,108,369 of NC_041393.1, read as the reverse complement.
GTACTTAAGTATAAAAAGGGCTGGAGCAGCTCCGCATTCCAAGCTCGTGGCTCATCAATCTGGCGATCGACATTGTAAAGACGGTATGCTCCATTGTGGAGAACTTTGGTGACGATGAAGGGGCCTTCCCAAGTAGGAGCGAGCTTGTGCGGTTTCTATTGATCCACTCAGAGGACCAAGTCTCCTTCTTGGAAGGCTTGACTCTTCACGTTTCTGGCATGGAATCGACGCAAGTCCTGCTGATAGATAGTCGATCGGATCATGGCCATCTCTCTTTCTTCTTCCAGAAGGTCGACTACGTCCTGCCGGGCTTGTTCTGCTTCATCTTCAGAGTAGATCTCTACTCGGGGTGCATTGTGAAGCAGGTCACTCGGCAGAACTGCTTTAGCTCCATAGACCAGAAAGAATGGAGTTCGCCCAGTTTACCGATTAGGAGTGGTCCTCAATCCCGAAAGAACTGAAGGAAGTTCGTCGACCCACGCGCCTGCTGCGTGCTTGAGATCACGCATCAACCGGGGTTTCAGTCCTTTGAGAATTAGTCCGTTTGCTCTTTCTGCTTGTCCATTCGACTGGGGGTGAGCGATGGAAGCGTAGTCGACCCGCATGCCTTGAGAAGCGCAAAAGGCTCTGAATGTGTCGGAATCGAAGTTTGACCCATTATCAGTGATGATGCTGTGCGGAACTCCATATCTGAATATCAACTCTCTGATGAAGGTGATAGCAATGCAGGCATCAAGATTCTTGATAGGCTTAGCTTCAATCCACTTAGTGAACTTGTCGACTACCACCAGTACATGTTGAAGCCGCTCCTGCCAGTTCTCAGTGGTCCAACCATATCTAATCCCCAGACAGCGAAGGGCCAGACGAGTGGAATGGTCTTCAAGGCTGAGGCGGGTTTGTGTGACATATTGGAATAGAACTGACATCCTTCACACTTGTCGACTATCTCCTTCGCCATTTTATTTGCTCTTGGCCAGTAAAACCCCGCTCGGTATGCTTTAGCCACAATGGTTCGAGAGGACGCATGATGACCACAGGTCCCTGAGTGGATATCGTCAAGAATTATCTGACCTTCTTCTGGTGTTATACATTTCTGACCGACTCCAGTCGCGCTTTCCCTGTACAACTGTCCCTTTATCACAGTAAAGGCCTTGGATCGACGGACGATCTGTCGAGCCTCTTCTTCATTCTCTGGGAGCTCTTTCCTTAGGATATACGCGATGTACGGCACTGTCCAGTCGGGAGTGATGACCAAAACTTCCATGATCAGGTCGACCACAGCTGGAACTTCAACTTCAGTCGGATCTGTGCCACTTTTTGGCTACGGGGCTTCTTCGGTGAAAGGATCCTCTTGAACTGATGGTGTGTGGATGTGTTCCAAAAACACATTACTGGGAACGTCTTCTCTCTTGGAACCTATTTTTGCCAAATCATCAGCCGCTTGATTTTTCAGTCGGGGTATATGATGAAGCTCTAACCCCTCAAATTTCTTTTCCAGCTTTCTCACTGCATTGCAGTAACCAGTCATGGCCGGACTTCTGACGTCCCACTCCCTCATCACTTGATTAACCACCAAATCTTAGTCGCCATAGACCATGAGGCGACGGACGCCGAGTGAAATGGCCATACGCAACCCATAGAGAAGTGCTTCGTATTCTGCTTCGTTATTGGATGAATCAAAGTGAATCTGGAGCACATATCTGAGTTTATCTCCTCCGGGGGAAACCAACACTACCCCAACACCGGAACCATTCAGCATCTTAGAACCATCAAAGAACATGGTCCAGTGCTCCGAGTGAACTTGAGTCGGCAGTTGCTGTTCAATCCACTCGGCGATGAAATCTGCTATTGCTTGGGACTTGATGGCTTTCTTTGCCTCAAACTTTATATCTAGGGGAAGGAGTTCAATCGTCCATTTTGCCACTCGACCAGTTGCATTTCTGTTGTGCAGAATCTCTGACAATGGAGCGTCGCTGACGACTGTAATGGAATGGTCAGAGAAGTAATGAGCAACCTTCTTTGTGGTCATATAAATCCCATATACAAGCTTCTGATAATGAGGGTATCTTTGCTTTGATGGGGTCAAAACTTCAGAAACATAATATACTGGGCGCTGAACTTTAAAGGCTTTTCCTTCTTCTTCCCGCTCGACCGTAAGTACTGTACTGACGACTTGTCCCGTGGCTGCAATGTAAAGCAGCAAAGGCTCTTTGCTGATTGGGGCAGCAAGCACCGGCTAGGTGGAGAGCAGGGCTTATAGCTCTGCAAACGCTGCATCAGCTTCAGAAGTCCACTCGAACTTGTCTGACTTCTTCATCAGTCGGTAAAGAGGTAATGCCTTTTCACCGAGACGAGAGATGAATCGACTTAAAGCGGCCAAGAAACCAGTAAGCTTCTGGACATCGTGCACACGCACCGGACGTTTCATTCGGAGTATAGTACCAATTTTTTCTGGATTGGCGTCGATTCCTTGTTCGGAAACGAGAAAACCGAGTAACTTTCCGCCAGGAACTCCGAATGTGCACTTTGATGGATTAAGCTTGATATCATACCTCCTAAGGTTGGCAAATGTCTCAGCAAGGTCACTCAGCAGCTCGGAACCTTTCCGTGACTTGACCACAATATCATCCATGTATGCTTCTACATTCCGGCTGATTTGAGTGAGCAAACACTTCTGAATCATCCTCATGAACGTGGCTTCGGCATTCTTGAGGCCGAATGGCATGGTGACATAACAGAAGCACCCGAATGGAGTGATGAAAGCTGTTTTGATCTCGTCGGGTCCATACAGACGGATCTGATGGTAACCGGAATAGGCGTCTAAAAAGACAGGCGCTCACATCTCGCAGTCGAGTCGACTATTTGGTCGATGCGGGGGAGAGGAAAATGATCTTTCGGGCAGGCCCGATTGATATGTTTGAAGTCGATGCACATGCGAACTGACTTGTCCTTCTTGGGGACCATGACAATATTGGCGAGCCACTCGGAGTGATAAATCTCTCGGATAAACTCCGCTGCTAAGAACCGAGCCACCTCCTCGCCAATGGCCTTTCTTTTCTGGACGGAGGACCATCGAAGATGTTCTTTGACAGGTTTCACTTTTGAGTCGACTCGTACACGATGCTTAGCCAGACCCCGATACTGGGTCGACGGTTGCCGCAGGAGGACGCCGCGGACGCACGCGCAAAAGTGCGTCGCCCCACGGACAGGGAGTGCGTCGACGTCGAGTGGAGCCTCCTGAAGCCAAGCGGAGTCGTCGGCGATGAACGTGAGCGCGCCGAGACGGATCTCGCGGCCCTCAACCAGAGCTCCGCCTGAAACCATGATGAAGGAGATCGGAAAAATCGCAACTTCTCCAATAAGTCGCTAAGTCACCGGCCCCACGGTGGGCGCCAACTGTCGTGGTTCTAAGTCTGACAGTAGCGTAGGGGGTAGGAATGGAGAGGCAAGATCCTAGCTATGGAATAGTTGTATACGCAAGGGGTTTACGAGTTCAGGCCCTTCTCGGAGGAAGTAACAGCCCTACGTCTCGGAGCCCGGAGGCGGTCGACTGGATTATGCGTGTATGAGTTACAGGGGTGCGAACCCTTTACACTGAGGAGGGGGTGGCTTATATAGAGTTCGCCAGACCCCTCCGGCCCTCAGTTATGTAGGGTTTAAGGTACATTAAGATCGGGCATTACTGGTAACGCCACAAATAAAGTGCTATGATGACCATAAAAGCTATGACCGACCGTTTGCGTGCAGAGTGACTTTAGATCTCCTGGCTGTCGAGTGGTTGGCTTCATGGTCGAGTGTCTTCGAGTCCGTCGAGTGGAGCACTTCTGAGTCGATTGACATGTGGTTTCTTCTAGAGATGTCCTTGGGTAGGGTAGCGGCCGGCCGGGACTCCGTGAGCCGCTGGGCGTCAACCTTTGTATATAAAGGGACGACCAGGCGGCGGTTCAGGGCAAGAAACAAGAGATTGAAAGCTAGGTCAAGCGTATTCGCTCCCTGGTAATCGAGACATAAGCAATACCACCTCAAACTGGATTAGGCCTTTACCTTCACCGCAAGGGGCCGAACCAGTATAAACTCTCTGTGTCCTTTGTCCCGTTTAACCCCTTTAAGCTAACCTAGTTGCGATGGCTCCACGACTAAGTCCTCACACTAGGACATCTGCTGTGACAATTCCACGACAGAACCCTTATCATTCGCTAACGCGAGCCACAAGAGCAATATTAATGCACCAGCGGCGAGGAACATCAGACTGACTTGCGGAGAGCTCCTCCTCGCCGCAAAGTCATTTTTTCCTTTTCTGACTTTAAGTGCTGGCATTTCTTCCTTGTAGTTTCCACCATTGACAAATAAAGGTAGCATGCATGGTACTATCCTTCTATTTTTTTCTGACGCTGGTACAAGTTATGGCACATCCACTCTCTCTACTCTCATCAACAAACCCATCTTTATTCCACCCATGACAATTTTAATCATTCATATATTTTGAACTACAATTTTGTTTGTGAAATAATTTATATATTTGAACTCCTCGCGTCAAGGTCTTTAGAACAAGCTCAATCTTGGATATATTTCCAACACGTTAAATTTTTAACGTTTCAATTGACATATTTCACTCAGTATATTTTATGTGGAGCTACTTATTTCAGTGTTTGAAAGTGATTTTTGTGATGAGCGAAATACATTTCAATTTTTTCGGAACAAGTAAAATACTATGTAACGAGTGAAATCAGTTATTTGAAACAAGTAAATATAGTATTTCAATTAAGTGAGCGAAATGTGTTTCCTCAGTTGGGTGAAATGTATATTTTAAGTGAGTGTAGTGTGTTCTCTGAAAATGAGTGAATTTATCTTTTCTAAATGAGTGTCATGTGTTTCCGGAAACTAGTGAAATGAGTGAAATTTATCTTTTGTAATGAGTGAAATTTATCTTTTGTAATGAGTGAAATCAGTTTTTTGAACAAGTGAAATATAATATTTCAATTAAGTGAGTTTAATGTATTTCCTGATATGAGTGAAATGAGTCAAAATTTAATTTCAAAAATGTGAAATATATCCAATATTACATGTGAAACTGCATTTTTCGGTGTTTGAAACTGATTTGTGATGGTTGAAATACATTTCAATATTTTTCGTAAATTCAGATTGAAACTAGTTTTATAAATGAGTGTAATATGTTTTTTGAAATGAGTGAAATCTATATTTTGAAATAAGTCAAATTGTTTTCTTAACTGATAAAATGGCTAAAATCAATTTCTAAAAATAAATGATTTTTTAATTGAGTGAAACCAATATTTTAAAATATGTGAAATCTGTACACATGACACACATTTCGGTGTGAAATACATGAAACTTGTTATTTCAAAATTTTCAAACTAGTTAGTTAAAACAAGTTAAACTGATTATTTCAAATCTTTTTATAAATGAGCGAAGTCTATTTTTATGAAGCGATTGAAATTGGTTTTTGAATTGATTGAAATCGGTGTGCATTGTGTTTTCTGAAATGAGTGAAATAAGTTATTTGAATAAAAGTGAAATAAAATCAATTTTTGCTGTGAAACTAATTTTTCAGTGTTTGAAACTGACATTTTTTTATGAGCGGAATACATTTCAATATATTTCATAAATTTGCAGTGAAATTAGTATAGCAAATTAGTGTAATGTGCTTTCTGAAATGGGCAAAATGTATCCTATTTAATTGGTGTAATGTGTTTTCTAAAATGAGGGGAATCTATCTTTTGTAAATGAGTGTAGTGTGTTTTCTAAAACTAGTGAAATGAGTGAAATATGTTTCTTTTTGTTGAGTGAAATATGTTTTCTTGAAATCGGTTAAATAAAATTAGTTGAATATATCCAATATTTGTCTTATTTTAAAGTTCATGGCTCGAGCAATTCAAATCTATAAAAAGTTTCAAAGATGAGTAATTATTTCAAAAGTTATCAACTATTCTAACTATCACAATGAAGTGAAATGCCAGTCTTCATTTTGAAGAGAGAAAATAGTATATGCATGCAGCCACTCACCCTTCTCTCCGCTCACATTCTCTTCCTTGACACACACAACAATGTACCATACTGAAAAGATGTCAGGTATGACAAATTGTATTTGGTCGTATTAGGATTACTGCGCAGAAGAAGAACAAAAAAAAAATGCTAACCTGGTCTCAACGCAAGTATACGGTGGATCCAACACCGGCACATCCCGACTCCGATAAAATTACTTATTCGTCCTCCCCGCGTACGACGGCACCTCCTGCTCGCACACCCGCTCACAGCCTAACACTCGCTATGCTGCCTTGTTGAGCGGCATGGTTGTGAGAGTGCAACGTAGTGTGGAAAGAAGACAAAGAACCAAGTGGACAGGGACATGGATAAGCAGAGGCATACGTACATGATGGCTTCCGCTGCAAGCGATGAGGTGCAAGAGGCCGTCGATCGATCTTAATGGGCTGGCTCAAAGGACCTTCGGCTTGAGCGTCGGTTAAAGAAACTGACGCAAAAGGCGCCCTGTAAGAGGTCGCGTGAAGTGTTGGGTGTTTGCCAAGTGCCCTCCACCATATTTGGCGAGTCCTATGCAGACCCTTAAAAAACCCGCAGTCGTCTGGAACGAGCTGTGTGGATGTAATTTACTATTCAACGTGGTAGTCCATTGGTCCATGCAGTTTGAGTTGTCTGATTTTTTTTCACAAATCGGACCCAAACACAGAGGGGCTATGACCGCATCCATGTAGGACCCCAACTCACCTGACCCACACAAATTCCCCTGCATTTCACTTCCCTTCCACTTCGCCCCAACTTCTCCCCTCCTTGTCTTAACACCGTCGATGTACCTCTTCGACCGGTGCCAAGGCATCCTTGGACGTCCACAGGCCCCAACCATGCGAATGCTCACCTTGGACTATGTTATCGTCCACCCTGGATCCGTTCATAACTAGGTACCCTCTGCCCTTCTACCCCTCTGTCGACGTCGTTCATGGCAGACACCATGCCCAACAAGTGTTTGGTCAAATGTCATTGAATTTTTTTGTTGAACTAATTGTTTTCTAGGTTAAACACGATGGTGGGGTACTCGGTGATGGAGGATGTTGTGCGATGCATGGAAGTTCATGTTTGCGGACATTGAGGGCATGAGGCAAGGGGGCTAGCTGTTTTGGTAAAATGTGTGCGCTTCATTTATTGGGAAAAAGCACATCATGCCCTATGACTTTGTAACGACCCGACCACAAACGGTCAAGCCTCTTTGTATCTGTGTGTCTGAGTTTTGTTTTGCATAAAAGCTGGGGTTTTTTTTCCTGCATCAAAGGAATAAATGAAGTCTATACTATGGAGTTTTCTATCATGACATGGTTCCGCCGACCGATGTCTCATTGCCCAAAGTATAATAAGTTGCCCACAATTAAGTTATCAGTCCGGTGTTGAGAGTTCCGAGATAGATCCAAGTCCAGATGCTCAAATTGTCCGTAACTGGGGACACGGCTAATTGATTAGATTTTAACCCTCTGCAGAGGTTTGTACACTTTACCCGCAAGATTCGATCCCTCTTTTTATGTTCTCGCGCTTCAGGGTGTTTGAGAACAAGACGACCGAAACATGGTCTTCCGAAGAGTTTCCCTGACCAATGTTCGGTGCTCATCCAATCCTAGCGTAGTTCTACATCTGCCAGCACCGTCCTAGCCAGAGACACAACTAAGGTCAACCAAGCCAGAGCCCATAATGACTTGCGGTTGCATAGGTAAGCTTCCGGCCATGAAGTATTCTTCTATCTCTTTGAGTCTGGGTGAAGCTTTCCGCAAGATGTCATGGCACTTCCCCATGCATCCCGGCCATCCACTGGTTTCTCCAGGGTGCCCGTCAACCTTCCTTCACCCAGTAGTGTGTATTGAATTCTTGTCTCGAGTCTTGAAGTCTTAAAGTCTTGAGGCCTTGAAGATGCTGAAGATGCAGTCCTTGCAGATGCCAGCATGGAGTTGTCGTCATTGACGTAGAGTCCTCCATTCTCACACCACTCCCGAACACTCGTAACAACCCCGTCTACTATAGCGTAGCATTAAAACTATATAACGTCCCGGGCTTGGTAACAGGGAGATGGGTTCCTACCTCATGCATTCTACTCAACTACAAGATTGAATAACACTACTGGGGGAACTATTGAAAGGGTGCTACTACATGCAAAGAAAACATAGGTATGAAAAATATGGTCAAAGTGAACTTGCCTGGTAATACTTGATGAAGATATAACGCTCTTAGAAAACTTGATACAACTATTCGTCACTCTTCGAATAAAATCTATACAAGTCAAACATAGCATTCACATAAGCAAACATCCTAGCAAACAATTCTAGCACTCAAAAAGACAATCAAAACAATAGAGAAACTCGATAATAAAACTCAAACAAATTCCAAAGAAACTTCAAATAAAACTACAAAGAAAAACTGCTAACGAAAATCTATGACTTTGCTACAAACATCTAACATAGTTTTGCCCTAAGTAAAAACTTAACAGCAATTAAAACACTAAACTAATAAGTTAACAGAAAATAAAAAGTAAAAAAACTAAGTTAACAGAAAGTATTTTTCATAAAAAAATTATTTGCAAAAAGAAACAAATAAAAAGCTTTTATGAAACTCTAACTATGATCTATACAAGTTTCATACAAAACTAAATAAATAAATTTTTGAAATAAAAATAAAAATTTCTTTTGTTGACTAACAGAAACAAAACTAAATTTGTCAAAAGTGAAAAATAATAATAATTTAAAACTAATAAAAACAATAAATAAAAGACTAAAACAAAACTATAACTAAAACAATACTGTTTTCCTAAAAACCTAATTTAAAATAAACTAAAAATTAATAAATATATGCTACTGGATAGAAAAAACAATAACAAAACCGTAGCAAAAAGAATCAATCAAAAATACTTTGTAAAATTCAAAATATGACCAGATTAGTGATTTGAACAAATTTTATCAAACTCAAACTTAAACTACTCAAATTTGAAAACTAAGTATACAAACAGAAACTTCAACAAATTTGTGACATAATGCAAAAGAATAACTCAATTTAGATCTAAAACATAAAAGTTATTTAATTTCTAAAAACAGAACTATTTTCTGTAAAACTAAGTAAAACAGAAAAAGAAAAGTCCTACGCGTCGGCTAATGGGCTACGTAGCCTACTGCTACTGGGCTAAACAGTGGGCGATCGGTAACTACAAGACGCTTGGCCGAAACTTAACTAAAACTGCGCGCGAGCATTTAATAAACGAAAAACCGTTCGGCGAACCGGTCAGATCTAAACCGGAAATAAACCAACTAAATCGATCTAAGAAAAAAAAATTGTTCGTTAGATCTAATCTACACCGTCAATAACAGATCGGACGGCGGAGAGTGGGAGGCGGGGGCTTACCGCGGAGGTTGCCGGAGTTGAGGGTCGCGGCGGCTCGGGCGCGGCTCAGGCGATGGCTCCGGTGGTCGGGGGCGACGACGGACGCGGCGAGGCGATAGGGTTCCGGTGGTGGTAGAGTCCCCCTTCGGGGTGGTCGGGGGCGAGCGGCGCGGCATTGAAGAAACTCCTGTGAGCTACGCGCTCCGGCGAGCTCGACGTTGAGGTGCGGCGCTTCGACGGTCCTCCGGCGCGGGAGTAGGGTCGGGTGTACGGGACGCAGTGCGGCGCGTCCGGTGGTGGTGAGAACAGAGGTCGAGGATGGCGGACGGTGGCGGGGTGAAGTCGGCCAAGCTTCGGTGCTCTGCGGCTCTGGCAAGGGACAAGCAAGCTCGGGGCATCACTGTAGAGGAGAAAGAGAGGCGAGACCATGTCAAGCAGGTGTGAGACAGAAAGCTAAGATGATTAATGAAAGAAGGGGTCTCGAGGGAGCTCACCGGGGAAGAACACGACGCCGGAAGAGCTTCGGCTCCGGTGAGATCCAAACGACGATGGCGATGGTTAGCGGTGGTTTTGGCGAAATTTTTCTAAAGGAAACGGAGAAGGGCAAGCTCCGGTTTTTATAGGACGTATTCATGTGCGAGGGGGCGAATCAGGGACGCGATCGCGACGAATTCGGGATTCGGCACCGGCTTGGACGCGCTCTGGCGTTGCGTGTGGAGGAAGAAGATGGTGGGGTCCGGCTGTCGGCGAGTGGGAGGGAGGCGAGTGAGAGAGGGGGAGGAGCGGGCGATCGGACGGTGGGGGTTCGGGTGCGGGGTGCGCTGCTGGACCGGCCTGGCGCGTAGGTGGGCTGCGGTGGCGCTGGCCTGGCGGCTGGCCCTAATCTAAAAAAAAACATTTTCCCTTTTTTTTACAGGGAACAGAAACAAAAGGAAACATAATAAATAAAAACTTTATATAGGCATAAAATTCAGAATTTTTCCCTAAAACATGAACTATTTTTCAAGTTCAAATAGAATCTAAAAAAATTCAAATAAAGCAAACAATGCTACTGTTGCAATAAAACCCAATAAAAACCTTTTTTAAAAATATCAAAATCATTTCAAATTTATTTTCTCCACTTTTCTACTGTAGGGAATCATTTTACCCTATTTTCCATATATTTTATTTTTGGAGAAAAATAATTTGAATAAAATCCAGATAACTTCAAATTGAAAGGGATTTTCAAAATACTTCCAAATGACTTTCAATTTGATTCTTTTTAACTTCCAACTCATATTTCATATATTTGAAGAAGTCATTTTATCTTCTCTCCTGAAAATCATTGAGTTGCATAAAGTTTCGAATTTGAAATATTTTCAGATGGAATTCAAATCTTTTGAAGACCCTTTTCAGTTCAAATAGAAGAAGTCATATCATCTTCACTCTAGAATTTTGTGATGAAATGAATTTGAATTCATGGACATCAAATTGCAAAGATGAAAGTGTTGGGAAAGTCCGTTTATTCCCTCTCATTCAACTTTCAAAAGTTTCAAATTCCACTCATTTCACACAATCAATCACACAAACAATCATATTTATTTAATTAATATAACATTCCAAAATTTAGAATTTGGGGATGTTACAAACCTACCACACTTAAAATGAATCTCGTCCTCGAGATTCAAAGAGGCTAGCAAGAAAAGCTTAGGGTTTGGGGGGTCTTCCAGCAAATTCCATAGATCGGAATGGTCTAGTGGGCTACCACACTTAAAATCAGGGTTATGGTTCCGTCAGAAACTCATGTACTCCGTCCCTTTGGGTTGACGGTGTCGGTCATCTCATACTCTCTGGAATAACTCCTTCACCGAGGCTCTTCCAGTAGGGCATAAATAACCTTTTCTTCAAAATCTTGTATCCCTTCTTCATGTTAAGGTTCTTCCGATACTGGATCTTCTTATCTGATAGGTCTGTCGCCAATACTAAACAATTATTGACAATCTCTTCGTGGTCAACCATTCTTGGTTTGTCCTGCAGGAAACGGGTTTGGGTTGAATCTCACCGTATAACCTATGGTTGGCAACGGTTGCCTCTACATGGATCAATCGTCCTACCATTATAAACTTCCAGGCAGCCTCCATTGACAGAGCCATAAACTCAAATGGCAGTACCGTCGACGACAAACAATACCTTTTTGACAACTAGCTTGATTGACTGAAATCCTTCAAGTCCATTGCTACATACAAAATATTACTGAGAAATGATTTAGAGCAATGTCAGAAACAACATAAGCTAGTTGTAGAAGTTGCATGGTTCAAATATGTAATTAGGAAATGATTCAGTTCATAGTAATTGAACTTTCAAGCACATTTGTTGTGTGCAAAATTTAATTTTTTTAATGAAGTGATCTCAAAATTGTAGGCGAGCCCTTCCTGTAGATGTACATGAACTTAATTTTGTGTTTGCGCCTGAACTACCAACAAGAATAAGCTATGATGACAGAAGTGTTGTATAAAGCTCCACAAATAAAAAGAATATTTTCTGTCAAATGGATCATACAAAATATTAACCAAAAATCATTTGTATACACATTATCCTGATATCCCATAAGCCATTTGTGTACAACATCATTATTAGGCATAACAACAAGCACCTGTTCGTGCTATAGGAACATAGAAACTAACATATGATCCCACGTTGTTGGCTCGTTGTCCTTGCCATCAGTGGGCAACGCCCCTGAACTTCACGTAGATTAGTAGTAGAACTTACTGGTCCTCCAGCTTGCACCGAGGACATCTTAAACGAACATGAAATGAACCTCCTAGCATTTATTCTATGAACTTTTCTCTAGGTACACATGTTTCCCTAAATTTGCAAGTTGATTTCCTTCTTTCTTTTATCTAATAACTTACACATATAGATCTCCTTTACAAAATTATATAAACAACACCACACATGTGTACTATTTTTATTTGAACATCCTAGCACTCTTGTGTAATTTTTCTTGGGACAAAATATATTGTAGGTGGGCATTGGAGCTTTCCATTACCTCGTGTTGTGCTTGTCCGACAAAGCATAGCTTCTCTTTCAGCACAAAATAGTTTTTCACTAAATTTGCTAGTCCAACATTAGCATCTGGTCAGGTCCCATCGCATCTCACTCCCATCTTCTGGAAGTAGGACTCTGTAATTTTCCATCAGTTCAAAGTGTAGTAGTACAAATATCCGTGGAGTTGAAGATCTTACAAGTATAGAGTAACCAAAATTATGTAACTATTTTTGTTAATTCAAATGCAGATGGGCATTACCAGTAGAGGAGTATCTCCATCAAAGCCCATGCCGAAGATCTGCATTAGTAGTCACGACACTTTGATTCGGCCACTATCAGCAGTTGCCCCCACGCCTTCGGATTACTGTGCTTGAACTTGTGATTCACCATTATTAGAACTTTTTGGTTCTCCACACCTGCACTGAGAATTTTCATGCTTCTTCACAATATCAAACTTCTGAACTCGCGCTATAATACGGATTGAACTTGCAAAGGAACACTGCAGTACAAGATGGTTGTATCCATGGCGAAGGAAGGAGTCACAGGAGCTAGTGAGAAGAGCCGCTTGAGAACCGTCGATGTAGGGGGTGGGCCATGACGGCCGTGGTGGCGGGTGGTCTCCAAGGCTGACTGCGTGCAGGGCGGCAGCTGGGTGGAGAATGGTGCCGCCGGTGACCACCCACTGAGCTCGGCACCAGCAACAGGAGAGCACCAATCAGCCACGATGGCACGTGATGACGAGAGGCGGGGACGACGCGTGGCGGCCACGGAGGTGGGGACGGACGGCGCGCGGCGGCCGATGGAGGTTGGGATGGCGCCATGATGGAAGGCGGCGGTGCGGGGTAGATGCTGTCGATGGGCTCCTCGCGGGCTGTTCAGCTGCTTTTGTCTCAGGCCGGGAGACCTTGTTCATCTGATCGCTCCTATAAGGGGCCGACAGTAACATAATAATATTCTTTTACTAGTAACATAGTCTAGGCATATATATATATATATATATATATATATATATATATATATATATATATATATATATATATATATATATATATATATATATCAGCTAAGATAATCAAGAATAACCTCAAATGATGAATCTGAAAAGTTTGATGAAATTGCAAATGACAAAAAACTCAAATTTGAAGAACGTCAATAAAAGATGGTGGCGCTACAAACCGTATAAGAACTATGATGACTTCATACACCACGTACAGTTGTTGTAGGGTTATGATAGCCAAGTTTTTCATTAATTCCTTCACACTTCATTACTTCGTTTGTTGTGCATCAGAGTCATAAAAAATGCATAAGGGTTAGGATATGTGTCCACTTCAAAGGACATTCAAAGGTTCTAGGATGTTTATCTCACACCGTAACATGCAAAATTCCTTCTCACCCAAGGGCTTAGTGAAGATATCTACAAGTTGATCTTCAGTCTTCACGTGGTCAATGACTATGTCTCCCTTCAGCACATGATCACGAAGAAAATGGTGACGAATCTGAATATGCTTCGTCCTTGAGTGTTGCACGGGGTTGTGGGTGATCTTGATGGTACTCTCATTGTCCAAGTAGAGTGAGACTTTCTTCACATTGACGCCATAGTCCTTGAGGGTCAGCTTCATCCATAGCAGCTGAGAGCAGTAGGCACCATTGGCAATGGAATTAGCCTCAGTTGTGGAACGTGCAACGTTGTTCTGCTTCTTTGAGGACCAACATACAAGAGATCGTCCATGGAAATGGCACGTGCCTGATGTAGACTTGTGATCCACATGATCTCAAGCGTAATCAGAATCATAAAATCTAGCTAGATCAAATGATGAACCCTTGTGATACCATAATCCAAGTGTTGGTGTGTGAGCTGAATATCAAAGAATTTGCTTCACATCCTGCTGGTGTGATTCCTTCGGTGTCGCTTGAAATTGGGCACACATGCAAACGCTAAGCATAATATCTAGCCTAGATGCACATAGGTAAAGCAATGAGCCAATCATGGAATGACATACCTTCTGATCAAAATATTTACCATTTTCGTCAGTGCCGAGTTGACCATTTGTAGGCATTGGAATTTTGAGGCCTTTGCAGTCTTGCATGCCGAATTTCTTCAGGAAATCTTTGAGGTATTTCTCTTGAGAAATGAAGATGTCATTGTGTTGTTGACGAATTTGAAGACCAAGAAAGAATTTCAATCCTCCCATGATAGACATATGATATTCTTTGCGCATCATGTATGCAAATTTGTTAGTGAAATGCTTGTTAGTGCAACCAAAGATAATATCATCCACATATATTTGACATATGAACAGTTCACCATCATAAGATTTTGTGAAAAGAGTAGGATCAAGTAGATTTTGTGAAAAGAGTAGGATCATACCAAGCCCTTGGTGCTTGCTTGACGCCATAGAGAGCCTTGTTGAGTCTGAAGACTTTGTTTGGATGCTTTGAGTCTTCAAAACCTGGTGGTTGAGCAACATATACTTCTTCCTCAAGCTTACCATTGAGGAATGCACTTTTCACATCCATTTGATATAAGAGAATATTATGATGGTTAGCATATGCAAGCAGTATATGAATAGCTTCAAGCCTAGAACCAGGTGCAAATGTTTCATCAAAATAAATACCCTCAACCTGTGTGTAACCTTGAGCAACAAGACAAGCATTATTCCTCACCACTTGGCCATTTTCGTCTTGCTTGTTGTGGTAGATCCACTTGGTGCCGATGACATTGTGCTTGTGTGGCTCAGGACGCTTCACAAGCTCCCACACATTGTTGAGGTCGAATTGACGCAATTCATCTTGCATGGCTTGAATCCATTTAGGCTACAGAAATGCTTTGTCAACTTTGGTGGGGTCTGTGATAGACACAAAGGTAAAGTGACCACAAAAGTTAGCTAAATGTGAAGCTCTTGAGCGAGTAAGGGGACCAGGTGCATTGTGTTGGGAAACATAGCATGCAATTTCAAAAAAATTCCTACGCTCATGCAAGATCTATATAGGAGATGCATAGCAACGAGAGGGGAAGAGTGTGTCCACATACCCTCGTAGACCGAAAGCGGAAGCGTTTGCTCCATGCGGTTGATGTAGTCGAACGTCTTCTCGTTCTGACCGACCGAGTACCGAACATATGACACCTCCAAGTTCTGCACACGTTCAGCGCAATGACGTCCCTCGAGCTCTTGATCCAGCAGAGGGTCGAATGAGTAGATGAGTTCCGTCAGCACGATGGCATGGTGACGGTGATGGTCATGTGATCCGCGTAGGGCTTTGCCTAAGCACCGCGAGAATATGATCGGAGGCGTAAACTGTGGAGGGAGGCTCCGCACACGGCTTGGAGCAATTGATGTGTCTCGTAGGGGCGCCCCCTATATATAAAGGAGGGAGGGAGAGGAGGCCGGCGCTAGGCGCACCAAGTGGGAGGAGTCCCACTTGGACTCCTAGTTGGATTCGCCCCCCTTTTCCTTTTACCAGAGGGGGAAATGGGGAAGGAGAGGGAGTAGGAGAAGGAAAGGGGGGTGTCGGTGTTAAAACCAGCGGATCTCGGGTAGGGGGTCCCGAACTATGCGTCTAGGCGGATGGTAACAGGAGACAAGGGACATGATGTTTTTACCCAGGTTCGGGCCCTCTCGATGGAGGTAAAACCCTACTCCTGCTTGATTAATATTGATGATATGGGTAGTACAAGAGTAGATCTACCACGAGATCAAAGAGGCTAAACCCTAGAAGCTAGCCTATGGTATGATTGTTGTTCGTCCTACGGACTAAAACCCTCCGGTTTATATAGGCACTGATGAGGGTTAGGGTTACACAGAGTCGGTTACAATGGTAGGAGATCTACATATCCGTATCGCCAAGCTTGCCTTCCATGCCAAGGAAAGTCCCATCTGGACACGGGACAAAGTCTTCAATCTTGTATCTTCATAGTCCAGGAGTCCGGCCAAAGGTGATAGTTCGGCTATCCGGACACCCCCTAATCCAGGACTCCCTCAGTAGCCCCTGAACCAGGCTTCAATGACGACAAGTCCGGCGCGCATATTGTCTTCGGCATTGCAAGGCGGGTTCCTCCTCCGAATACTTCGTAGAAGATTTTGAACACAAGGATAATGTCCGGCTCTGCAAAATAAGTTCCACATACCACGTAGGGAGAATAATATTTACACAAGTTCAATCTGCTCACGTATTTCGTGGCGTGACATCACACCACGGCCAATTCTTTATTCGAATAGTTTTACTATCCCACCTCAGCGCGTTTAGTGAGGCGGTTTCCTTGGCACGCCTTGTCAAAGCAGAGATCGTGTCCCCTTATTCCGGGATTCTCATTAATACGGGCACGGGTAACCCAGTCGTGCCCATTGGCACGTCTCCTCTATCAAAGGCGAGTCCCGAACGGTCACGGGGAAGGCTCTTGGTATTCAACCTCTTTATAAAGAGACCAAGGCTCCACTCCTTTCTTTCAATCTCAATCGAATTCGCCCCTCGCCTCGAGTTCCAACACCCAAAGCTCCAGATTCAGGCGCTTTGGACCTTCGATGATGTCCGGCTCCGACCTGCAAGGCCGGTGGATGCCTTCCTCCGTTATGGAAGAATACGTGCTAAAGCTAAGAGATGCCAGGTATCTAACCGGCGAAATTTCGCATAGGATGCCTTCCCAAGGGCAGGTTATTCCCTCTCCCAAGCCTGGTGAAAGCGTGGTGTTCGCGTCTCACTTTCTTCGGGGGCTAGGCTTCCCGACGGACCCCTTCGTGAGGGGGCTCATGTTTTACTATGGGTTGGAATTTCATGACTTGGATCCGGAGTCCATCCTCCACATCTCATCGTTCATTGTCGTATGCGAAGCCTTCCTCCGCATTACCCCTCACTTTGGATTGTGGCTCAAGACCTTCAAAGTGGAGCCGAAGATGATCAAGGGGCAGCAGGCAGAGTGCGGAGGGGCTGTTATAAGCAAGAATGCTGATGCTCCATGGCCTGAGGGCTCTTTTCAAGAGGAGCTCAGCCTATGGCAACGAGAGTGGTTTTATATCACAGCTCCCAGGGGCACCAAATGGGTGGCACCACCTGCCTTTCGCTCGGTTCCTCCACCGTGGCTGGCGTCATGGGTCAATAAAGGACTTGACTGGGGGCCGTCCAAGGACGTGCCCTTGTTGCAGGGCCACATTCAAGACCTCCTAGAGAGAGAGATCACTCTGGTCGAAGTAGCGCAGGTCATGCTGATTCGTCGCACCCTGCCCTGCAAACGTCGCCCCCTCCGCCTGTGGGAATTTAACCCGGAGGGACCACGAGCTCTCCAACATTTTATGGGCGCGACGCCCGTGGAGATGTACAAGCTTTTCTTCGGATCACAAGCGATGTGTCCGGACTTGACCGAGGACGCAGGTCTGAGCTGCAATCGCCCGGATACTCAAGTAAGTAGACCTGTACCCGGACACGCTATTCCATATTTATCACGAACTTGCCCTTTGAAAGAGCTGTTCCTTGAACAGAAGTGGATAGCGAAAGCAAAGTTAATCAGGTGTCCGGCCCCCCTCCCCGAGACCACACCGGATCCCATGTTAACCAGGATGCTGGAGGTTGCGCCTTCGGAAGAAGGTGAAGGGGGGAACAAGGAAGCTACCGCCTTCGCGAAGGAGGCTGTCAGGAAAGGAGGGATCGAGAATCCCTCCATCCAAGGGAAGAAGAGGACCGCCTCTGAAGACCCGGAGACCATGGTCTCAAAGCGGGGGAAGAAATCTTCGTCAGAGGGTCCTGCACCGAGAGATGCCTCGACCGCATTGTGCCCCCAAGGGGATCAGCCCTCCACCGAGTCGTAAGTAAAAAGGGGAGTTTTTTTAAAAATAAAGGATATCCCTGCCCTATTTCTGATGAAGATAACTGAAATTTTACCTTGTTGTTCGGATCTCAGCCCTTCTTAGCAGAGCTCATCTTCGGGGGATCTTCGTCCGGAGATGATGGAGAGCGAAATGCCTCCCTGTCGGTGTCAAAACTGGCGGATCTCGGGTAGGGGGTCCCGAACTGTGCGTCTAGGCGGATGGTAACAGGAGACAAGGAACACGATGTTTTACCCAGGTTCGGGCCCTCTTGATGGAGGTAAAACCCTACGTCCTGCTTGATTGATATTGATGATGTGGGTATTACAAGAGTAGATCTACCACGAGATCAAGGAGGCTAAACCCTAGAAGCTAGCCTATGGTATGATTGTTGTTCATCCTACGGACTAAAACCATCCGGTTTATATAGACATCGGAGAGGGCTAGGGTTACACAAAGTCGGTTACAATGGTAGGAGATCTACATATCCGTATCGCCAAGCTTGCCTTCCATGCCAAGGAAAGTCCCCTCCGGACACGGGACGAAGTCTTCAATCTTGTATCTTCATAGTCTTGAAGTCCGGCCGATGATGATAGTTTGGCTATCCGGACACCCCCTAGTCCAGGACTCCCTCAGTAGCCCCCGAACCAGGCTTCATTGATGATGAGTCCGGCACGTATATTGTCTTCGGCGTTTGCAAGGCGGGTTCTCCTCCATATTCCAGGTGTTTGCCGAATAGTGTCCGGCTTCCTTATAAATGTTGCGCTCCTTGGCTTCTACGTCCAATAATGGCCCTCTTCCATGTGTCGTACGAATGAGAAAAGCAAGGGGATTTTTACGTTTTACCCCCTAGCTGCGTGAATAAGTTGCCTATAAAAGAGGCGAGGACCCAGATCCGAATCACACCATCCTCCTTCCGCTAGTACTCATCGAAAAGCATCTGACAAAAATCCATTCCAACATGGACAGTCAACGCAGCTCCTCCTCTCGCACTCCCAGTCCTCAGCCAGGAGATTAGAGGAGATGTTCAGTCCCGCATAGCGAGTTAGTGACGCTCCAAGCAGAGGGATACCTTCCCCCAGCCATTATGGTTCCGGTTCGAGCTGGACTAGCCACCTACAAGGGTGGGAAGCAGGCGGAGAGCGTCCCCAATCCCTCCAAAGGAGAGCGGGTATGCTTCGTCCCGTACCTAATAAGGGGACTCGGATTTCCCATACATCCGTTTCTCCGGGGGCTCCTGGAGTTCTATGGACTCCAACTTCACCACCTCACACCTGCCTCCATCTTGCACATCGCGGGCTTTGTAGCTCTTTGCGAGCTGTTCTTGGGCATTGAGCCCCATTTTGCGCTGTGGAAGAGATTGTTTTGTCTCGTACCCCGTTCTCACGAGGGGTCGATATATCAAGTGGGCAGAGCCGAAATATGGCACATCGCCGGGACCGGATATCTATCCAGAACCCCGAAGAAGGCGTCCGAAGACTAGCCTTCGGAGTGCTTCTATATGGAAGACGCCCCGCTGCCGGATCCAGTTCGGATCGGCCTCCCGGAGTTTAGCAACGCTCCTCTGAAGAAATGCCTGAGTTGGCGCCCGCGGAGCCCTCAACGGGAAGATGATAGGAGCGTCCAATATTTGATGGGCCGGATAAGGTTACTGGCCCATTCCGGATTGACCATGATTGGAGTCATGGCCACATGCATTATGCGAGGGGTGCAGCCGCTCCAATATAGGGGCCACCCCATGTGGGATTTCAACAGGGAGAATGACGCCACCCGTCATGGCCGCAAGGGGCCGAGATCGACCAACGATCTGGTGAAGATCCTGTCTGGCTTGTACAAGGGGGAGAAGGAGGACTTCCTCCGCACAAGTCCATTGAATGGATTCTCCATGAATAACCCTCGGAGCTGGGTAAGCGGACGTTTATATATCCGATCCGTGCTTTCAAAGTTAAGTGTCTTACTTTATGATTTTGACGCAGGAACTACGCCGGGATGTGGAGGGCATACAAAGCCCGACTCCACAACCCGAGGATCCGGGAAGATCCCTTGATCCGGCCTCCGTTGAGGATCCGGACATAATGATGGAACTGATTGACGGGGTGTTCCACCAACTCAGCATAGACAATGCTCTAGTCGCCATTACGGCTGACTACCACGGTTTATGTCCGGCTTCCCAGGTGAGTACGACCGAAGTCCTAACACCATTACTTTTTAATGCTTATTTGTGACCACCGTGTACCAACGGTGCTTCGCAGGAGGTGCCTTTACAGCGGGAAGCCGAGCCCGCGGCGACTGACGAACCAGGGTCAGTGCGGCCCAGCAGGCGGAAGAGGAGTGCGGCGCGAATCGAAACGTCGCCGCAAAGGTATGGTGCACCATTGTCTTTAAGGGAAAGACTCCTGGGAGGTATATTGATGCTCATGATTCTTCCAGGAGAAAGAGCGCTCGCCGGACTGTGCCCGGAGAGGTTGCCAACCAAGCCTCCGCCAGCCAGGCTCCAACACCTGGTCCGGAGGGGGAGGCGAGCGCAAGGCGCGAGACGGATGCTCCTCCAACGGAGGATGCCGACAGGTTGTCCGCCACCAGGTCTGAGGTGGAAAGCGCCATGAATCACAGGCGCCGTCGGACAGTTCTTCGTGACGCGTGTTTCTCCCCAAAGGTGTTGAATGCCTTTAATGCGGGAGACGCGCACCTCCGTGCTGCTCAAGATGGTTTAACCAGAGCCACGAAGCAGTATGTGAAAGACATACGGGTGAGGAATTTTAATAGTTATATATGCCAGTAGCCCCCGAGACTTAAAATAGTTAAACTAACTGATTTAAGGATCATTTGTTATGTAGGATCTTACGGAGAAGAATACCCACCTGTCCCAGGAGCTTCAAGAATGCAAGGCCCAACTTGAGGCCGCACTAGCCACCGCCGGGGGAGCCACAGAGACCCCCTCTGGTAATACATATTTCAAAAAGATAAGTAGTTTATGAAGTGCGGCGTGTGCGTTTAGTCTGACAATAATATTGCAGAGGGTGCCGGACTAGATCCGGACAAGCAACATCTGCTGCGCCAGCTGAAGGCCGGCGAGAAGGTGCTTATGAGGGTGCAGCAGGAGAGGAACAAACTCCAAGATGCCAACACCCAGCTAAGCGAAGAACTAAAAGATGTTCGGGTCCAGCTGTCTAACTCCGTAAAGGAGAATCGGCGGCTTCGCCGCGGCATATACAATAAGTGCTTGAGCAAACTCTTTTGAAAAGAAGAGTTCGGCGAGGAAGTCGATTGACAGAAATGTGTCTGTAGGTGTGCTCACGGGTCGTCCGGGGGAGGAAATGCCTGGTTCCACGGGTGACCTTCTTCTCGAGCTGCTGCAACTGCACGAACATGTCCGGCAGGCGATGAGCGGCATCGTTCAGGCCTTATGGCCTTCCGTCTCCCTACCCGAGGGTCTTGGAGGGCTTGCTGAGAAGCTTCAGGGAGTACGGCAGCGCTTCCGTCTGTGGAAGATATTGGCCTGCCGTCAAGGCGCCAGGGAGGCTTGGGCCATGGTGAAGACGCGGTACATGAAGGCTGATCCAAACCAGATGCCCGAGGTCGGACTTGTGGGGCTCGATGGGAAGGAGATCCCTATGAGCCTGATGTACGGCCAAGTAGAGTTGGCCGCGAAATATTCCCAACGGGACTGTAAACTAGACAGCCTGTTAGATGGGATTGAAGAGGAGTACAATCAGTCAGTCTGACGATGTACTTTAAAATGACATGTAAAATGCCTTCTAGACGGATTGTAGATCGTTTGTCTTTGCGGACCTTTTCGCTTCAACCTCGGGACCCAACAGTCCGGAGTGTGTCCGAATACCCTCACAGTTATACAAAAACCGGGGCATGCATGGAGACCAGGCGTAGGGGTCATAAGTGCTTTATTAGACAAGTGCCCAACTAGCTATGTTATATTACATGGTTAGTAAGAAACATCTTCCAGGGAGAATAGTTCCGTTAGGGGTTCCTTTCCCTGGGAGGCATGCCCTAAAGTGCATGTCCGGACTACGAAAAGAGCAGAAAAAGCATTTGGGGGCAGATAAATAAATAAGTAATAAATCATCTTTCAAGTCACCGACCGAATATTCCCTTAAGAACGCTAGCCTTCGGCTTCACCCAGTCTGAGGTACACATCCGGCTGACCCGGCAGTAACAATCGCAGAGGTGCTCCCTTTACCTCCTAGCCGAACAATCGAGAACGTAGGGGTAAGCACAGGAGCCAGGCAACCCAGCTTGGCCAAAACTTAAGTCATATCGATGCATATAATGGTGAATAAAAGGTACATGCGGAAGTATGACACATGTGTTGGGCATGAAGCCCGTATAAATAAGCTTCTGTTAAAGAAGCCCCCAGGTATAACGAGTGCGAGTAGCACATCAAGTGTGTGCGAACAATGCGCAGATCAGCCTTCAAAGGCTTTTACTGAAAGAGGGAGGAAAAAGGAGGGAAACAAAAGACAGAGAAAAAATATGAAAGGTGGATGGAGGAAGGAGACGAACTCTGAGTCCGGCGCTAGGCGTAGAATCTTCAGAGACAGGCTGCGTTCCATGGGTTCGGCTCGAGTCGGTTGTTAGATATGTTGCATAGATGGTATGCACCGCCGGTAAGGACTTGGTCGATGATGAAGGGACCTTCCCATTTGGGCTTAAGTTTGTCCTTTTTCTTGTCCGGCAGGCGTAGGACTAGCTCGCCAACACTGTAAGTTTTGGCCCGTACTTCTCTGCTTTGATATCTTCGAGCCTGCTGCTGATAGAATGCGGAACGGGATTTTGCCACGTCGCGCTCCTCCTCTAAGGCGTCCAAACTGTCCTGCCGATCCAACTCGGCTTCCCTTTCTTTGTACATGCGCACGCGAGGTGAGTCATGAATTATATCGCAGGGCAAAACTGCCTCTGTGCCGTATACCATAAAAAATGGTGTGAATCCGGTAGTGCGGTTTGGCGTGGTCCGCAGCCCCTAGAGTACGGAGTCGAGCTCCTCTACCCAGTGTGTGTTAGATTCCATGAGGGACCGCACTAATCTGGGTTTAATGCCGCTCATGATTAGACCATTTGCTCGTTCGACTTGACCGTTAGTTTGAGGGTGATAGACTGAAGCGTAGTCGAGCTTGATGCCCATGTTTTTGCACCAGAGTTTAACCTCGTCGGCTGTGAAATTCGTGCCGTTATCAGTGATGATGCTGTGGGGGACGCCAAAACGGTGTACTACCCCGGATATGAAGTCTATCACAGGTCCGGATTCTGCCGTTTTAACCGGCTTGGCCTCTATCCATTTGGTGAATTTGTCCACCATGACCAATAAGTATTTTTGCTTGTGGGTTCCCCCTTTAAGGGGTCCAACCATGTCAAGCCCCTAGACCACGAACGGCCAAGTGATGGGTATAGTTTTGAGGGCGGTGGGTGGCATGTGGCTTTGATTAGCAAAGAGCTGGCAACCGACGCATCGTTGGACTAAGTCCTAAGCATCTGCCTGGGCTGTCGGCCAATAAAATCCTGTACGGAAGGCCTTGCCTACAAGGGCCCGGGCTGCGTCGTGGTGCCCACTGAGTCCGGCGTGAATTTCAGCCAGGAGATCTCGCCCTTCCTCTTCGGAGATACACCTTTGAAGGACTCCGGTTGTGCTTTTCTTATAAAGTTCTCCCTCATGGACCTTGTAGGCTTTAGATCACCGAACTATGCAGCGGGCCTCATTTTGGTCTTCAGGAAGTTCCTGCCTAATTAAGTAGGCTAGGAATGGTTCCGTCCATGGGGCAATTACTGCCATTATTTCGTGGGCTGAAGGTGTTATTTCATTGGCTGAGCCACCGATTGAGTCAGAATGTTCCGTGTTGGGTGGTGCAGTTGGTTCCGGGTGGTTATTTCTGGACTCCTCTTCCCATAATACGGATGGCTTAAAGAGCCGCTCCAGGAAGATGTTTGGAGGGACGGTGTCGGTGTCAAAACCGGCGGATCTCGGGTAGGGGGTCCCGAACTGTGCATCTAGGCGGATGGTAACAGGAGACAAGGGACACGATGTTTTACCCAGGTTCGGGCCCTCTTGATGGAGGTAAAACCCTACGTCCTGCTTGATTAATATTGATGATGTGTGTTACAAGAGTAGATCTACCACGAGATCAAGGAGGCTAAACCCTAGAAGCTAGCCTATGGTATGATTGTTGTTCGTCTTACGGACTAAAGCCATCCAGTTTATATAGACACCGGAGAGGGCTAGGGTTACACAGAGTCGGTTACAATGGTAGGAGATCTACATATCCATATCGCCAAGCTTGCCTTCCACGCCAAGGAAAGTCCCATCCGGACACGGGATGAAGTCTTCAATCTTGTATCTTCGTAGTCTTGGAGTCCGACCGATGATGATAGTTCGGCTATCCGGACACCCCCTAGTCCAGGACTCCCTCAGTAGCCCCTGAACCAGCCTTCAATGACGACGAGTCCGGCGCGCATATTGTCTTCGGCATTGCAAGGTGGGTTCCTCCTCCGAATAATTTATAGAAGATTGTGAACACCAGGATAGTGTCCGGCTCTGCAAAATAAATTCCACATACCACCGTAGAGAGAATAATATTTACACAAGTTCAATCTGCTGATGTATTTGATGGCGTGACGTCACACCACTACCAAGCCTTTAGTCGAATTGTTTTTATTGTACCACCTCAGCACGTTTAGCGAAGCGGTTTCCTTGGCACATCTTGTCAAAGCAGAGATCGTGTTCCCCTTATTCCGGGATTCCCATCAATATGGATGTGGGTAACCCAACCGCGCTCGTTGCCACGCCCCCTCCATCAAAGGCTGGTTCCAAACGGTCACGTGGATGGCTCTTGGTATTCTTCCTCTTTATAATGAGACCAAGGCCAGTTCTTTTTCTTTAATCCTCAATCGAATCTGCCCCTCGCCCCCGAGTTCCAACACCCAGGGCTCTAGATTCGGGTACCTCCGACCTTCGACAATGTCCGGCTCCGACCTACAAGGCCGGTGGATGCCCTCTTCCGTCACAGAAGAAGACGTGCTAAATCTGAGAGACGCCAGGTACTTGACCTACGAGATTTCGCATAGGTTGCCTACCCGAGGGCAAGTTATTCCTACTCCCGAGCCCGGCGAGAGCGTTGTGTTTGTGTCTCACCTCCGTCGGGGTTTAGGCTTCCCGATGGATCCCTTCGTGAGGGGGCTCATGTTTTACTATGGGCTGGAATTCTATGACTTGGCTCCGGAGTCCATTCTCCACATCTCATCATTCATTGTCGTTTGCGAAGCCTTCCTCCGCACTACCCCTCACTTTGGCTTGTGGCTCAGAACCTTCAACGTCGAGCCGAAGATGATTGAGGGGCGTTAGGCAGAGTGCGGCGGGGCGGTTATAAGCAAGAGGGCCGATGCTCCATGGCCCGAGGGCTCTTTTCAGGAGGAGCTCGGCTCGTGGCAACAGGAGTGGTTCTATATCACCGCTCCAAGGGGCAGCAGGCAGAAGCCGCCGCCCGTCTTCCGCTCGGGCCCTCCACAACGGCTGACGTCATGGGTCAACAAGGGGCTTAACTGGGGGCCGCCCAAAGACGTACCCCTATTGCAGGACCGAAGACCTCCAAGAAAGGGAGATTAATCTGGTGGTGGTGGCACAGGTGATGCTGATCCGGCGCCTTCTGCCCTGCAAATGTCTCCCCCTCCACCTGTGGGAATTTAATCCGGAGGGGCCACGAGCTCTCCAACACTTCATGGGTTTGACACCCGCGGAGATGTACAAACTGTTCTTCGGATTGCAAGAGATGCGTCCGGACTTGACCGAGGACGCCGACTTAAGCTGCAATCGCCCGGATACTCAAGTAAGTAGCCCTGTGTCCGGACATATTGTCCATTTATTTATCATGGGTTTGCCTTTTAACCAGCTATCCCTTGGACAGGAGTGGATAGCGCAAGCAAAACTGATACGGTGTCCGGCCCCCCTCCCCGAGACCACGCCGGATCCCGTGTTAGTAAAAATGTTGGAGTTCGCGCCTTCGGAGGAGGGCGAAGGGGGGCACGGGGAAACTACCACCTCCGCTAAGGAGGCTTTCGGTAAGGGGGGAATCGAGAGTCCCTCCTTCCAGGGGGAGAAGAGGACTGCTTCCGAAGACCCGGAGGCCAAGGCCTCAAAGCGGGGAAAGAAATCTGCACCGGAAGGTCCTGTGCCGGGAAGGGCCCCGGCCGCACAGTCTCCCCATAAGAATCCCCCATAAGAATCAACCCTCCAGCGAGCCGTAAGTAAAAAGGGGGAATTTTGTAATAGGGAACGCCCCTATATTATTTCCAAAGGTAACCGAAGTTTTCACCTTGTAGTTCGGATCTCAGCCCTTCTCAGCAGAGCTCAACTTCGGGGGACCTTCGTCCGGAGATGATGGAAAGCGAGACGCCTCCATCTGCCGCCCCGTCGGGAGGGGCAGACAACCCTGAGGTGTCGTCACGGAGGGTCTCCCCGAGTCCGGCGGGGCCGGAAAGTCCGACACCCATTGGAGTACGACCGGTGGAGCTGCAGGATCTGCTCAAGAGGGCGTCTATCTCGGAAGATCACCGCATATTAATGAGTATGGTGATTGAAAGGATCTCATCCGCCGAGAGCAGGTTGTATGAGGCCGTCGGAAGGTTGCTGATGGGGTTTGAGGTACGCAAAAAATGACATACCTTTTGACAGTTTTGCACATGAATTGCGCCCTGTATAGATAGTAGCCCCTGAGACTTGGTATGCTGTCGAAAGTGATAGTGTGCCAAGGATCATAATCTCAGTTATAGAATGTCGCCTTTCCTATGCAGGTGGCGGAATGTTCGGTGGCCAGCCGGACTGATGGAGTTGCCGAACTGAAGAGGCAACTCGATGTTGCGGATGTGGACATCACACTGGTCAATAAATGACTTAACGAGTCGCAAGGTAGGTGGTTGCTACGCGGTTGCCTAGTAAGGGAGCTGGTGCCCGTTCCTTAAAATTTGTATGCTTGATGCAGATGGCGCCGCTGCTGTGGAAGATCTTCAAGCAGAGCTTGCTCGAGCCAAGGAGCAAGCCAGGATAAGTGATGCGGCTGCCTTGAAGGCAACAGAAAAGCTAAAAGCCGAAAAGGCTGCTCACTACCGAAGCAGGGAAGAGTTGGCCGGAATGGCCTTGAAATTAAAAGATGCTACCGACCGTTGTGAGGTTCTTGAAGGAGAACGCCGAGTGGAGCAAGAGGGCCTGAAGAAGGCCGGCGCCAAAGTCAAGGATGCCCGGAGTGAGATGCGGGCTATGAAGGAGGAACTGCGTCAGGCCGGAGACATTGCGGCTGGAAAGCCCTTTCTTCTGCGTAGGAAGTTCACGGATCCGAAGTATGCTCAGCTGGGCCAGTTGTGTGGTGCGGAGGATCCTTATCTAGAATTGGCGGCGAGTGCGGCGGACGCAGTCGTGCACTTCCGAAGCCAGAAGGATCATGAAATGGAAGAGCTTTACTGGTCTCAATTCCATAGTCCGGAGCGTCCACTTCCGTTGACTGATCGGCTGGCTGAGTGGGCTGAGCTGAATAGATTGTCCGAACTTGCCATGACGGATGTGGTCACTCATCTGTGGCCGGAAAGACCCAAGCCGAAGAGTTATTTTGGCTTGTTGCAGCAATTCCTTGGGGCGGTGCCGCATATCAAGGCGATGAAGCGGTCGGCATGCATAGAAGGTGCACGGATGGCTCTCGCCCGTGTGAATACATACTGGGCGGACATGGATGCCACTGCTGTTGCATCTCGGGGTTCGGACAAGAGCCGATTACCCGCCGAGCACTATTTTGAGGAAGTCCTGCAGGGCGCTCATTTAATAGAGTCGCAGTGCTCGAAAGATGTCATGTTCAAATGACGTGTATGATTTGTGAGATCATGTTTATAATGCAATAGCTTTTTATACTTGTGCGTTCAAGTATTGAACTATCTCCTGTGCGGCCGTATATGTATGAATAACCTGAAAGTTGCAGTCTTTGGCTTCAGCCCCCACGCACATGGTGCGGGGGTGTTTGCAAAAAAAAGAAAAGCGCCTTTTCACACTTAATCCAACGTCTTGGTCCTTTGAAGGAGGTGATAGCATAGCAAACTAGGCAACCGGACTATAATGCTTTATCACTTTCACTTAGCCATAGGAGCTCGATGGTGGGGCTACTATATAGCCCCTAGAGGCACCGCGCTCTCCGAACTTGGGGCGCGTATGTGCCTGACCAGGAAGCGGTCCTTCATCAAAGCGGAGGAATTCTAAACATTCCCATAGTCGATCGAGTGGTTGACCAGTCTCTCGCTGTATCATGACAGTCAGTTTTCGGCTTTCTCTACTGAGGCGCTCGCCCGGCCGAACCGGGGCACAATCCAGTAGTTCTCCTGGTGCCGTGTTAGCCGATGGAGCGGAACGTAAGGCAGCAAAACACAGGAGCCGGGCAAACCCAACATTTGACCAAAGACATGATTCGGAGCTGATGCATATAAGGCCTAACTCGAGACGCCGAACACTCCCTAAGGTGTTCGGTCTTTATGATACCGGGCAGAACAATGCCCTAAGCCCCTAGTGTCTAGGTACAGGCGGGAACTTCTGACGCGGCCGATGCCAAAACGCCGGCCGCCTCCTCGGTTATGGTAGAAAACCGGGGGATGTGTATCAACAAGAGACAGTAAGAAAGGTTTACGCAGGGTCTTAATCTGAAAAGAATCCTTGCAACGGGTCCCTGCTGCACGTCTGCGCCTGTGTCTCCGTTGTGCTGTATCCTGGACGGGTGTAGCACGTGCTTCATCTTTAAAAGAGAAGGACTTAGTTTGGAAGAAATATCGTGCAAAGGTTGTATTTAAAATAAAGTATAATTCGGAAGATGAATAAAGTTGAGCTTTATTGGCTCTCATCGTTTATACGCGCAGCCCCTTGTAAAGGGGTATGCGGCTGGGAAACCCCTTGTTTATTTACGCCGGACTTGCCTAACTATGCCCGAGGTCTGAATGACCTGTTTTTAGGGGCTTTGACCTGCAAGGTCGGATTAGTGTGTGGCTGTCAAGGCGGCCTCACGTTCTCCGTGGTCGAGGAACACTCGGAGTTACTCTTTAATGAGATTATGTCGTGTGGACCGGGCATTTTAGGCATAAGAGACGCGTAATGTGTTATTGCGTTAAAGCGGGCGAAAGCTTCGCGTCCCAGTAGTGCTATGAGGGCCACTGTGAAATGTGGCGGTATGGAGAGCGAGCTTTACGCGACGGAGGTTGTCGAATGAACCGGACACAACCTCTAGCGGTACAGAGCTTGTTCAATTGGCTTAAAGGCCTAGCGTCACTCCTTTGAAGGAAGTACCGCTACGGCGAATTTTGGTAGGGTCTATCCCCAGTCTGCGGATGGTGTCCTGGTATGGCAGGTGCCGCACTGTGTTTTCGTGTTATCACATGAAGTGAGTTCACTGTTTTGACTTCTAGTGGGAAAGTCTTCTGTTTTCTGGCGTTCTGCTTGTGGGGTTCGTCGTCGTCTTCGCTTGGTGTGTCGAGCCCCTTGCGTTCGGCGTTAAGTCGGCCGGACTGTTTGAAGACCCAACAATCTCTATGGGTATGGTTCGCAGGCTTCCCGGAGGTACTATGTATTTGACATAGCCTATCCAGAATTTTTTTTAGGTTGGATAGCTCGTCACTGTTGTCCTTGAGGGGCAGTGTTTTGTTATTCGGCCGAGAGCTTTTGAATCCGGCGTTGACCGCAGTGCTATTTGGGCCATTTTCCTTATTCCGGCGCTGATCTTTTCTGCGTCGTGATTTCCCATTTCCATCCCTGACTTCGGATGTACTCGGGTCGCTGGTGCTGCATCTAGCCAGCCAGCTGTCCTCCCCTGCGCAAAAGCGGGTCATGAGGCTTGTGATTGCGGCCATTGTTCTTGGTTTTTCCTGGCCGAGGTGTCTGGCGAGCCATTCGTCACGGACGTTGTGCTTAAAGGCTGCTAAGGCTTCGGCGTCCGGACAGTCGACTATTTGGTTCTTTTTGGTGAGGAACCTGTTCCAGAATTTGTGTGCTGACTCTCCGGGCTGTTGAGTTATGTGACTTAAATCATCTGCATCCGGAGGGCGGACATAGGTCCCTTGAAAATTTTCTCGAAACGCATCCTCGAGCTCTTCCCAACTTCCAATTGTATTTTCTGGGAGGCTTTTGAGCCAATGCCGAGCTGGCCCTTTGAGTTTGAGGGGTAGGTATTTTATGGCGTGGAGATTGTCTCCTCTAGCCATATGTATGTGTAGGATATAATCCTCAATCCAGACTCCGGGGTCTGTTGTTCCGTCATATGCCTCTATGTTTACGGGTTTGAATCCCACTGGAAATTCATGATCCAGTACCTCGTCGGTGAAACATAGTGGGTGTGCAGCGCCCCTGTATTTAGGTGTTCGGTTGTCTTCAAACGCTCGGCGGGTTGTGTTGCTTCCTGGAGTCTTCTTTTTTGGCCCATAGATAGACCTGACCGGGTCATCCTTTTTCTGAGGATCTTTATGCTGATCGTGTGCCGGCTTGTGTGCGGAGCCCCTTGCTGTTCTTAGCCTGTCATCTGGTCGTCTATCCGGCCAGGCGGCCTCTTTCTTTTTTGACTACGGGGGCTCTAAGGCCTCTTCGTCGAATTCGGGCAACAACTTGCGCTTCGGGTAACTCTTTGCCTGGCGACTAGCATCATATTTATCTGCGGTATTGAGTACTTTGCTCCATCTCATTCTGAGTGCGTCCTCTGCTGTTTTGAGCTTCCGCTTTTGCTTCTTCAAACTTCTTGCAGTAGCGACGAGCCTTTTATGAAGGTTCTTATGCTCTGGTGATGTGTTCGGCGTGAGATCGTCTAGGCCCTTGTTTTCGCCGGGGATGGGTTGCTTGTCTAGTTCACCGTGTTCGGATGATTGCTTGGTTGCGTGTTCGCCGTCCACTGCTTCGCCCTGCTCTAGGGCCGGGTCTTTATGGGTGCCTTTTTTATCGAGGCGGGACTTTGGGTGGCGCTTGCGTCGCCGTTTAGGTTGTTTGCTGGTGGAGTTGTCCTTCGCCGTGTCCCGTTGTTCCTCATTATCGCTTCCTTTTGGTGTATCCACCATGTATACGTCATGAGTTGGGGTGGCTTTCCAGTGCCTGATAGGCGCTGGTTCTTGGTCGTCTCCGGCATCGTCGTCCATACCGTCGATGTCTTCGGAGTCGAAGTCTAGCATGTCGGTTGGATCGTCGACAGTGGCTACTAAGTGGGTGGTGGGTGGGCGTTGAATTTCTTCATCGTCCGCATCCCAACCGTCCTGACCGCAGTCCGGCCAGGGCTCTCCTGATAACGAGAGACACTTTAACGAACTCAATATGTCACCGAAAGTTGAGTGTTGGAAGATGTCCGCAGCGGTGAAATCCATGACCGGCGCCCAACCGGATTCGATTGGAGGGGGCGCGGGAGGTTCGAAGTCCGGCAAGGAGTCCGGCACCTCGGAGTCACGAGCTTCATGAGGGAAAAGGTCAGTGTTCGGCTCTATCGCCGTAGAGGTTGCAGCTCCTGAGGCGGTGTCAAACCATTCGTCCTCGATCTGCGCAGCCGGCTCCGAATTGAAGATCGGAGCGGACTCGAGTGCGGCCTCCAGGATACTGTCTGGCTGCAGAGCTATATCATGCCCATCGTGACAGTGCGGCACGCTTGGCTGTGGCCCGAACCCATCGAAGATCAAGTCCCCGCGGATGTCAGCCGTGAAGTTCAAACTTCCAAATCTGACCTGACGGCCAGGGGCGTAGCTTTCGATCTGCTCCAGATGGCCAAGTGAATTGGCCCGCAGTGCAAAGCCGCCGAATACGAAGATCTGTCCGGGGAGGAAGGTCTCACCCTGGACTGCGTCGTTGTTGATGATCGAAGAGGCCATCGAGCCTATCGGTGACGACACGGAGGAACTCTCAATGAAAGCACCAATGTCGGTGTCAAAACCGGCGGATCTCGGGTAGGGGGTCCCTAACTGTGCGTCTAGGCGGATGGTAACAGGAGACAAGGGACACGATGTTTTACCCAGGTTCGGGCCCTCTTGATGGAGGTAAAACCCTACGTCCTGCTTGATTAATATTGATGATGTGTGTTACAAGAGTAGATCTACCACGAGATCAAGGAGGCTAAAACCTAGAAGCTAGCCTATGGTATGATTGTTGTTCGTCCTACGGACTAAAGCCATCCGGTTTATATAGACACCGGAGAGGGCTAGGGTTACACAGAGTTGGTTACAATGGTAGGAGATCTACATATCCGTATCGCCAAGCTTGCCTTCCACGCCAAGGAAAGTCCCCTCCGGACACAGGACGAAGTCTTCAATCTTGTATCTTCGTAGTCTTGGAGTCCGACCGATGATGATAGTTCAGCTATCCGGACACCCCCTAGTCCAGGACTCCCTCAGACGGCGTCGTGTTTTGCGCCGATGCGTGCCAACACGTCTGCTGCCTGGTTATTATCCCGGGCTATATGGTGGAATTCGAGTCCTTCGAACCGAGCTGACATTTTTAGGACGGCGTTACGGTAGGCTGCCATTTTCGGATCCTTGGCGTCAAAGTCTCCATTTACTTGGGATATTGCGAGATTTAAATCCCCGTGCACCTCTAGGCGTTGAATACCCATGGAGATTGCCACCCAGAGACCATGTAAAAGGGCCTCGTATTCGGCTGCATTGTTGGAGTCCGTGTACATTATTTGAAGTACGTATTGTACTATGTCTCCGGTTGGGGACGTCAAGACGATGCCAGCCCCCAAGCCAGCCAACATTTTGGAGCCGTCGAAATGCATGATCCAATTGGAGTATGCGTCGTACTCTTTATTGAGTTCGGCTTCGGTCCATTCGGCGATGAAGTCAGCCAAAACTTGCGACTTTATAGCTCGCCGTGGTTTGTAGGTTATGTCAAATGGTAGGAGCTCAATGGCCCATTTAGCAATCCTGCCCGTCGCGTCGCGGTTGTTTATAATGTCGTTGAGAGGTACTTCGGAGGCCACTGTTATGGAACACTCTTGAAAGTAGTGTCGCAGCTTCCGGGATGCCATAAACACCGCGTACGCTATCTTTTGATAATGTGGGTACCGGGACTTCCATGGAGTTAAGACAGTGGATACGTAGTACACTGGTTTTTGAAGAGGGAATTTGTGCCCTTCTGTTTCTCGTTCGATGACGAGTACCGCGCTGACAACTTGATGTGTTGCTGCGATATATAATAACATCGGTTCGCCCAGGTTGGGCGCGGCCAGGACCGGATTTGTTGCCAATATGGCCTTAATTTCTTCGAGTCCGGCCGTGGCAGCATCCGTCCATTGAAAGTGTTCGGTGCACCGGAGGAGGCGATAGAGGGGCAGTGCCTTTTCTCCCAAATGGGAGATGAAGCGGCTTAGAGCCGCCACGCATCCAGTTAGTTTTCGTATTTGTTTGAGGTCCTTTGGGATATCCAATTGTGACAGAGCTCGGATCTTGGCTGGGTTTGCTTCAATTCCTCTACCGGATACAATGAAGCCCAAGAGCTTTCCGGCTGGTACGCCGAAAACACATTTTTCCGGGTTGAGCTTAATGTCATATGCTCTGAGGTTGTCGAATGTAAGCCTCAAATCGTCTACTAGAGTTTCGACGTGTTTGGTCTTAACGACCACATCGTCTACGTATGCCTCCACTGTTTTGCCTATCTGGGTAGCCAGACATGTCTGAATCATGCGCTGATATGTTGCGCTGGTGTTTTTTGAGTCCGAAGGGCATTGTGTTGAAGCAGAATGGTCCGTATGGAGTAATGAATGCCGTTGCGGCCTGATCTTTTTCTGCCATCTTGATTTGATGGTATCCGGAGTATGCGTCGAGGAAGAACAATGAATCGTGCCCTGCGGTAGCATCGATGATTTGGTCGATGTGGGGGAGGGGGAAAGGGTCCTTTGGACAGGCCTTGTTAAGGTCTTTGAAATCGACACAAAGG
Organism: Triticum dicoccoides; assembly: GCF_002162155.2. Lineage (NCBI taxonomy): Eukaryota > Viridiplantae > Streptophyta > Magnoliopsida > Poales > Poaceae > Triticum > Triticum dicoccoides. Next base: position 547,074,241 of record NC_041393.1, on the reverse strand, counting down.
CGCCATGATTTGTCCTTTTTTGGTACCATTACCAGGTTTGCTAGCCAGTCCGGATGTTTCATATCTCTGATGAATCCGTCTTCTAAGAGTTTGCCTAGCTCCTCTCCCATTGCCTGCCTTTTGGGTTTGAAAAATCACCGAAGAGCCTGTTTGACTGGCTTGAATCCCTTTAGGATATTTAGGCTGTGTTCTGCCAGCCTGCGTGGGATTCCTGGCATATCTGAAGGGTGCCAGGCAAAAATGTCCCAATTTTCCCGAAGGAGTTCTCGTAGTGCAACTTCTACATCAGGGTTTAATTGTGCCCCAATGGAGGCCGTCTTTGTGGGGTCCGTTGGATGGACCTGGAATTTGACTATTTCATCTGCTGGTTTAAAAGAGGTGGACTTAGATCTCTTATCGAGTATCACATCGTCCCTATCCACCGTGGAGTGCAGCGCAGTGAGTTCTTCTGCTGCTAGGGCTTCGGATAGTGCCTCTAGGGCTAGTGCGGCTATCTAATTTTCAGCGCGGAGTGCTATATCTGGATCACTGACAAGAGTGATGATTCCATTGGGCCCGGGCATTTTAAGCTTCATGTACCCGTAATGGGGTATAGCTTGGAAAATTGCGAATGCCTCTCGCCCTAACAAGGCGTGATATCCGCTGCCAAACGGGGCCACTTGGAACGTGACCTCCTCGGACCTGTAATTGTCCGGTGAGCCGAACACTACATCTAGTGTGATTTTTCCTGTGCAGCATACTTCCCGACTAGGGATTATTCCTCTAAAGGTTGTGCTGCTTCGCTCAATGCGGCTCCAGTCAATTTCCATTTTTTGGAGGGTTTCCTCGTAGATGAGGTTTAATCCGCTGCCGCCATCCATGAATACCTTGGTAAGACGAAAGCCGTCCACTATCGGACTGAGGACCAATGCGGCTGGTGCTCGGGCTGTTCGGAATTTAGGTTCATCGCTGGCATTGAAGGTGATAGCCGTGTCGCTCCATGGATTTGTTGTTGCTACTTGGTAGACTTCGGCGAGGCTGCAGATTGTTCGTTTCCGCATATTATTTGATGTGAAAGTCTCGAAGACTGTTAATACCGTACTGGTACTGTTGGGCTGGTTACCCGGGGCTAGAAAACCTTCGCCACTTTTGGCCACCTGCCATAGTATCCAACATGCTTGAAGACTATGTGTTGGAGTGGCGCCCTCTGTACTATGGATTTTACTGGGTCCGTTGAGCCATCCCTCCAGTACGGTTCCGTGCCCTTTAGGGGGGTTTTGCTTTTTGGTTTTTAACCCAGGTGCTTGAGTATGACGCACCCTTTTATTTCGAACTAGGGTTATTTTCAGGGCCGGATTGTCCCAAAACCTGGTTTCGGTTTTCCAGGCACTCTCCATCGCACAGTATTTTTGTACTATGGTCGCCAGGTCGGCGAAGCGTGTAACTTCGCGACGACTTATGGCGTTCATGATTCCCTTGTCCGTGCAATTGTTGCAGAAAATTGAGATTGCGCTTTCCTCACGGCAGTCCTTTATCCTGTCCATAACCAAGAGGAATCTGGCCTAGTAATGATGTATTGTTTCATCGGGCTCTTGCCGTATTTGAGATAGATCGCTTATGTTTAAGTGGGCGGGTGGAATTAAATTCGGAGCCCCGCCCAATCTGAGGCTCAAAGGCCGAGAAGTTTCCGGATTTGGAAGCTTGGATTGCTGGATGTTATCCAACAAATCTGGTCCGATGTCTAACTTTAGGTTCAGTACTTGATTAATGTCCATCCCTCCGCGGGAATCCGGCATGGAGGGATTGGGAATCCAGACATAACTGGTCTTTAACATAGAAGAAGAGTCGCTGCTTTGTTCCTCTACCACAACAACGTGGTGGGTAGCCTGGGGAGAGTTAATTTCTCTCAGATTCGGTTTTAAGTCCAATCTGATCGTAGTCTGTAGCGACTCCCAGGGCGGCGATGCGATCCAAGAGCTCATTTACGGAGGAGAGCTCCATCGGATCTAGCTGCTTGGTGAATTCCGAGTTGACGTGAAGATCGCTTTTGATGACCTGAGAGGTCATTATCGGAGCGGTGGCCGAACAGGCGGTCATAAGAAAACCGCCTAGCCGGATAGTTTGGTCGGTGGCCAAAGCTCCCTTGACGACGGCGCCGTCTTTAAAGACGGGAAAAGGCATCCCTCCTGATTGCGACGGCACAGAGGAACTCTCAATGAAATCACCAATGTCGGTGTCAAAACCGGCGGATCTCGGGTAGGGGGTCCCGAACTGTGCGTCTAGGCGGATGGTAACAGGAGACAAGGGACACGATGTTTTACCCAGGTTCGGGCCCTCTTGATGGAGGTAAAACCCTACGTCCTGCTTGATTGATATTGATGATGTGGGTATTACAAGAGTAGATCTACCACGAGATCAAGGAGGCTAAACCCTAGAAGCTAGCCTATGGTATGATTGTTGTTCGTCCTACGGACTAAAACCATCCGGTTTATATAGACACCGAAGAGGGCTAGGGTTACACAAAGTCGGTTACAATGGTAGGAGATCTACATATCCGTATCGCCAAGCTTGCCTTCCACGCCAAGGAAAGTCCCCTCCGGACACGGGACGAAGTCTTCAATCTTGTATCTTCATAGTCTTGGAGTCCGGCCGATGATGATAGTTCGGCTATCCGGACAGCCCCTAGTCTAGGACTCCCTCACTCCCCCTGCCGTACCGTCTTGCGAGGCGGGCGACCCTGAGGTGTTGTCGCAGAGGGTCTCTCCGAGTCCGGCGGGGCCGGAAGGCAATCGTATGTCCCCTCAAAGCCCTCCGCGTCTAGCCTTCGAAAAAGGCCATCGAATGAGTCCGGCACCACCTGGTGTACGATCGGAGGAGCTGAAGGATCTGCTCGGGCGAGCGTCTATCTCAGAAGATCACCGTGCGTTAATGGATACAGTGATTGAAAGGATTTCATCCGCTGAGAGCGGATTGCACGAAGCCGTCCGAAGTTTACTGACAGGTTTTGAGGTATGCAAAATGATGTACCTTCTGACAGTTCCGCATATAAAATGCGCCTTGTGTAAATAGTAGCCCATGAGGCTCGGTGTGTTGTCAAAAATGACAGCGCGCCGAGAATCATAATCCCAGGTATAATGTGTCGCCCTTCCTATGTAGGTGGCAAAGGGTCCGGTGAGTAGCCGGACTGATGAATTTGCCGAACTAAAGTAGCAACTTGACGTGGCGGATGCCGACATCGCGCTTGTCAATAAGCGACTTGACGAGTCACAAGGTATGCAATTTCTCCGCGGACACCTGGTAAGGGAGCTTGATGCCCGTGCCTTACAACATGTATGCTTGATGCAGATGGTGCCGCTGCCATGGAGAACCTTCGGCGGAGCTCGCCCGAGCCAAGGAGCAGGCCAGAAAGAGTGTTGCGGCTGCCTTAAAGGTGGCCGAAGAGCTAAAAGCCGAACAGGCTGCTCACTGCCGAAGCAAGAAGGAAATGGCCGAGATGGCCGTGAAGTTGAAGAGTGTTGCCGACCGCTGCAAGCTTCTTGAAAAAGAAGATCGAGCGGTGCAAGAGGACCTGAAGAAGGCCACTACCGAGGCCAAGGATGCTCGCTCTGCAATGAGAGCTATGAAGGAGGAGCTGCGTCAGGCTGGATATATCGCGGCTTGAAAGCCCTTTCTGCTGCGGAGGAAATTCATGGATCCTAAATATGCTCAGTTGGACCGGCTGTGGAGTGCGGAGGATGCTTATCTGGACTTGGCGGCAAGTGCCGCGGACGCGGCCGAACACTTCCGAGATCAAAAGGATCACAAAATGGAAAAGGTTTTTTGGTCACAGTTCCATAATCCAGACCGCCCACTTCCATTAACCGATCGCTTGGCCGAATGGGCGGAGCTGAATAGGTTATCCAGACTTGCCATGAAGGATGTCGTGAGCCTTTGTGTCCGAAAAGGCCCGAGCCGAAGAGTTATTTTGGCTTGGGGTGCATCAGTTCCTTGGTGCGTGCCGCATATCAATGCAATGAGGAGGTCGGCATGCATAGAGGGTGCGCGGATGGCTCTTGCCCGTGTCAAGACATACTGGGCGGAGATGAAGGCCACCGATGTTGCATCCCAAGATTCGGACGTAAGCCGAGTACCTGTTGAGCACTATTTTCAGGAAGTTCTGCAGGGCGCTCGTTTAATAGAGGCGCAGTGCTCGAAGGATATTATGTTCGAATAACATGTATTACTGTGAAACAATGTATCGATGGAATATAAAAGCTTTTTATACTTGTGCCTTTCAAGAATTAAAATACCTCCTGTGCGGCCGCTAATGTATATGTATATATAACCTGAAAGATGGTAGTCTTCGGCTTCAGCCCCCACGCATATAATGCGGGGGTGTTTGCAAAAGGCGCATTTTCACACTTGATCCAACGTCTTGGTCCTATAAAGGAGGTGGTAGCGCAGCAAACTAGGCAACCGGACTATAATGCTTTATCACTTTCACTTAGCCATAGGAGTTTGACAGTGGGGCTACTATATAGCCCCTAGGGGCACCGCGCTCACCCGAATTCGGGGCGCGTATGTGCCTGACCGGGAAACGGCCCTTCATCAATGCGGAGGAATCCTATAGATTCCGATGGGTCATCGAGTGGTTGACCAGTCTCACGCTATACCATGAGAGTCAGTTTTCAGCTTTCTCTATTGAGGTGCTCGCCTGACCGAACCGGGGCACAATCGCAGTAGTTCTCCTGGTGCCGCCTTAGCCAATAGAGCAGAACATAAGGCAGCAAAACACAGGAGCCGGGCAAACCCAACATTTGACCAAATACATGATTCGGAGCTGATGCATATAAGGCCTAACTCGAGACACCGAACACTCCCTAAGGTATTCGGTCTTTATGAAAACGGGCTGAACAACGCCCTTGGTAATAAGCCCCTGGTCTCTAGGTACGTGCAAAATTCTGACGTGGCCCATGCCAAAACGCCAGCCTCCTCCTCGGTTATGGCAAGAAACCAGGGGATGTGTATCAACAAGAGACAGTAAAAAAGGTTTACGCAGGGTCTTAATCTGAAAAGAATCCTTGTCACGGGTCCCTACGGCACGTCTGCGCCTGTGTCTCCGTTGTGCTGTATCCTGGATGGGTGTAGCACGGTGTTCATCTGTAAAAAAGGGGAACTTAGTTGAAAAAAGATCATGCGAAAATGTACCTTATGCTAAATAAACAAAGTACAACTCAAAAAAAATGAATAAAATTGAGCTTTATTGTCTCTTGTTGTACATGCGTGGAGCCCCTTGTACAGGGGTATGCGGCTAGTAAGCCCTTGTATGTTTATGCCGGACTCGTCTAGCCATGTCCGGGGTCTGAACGATCTGTTTAGGTGCTTTGATTGGTGAAGCTGGCTTAGTGTGTGGCTGTCAAGGCAGTCACACGATCTTCCGCGCTCGAGGAACACTCGGTATGTCCCTTTAAGGAGATGATGCCTCGCGGACCGGGCATTTTAAGTGTCAGGGATGCATAATGTGGTATTGCGTTAAAGCGGGCGAAAGCTTCGCGTCCCAGTAGTGCTTGGTAGCTACTTGTGAACGGGACGAGGTGGAAGGTTAACTTTTCGCGGCGGAAGTTGTCGGGTGAGCCGAACACAACTTCTAGCAGTAGAGAGCCCGTACAATGGGCATATGGGCCTGGCATTACCCCTTGAAAGGAAGTGTTGCTATGGCGAATTTTGGTTGGGTCTATCCCCATTTTGCGGATTGTGTCCTGGTATAGCAGGTTTAGATCACTGCCGCCGTCCATTAGGACTTGTGTAAATTGGAGTCCGTCAATTATCGGATCTAATATCAAGGCAGTCCATCCTGCATTCCGGATACTTCTAGAGTAATCCTGATGGTCGAAGGTGATTGGTTTTAACAACCAGTGGACGGACTCCTCTGGGATAGGCCGTATGGCGCGTACCTCTATGGGCGCCGCTCTATTTTCCCTTTTGTCACGTGAAGTGAGTTTACTGTTTTGACTTCTTGTGGGAAATTCTTTTGTTTTCCGGTGCTCTGCTTGTGGGGTTCGTCATCGTCCTCGCTTGGTGTGTCGAGCCCCTTGTGTTCGGCGTTGAGTTTGCCGGACTGCTTGAAGACCCAACAATCTCCGTGGGTATGGTTTGCAGGCTTCCCGGGAGTACTGTGGATTTGGCATATCTTGTCCAAGATTTTGTTTAAGTTAGATAGCTCGTCCCTGTTATCCTTAAGGGGCAGTTTTTTATGATTCTGCCAAGAGCTTTTGAATCCGGCGTTGACTGCCGTGCTCTTCGGGCTGTTTCCCTTGGTCCGGCACTGGTCCTTGCTGCATCGCGGTTTCCCGTTTCCATCCCTAACTTCGGATGTACTTGGGTCACTGGTACTGCATCTTGCCAGCTAGGTATCCTCTCCCGCGCAAAAGCGGGTCATGAGGCTTGTTAATGCGGCCATTGTTCTTGGCTTTTCTTGGCCGAGCTGTCTGGCGAGCCATTCGTCTCGGACGTTGTGTTTGAAAGCTGCTAAGGCTTCGGCGTCCGGACAGTCGACTATTTGGTTCTTTTTAGTAAGGAATCTGTTCCAGAATTTTCGGGCTGACTCTCCAGGTTGTTGAGTTATGTGACTTAAATCATTTGCATCCGGAGGTCGGACATAGGTCCCTTGAAATTTTTCCCGAAAAGCATCCTCGAGCTCTTCCCAACTTCCAATGGTGTTTTCGGGGAGGCTTTTGAGCCAATGCCGGGCTGGCCCTTTGAGCTTGAGGGGTAAGTATTTTATGGCGTGGAGGTCATCTCCTCTAGCCATGTGTATGTGGAGGATGTAATCCTCAATCCAGACTCCAGGGTCTGTTGTTCCGTCGTATGCCTCTATGTTTACGGGCTTGAATCCCGCTGGAAATTCATAATCCAGAACCTCATCGGTGAAACATAGGGGGTGTGCGGCACCCCTATATTTAGGTGTACCGTAATACTCGGATACTTGATGTGTTGCATTGCTTACTAGAGCTTGCTTTCTTGCCCCGCAGATAGATCTAACTGGGTCATCTTTTGATGCGAATCCGTGTGTGGGTCGCGTGCCGGCTTGTGTGCGGCGCCGTTTTCCTCTCTATGTTTGCCATGGGGTCGTCTATCCGACCGGGTGGTCTCCTTGTTCTTTGATTGCGGGGGCTCTATGGCCTCCTCATCAAATTTGGGCAGTAGTTTTCGCTTTGGGTAGCTCGTTGTTCGGCGACTATCGCCGTATTTGTCTGTGGTGTTGAGTACTTTGCTCCATCTGATTCTGAGCGCGTCTTCCGCTGTTTGGAGCTTCCGCTTCTGCTTTTTCAGGCTACGCGCAGTGGCGACGAGCCTTTTGTGGAGGTTCTTCTGCTCCAGCAACTTGTCCGACGTGAGATCATCCGGACTGTTACCTTTGCCGGGGACGGATTGTTTATCCAGGTTGTCCTGTTCAGATGGTTGCTCGATGGCATGTTCCTCGTCCACCGGTTCGTCCTGCTCTATGGCTGGGTCTGTATGGTTGATGTCTTTGTCGAGGCGAGATTTTGAGCGGCGCTTATGTTGCCGTTTTGGCTGCTTTTTGAGGGAATGATCCCTCGTGGCGTCCCGTTGTTCCTCGTCGCCGCTTCCTTTAGGTGTGTCCACCATGTATACATCGTGAGATGAGGTGGCTGTCCAGTGCCTTATAGGTGCTGGTTCATGCTTATCTTCTACATCGTCGTCCATACCGTCGATGTCTTCGGAGTCGAAATCGAGCATGTCGTTTAAACTTTCGACAGTGGCTACGAAGTGGGTGGTGGGTGGGCTTTGAATTTCTTCGTCGTCCGCATCCCAACTTTGCTGACCATAATCCGGCCAGGGCTCTCCTGATAAAGAGAGAGACTTTAGTGAATTCAGGATGTCGCCAAAGGGTGAGTGCTGAAAGATGTCCGCGGTGGTGAACTCCATGATCGGCGCCCAATCGGATTCGATTGGCAGGAGCGCAGAAGGTTCGGAGTCCGGAGAGGAGTCCGGCACCTTGGAGTCACGAGCTTCGCAAAGGACAGGGTTGGTGTTCGGCTCAATCGCTATAGAGATAGCAGTCCCCCAGGCGTTGTCCAGCCACCCGTCCTTGATCGGCGCAGTCGGCTCCGAGCTAAGGGTCGAAGCGGACACTTGTGCGGCCTCCAGGGCACTGTCCGACGGTAGAGCTAGATCATGCCCATCGCGACAGTGCGGCGTGCTTGGCTGTGGCTCGAACCCGTCGAAGATCAAGTCTCCGCGGACGTCAGCTGTATAGTTCAAACTTCCAAATCTGACCTGATGGCCAGGGGCGTAGCTTTCAATCTGCTCCAGATGGCCAAGCGAATTGGCCCGCAGTGCAAAGCCGCCGAATACAAAGATCCATCCGAGGAGAAAAGTCTCACCCTGGACCGCATCGTTGTTGATGATTGGAGGAGCCATCGGGCCTAAATATGACGACACAGAGGAACTCTCAATGAAAGCACCAATGTCGGTGTCAAAACCGGCGGATCTCGGGTAGGGGGTCCTGAACTGTGCGTCTAGGCGGATGGTAACAGGAGACAAGGGACACGATGTTTTTACCCAGGTTCGGGCCCTCTCGATGGAGGTAAAACCCTACTCCTGCTTGATTAATGTTGATGATATGGGTAGTACAAGAGTAGATCTACCACGAGATCAGAGAGGCTAAACCCTAGAAGCTAGCCTATGGTATGATTGTTGTTCGTCCTACGGACTAAAACCCTCCGGTTTATATAGGCACCGAAGAGGGTTAGGGTTACACAGAGTCGGTTACAATGGTAGGAGATCTACATATCCGTATTGCCAAGCTTGCCTTCCACGCCAAGGAAAGTCCCATCCGGACACGGGACGAAGTCTTCAATCTTGTATCTTCATAGTCCAGGAGTCCGGCCAAAGGTGATAGTTCAGCTATCCGGACACCTCCTAATCCAGGACTCCCTCAGGGGGCACCGCCCCCACCCCTTGTCCAATTTGGCCTCCTCCCCTGTTGGGGCCGTGCCAGCCCCTTGTGGGCTGGTTAGCCTCCCTCCTATGTCCCATTTGGCCCATATCTTTCCCCGAGGGGTTCCGGTAACCCCTCCGGTACTCCAGTATGTACCCCATACATTCTGGAACCCTTCCGGTGTCCGAATACTACCTTCCAATATATCAATCTTTACCTCTCGACCATTTTGAGACTCCTCGACATGTATGTGATCTCATCCGGGACTCCGAACAACCTTCGGTCACCAAAACACAACTCATATAATACATATCGTAATCGAACGCTAAGCGTGCGGACCCTACGAGTTCGAGAACTATGTAGACATGAACGAGACACCTCTCCGGTCAATAACCAATAGTGGAACCTGGATGCTCATATTGGTTCCCACATATTCTACAAAGATCTTTATTGGTCAAACCGCAATGTCAACATACGTTACTCCCTTTGTCATCAGTATGTTACTTGCCCGAGATTCGATCGTCGGTATCTTCATACCTAGTTCAATCTCGTTACCGGCAAGTCTCTTTTCTCGTTCCATAATGCATCATCCCACAACTAACTCATTAGTCACATTGCCTGCAAGGCTTCATATGATATGCATTACCGAGAGGGCCCAGAGATACCTCTCCGATACTCGGAGTGACAAATCCTAATCTCGATCTATGCCAACCCAACAAACACCTTCGGAGATACCTGTAGAGCATCTTTATAATCATCCAGTTACGTTGTGACGTTTGATAGCACATAAGGTATTCCTCCGGTGTCTGGGAGTTGCATAATCTCATAGTCGGAGGAATATGTATTTGACATGAAGAAAGCAGTAGCAATAAAACTGAACAATCATTATGCTAAGCTAACATATGGGTCTTGTCCATCACATCATTCTCCTAATGATGTGATCCTGTTCATCAAATGACAACACATGTCCATGGCTAGGAAACTTAACCTTCTTTGATTAACGAGCTAGTCAAGTTGAGGCATACTAGGGACACGGTGTTTTGTCTATGTATACACACATGTATCAAGTTTCCGGTTAATACAATTCTAGCAGGAATAATAAACATTTATCATGATATAAGAAATATAAAATAACAACTTTATTATTGCCTCTAGGGCATATTTCCTTCACGTTGATGTTGTCAAGGATCTTCTCAATCTGCACTTCATTAGCCACTCGTGGATGAGATGTTCGAGGGCCTTGTTGTTGAGCATTTTCCTCAGAGCCATTTCCTTCAGGAGTAGAAGTTTCTTCACAATGGGAATGATCACTTCTTCATCAGATATTTCTTCATTGGGCACTCTTCCTCCAGTGCCATTAACTTGATGGATTCATCAGGAGGCATTTAATATTGGGTTTCCTATCGGTAAGGAGCTCATATGAGGTCTTCTTGAGGAATTTGTGAAGATATACTCGATTGATGATGTGACATGCAGTGTAAATTACTTTAGGTCACTAGCGAGTAGGAGTCTTGTATTCGTCAAGCACAGTGTGAGCCATCTCAATAAGTGTTCTGTTCTTGCGCTCGGCCACTCCATTCTGCTAAGGAGTGTAGGGGGCAGATAGCTCATGTGTAATACCAAGTTCATCAAGATAGTCACCAAGGCCGATGTTCTTGAACTCGGTGTCATTTTCGCTTCTGATATGCTAGATCTTGAGACCATAATTCATCATGGACCGATTTGAGAATCGTTCGAGGACACCCTGCATTTCAGTCTTGAAGGTAATGACGTGCACCCAGGTCTAACAAGAGTAGTCGTCAACTATGACAAATTGATAGAGTGATGATGCATTGGTTAGTGAGGCATAATGTGTAGGACCCAAAAGATCCATGTGAAGCAATTGAAAGGGACAAGTAGTAGTCATGATAGTCTTCGCGGAGTGCTTGGATCTGGTCATCTTTCCAGACTTGTAAGCACCACAAAGGTGATCTTTGACGAATTTGACACCCTCGATGCCATGATGTGCTTCTTCTTGATGAGTGTGCTCAAATTCCTCATGTCAACATGTCCCAGTCGTCGATTCCATAGCCAGCACTCTGAAGCTTTTGCCAGTAGATATGTCGCGGGTTGAGGACCTAGAGATAAATCTACAATGTACAAGTCACCTCTCCTAAAGCCTTTGAAGACTTTGGACTTGTCAGATTCCATTAGCACAATGCATCTATATTTGCCAAAGATGACAATCATATCAAGATCACAAAGCATTGAGACATACATGAGGTTGTATCCTAGGGACTCAACATGCATCACCTTTTCCATGTGTCAACCCTTTGAAATAGCAACCTTACCCCGACCCAATACCTTGATTTTTTTCCTTTGTCAGTGTAGGTGATATGCTTCAGATGAGACAGAGTAAGAGGAGCATCAGTGAGGAGATTTGTGTCACCAGTCATATGATTGGTGCAGCCACTGTCCAGACACTGGTACAACAAGCTGCTATACAAACGGTTTTTAACCCCTTTCCGCGACGACATTTTAAACCGTCGCCAAGTGAGTGTTTGCAATAGGGGGTCCTTCCCACATGACCCAGAAACCATCAGGGGAAGGGTGTGGGAATGCATATGTTTTGCATAACTAGACGTCATGCTAGTGCTTTCGTCAAGGGCGGTCGACACGTGGCTTCCACCATAACAGGTCGCCGTTAAGCTATCGGGTCCGGTTTTGGATTCGGTAACCCGCTAACAGCAACGACCAATGGCAATTTTCCACGTGTAAAATTCTCATTGGCCGAAGGAACCACGTGTCAGCTCCGCGTTTGGACAGATGTCATCCAGTCAATGGATGGGACATGCCTATGGTATGTCGACACGTGGCTCAGGCCAACAGTAGTCCATTTATGTCAAAAGGTCGACCCATTTGAATTGGTCAAAAGGTAGCGAGCTGGGCCACGAAAGCCCGTTAACGGCCTGTTCGCATATAGGCCATTTACATCCCACTAACTCGCAACCCATTATGGACTATCCGAATTGGGCCTAGTAGCGTCATCTGGGCCATTCCATATGATTCCAGCCCGTTGTAACTTCTGGCCCATATATGGCCCATGACGTCTTTCAGCCCATATGGCCCTTTGTAAATCAGGGCCCTTTAATGACCCGTGGTGAAACTTGCCCTAATGAACAGTAAATAGCTTTATACCCATCGACGACCCATTATTCTGTTGGGCCGTTTCCAGCCCGTGTTACCTTTTGGCCTTCTAAGGGCCCATTTACTGCTGGGCTCATTTCCAACATACGATTACTTATGGTCCATTCCTAGCCAGTTCCGCAGATGGGCAAAATTCAGCCCAAGGTTACAGTCGGCCCGTTTGTGGCCCGTTAATCTAGTGGGCCATTTTCATAGCGTCATCCAATATGGCCCATTAATGACCCGTTATGCATGTCGATAGAATTAAGCCCATTATACATACCGGCCTATTAACGACCCGTTATTGTTGGCCCATAAACAGATGATTCCCGTTCTAGACCATTTACGGCCCACATTGTAGACCACTATTGGTGCATGAATAGTACGACCCTTGTTTGATCAATTAATCATACAACCTGTATAAGGACCACCGATTCTACGGCCCATAGAAGGCCCATGGATCTTAAGGCATGTAGGAGGCCCGTGGGGTAGCAGGACCATAGTTACAACGGACCGTATGTTGCCCATGGTTATTGTGGCCTAGTTTTAAATAAAAAGGTTACCGCGGAAAAATAACTGTAGTGACTACAAGCAAAAACATAAACAAGAAAATAAGGAAATAAATAAGAAAGCAACTTAAGCTAGCCTATTACGGCTATTACAAATATTACAGCCACTGGGCATGAAAGTTCGTCAACAGAGCAAATATAGTGAACAAAGTAGCATATTACATACATTGGGCGTCTAAATTGGCCACCAGTGCAAATAAACACGGCAACAAAACAAGTCCAGAACCGAAACCACTTCAGAAGAGCTCAAGAAACAATATCCTGGATACCCACCATGCTGACAAGACGCTTGCCAAGCTTATTAGCTTTCTCTTGTTTGGCGCTTAAATCCTCCAGCGCTTGCTGTTGCACCCGAAAGTATGCATCTGAGTTCTATAGGGACTTGCTCAGTCCTTCAGCTTCGTGTCGCAGCACATCTGATCTATGGCTTTCAACTTGAAGTTGAGACTCAAGAAGCTAAACTGATTCAGGCAGAGAGTTCAAAGAGCTTGTGCCAGCAGTAGTGGCCAGTAACTCGAACACTACATCAAGACAAGACTTTGGGGTTGTCTCACCGTCTTCAAGATAGTTTTTATCAGCTTTCTTGGAGACCAACAGGGATGTCTCACTATCTTGAACCTTATCTGCATTACTTCCTTTACCACTTCATAGCGGGGTACTCTTCTCCAATATTTTGCCTGCATTCTAAAAGAGAATCAAGCGGACACATCACAGGTTTACCATGTTGTATATGAAACCCATATTGGTAAACCAGTTCAGTGGTAAGCTGGATAGGATAACATCATGAAACAAACATATATCCATGTACTATGGTCACTGTATGGTTTATATCATTCTAGTTTATGTTGCCAAATCAAGATAGAGACAGTTAAAATCATATCTGTTTAAGGCAAGGCAGCATAGACAGAATATAAGTGCGGGAAACTACACAACACTAACAACACTTGTAATGTGCATGACATGAGAACATAACTGTTTATTCAATTGAAACTGAAATCAACATAGAGCAAGTTACAATAGCAAACCAGTTAAAGAAACAGGTTTAAAACATACTTGTTGTGCCATTGGAGTTTCAATTGCATCCTTCAAATTTGAAATTAGCTGGTATGAGTAAATACACTGATGCAAGAGCAAAGGAGTATGAACCATAGCTACGGAACCTGACCTGAGAACAATTCTTCTTCTGCTTTAATCGCTGAGTTGGGGTTCAGAGTGGTGGTCCTCGTGCTTTGGGCATTGCAGTTTCCTTACTAACTGCTTGTGTTTGGGTGCTCTATGGTGGAGACGGTGCCGTGTCAACTGGAACTGGGTTACTATCTCTGGGGTTGGGTTAGAAGAGGTGTAGTTGGTTGTCTGTCCAACTGGGTAGGGGTACAATCTATGAGAGTCTGGGTTATGTGTGGTGGGGCTGGTTCTTGGGCAAGTACAACCGTGGTTCTATCTGCATTGACGGTAGCACTATCTTTTTGGAAGACTGTGTTTTTACTCCCTTAGATACTGCCATCACCCCCTCCAATTCAAATGGCTGATAAACAAGAAAAGTAATTGAATGTATAGACATTGTATCATAGACAGGTGCAATGGATAGTGGGGAATAAAAGAGGGCATGAACTAATTCACATTTATGTTGTCTAACCAAACAACGTAGCATGACACAATTTCAAATATATGATGGCTAACTAAACAAGATAGCATGACACAATTTCACATATATGATGGCTAACTAAACAGGATAGAATGACATAATTCAAAATATGATGACTATGTAAACAGGATGACATGATATAACTATATGATGTGTCTATTAAAGTGGTTGGCATGCTATAATTCACATACATGCCATCTATGGAAACCAGATGGAATGATATAATTCACGGATAGAATGACAAAATTCAAAATATGTTTACTATGTAAACATGATGAGATGATATAACTAATATGATGTCTTTATTAAATGGGATGGCATGGCATAATTCAGAGACATGTTGTCTATGTAAACATGATGGCATGATATAATAAATATATGATTTATATACTAAGCAAGTAAGCAGATGGCAATTGCATATATGATGTCTAAACTAAGCAGATGGCATTCAATATTTTGTATATGATGTAAAAACTATGGAATGCAAGGCAACATATGCATGATATGAGTAATATAACCGTGCCAAGTTTGAGCATTCACCTCAGGGGGAAATAGGACTGGTCATCTATTTCTGAATCCTCCTATGAGGAGCTATCTGTAACCCGCAAGATATCTACTTCAGCAGGTAGCATTGTCTTCTTTGAAGACCTTGTTTTCACTCCAGATATTTCCATCACCAATTCAAATGGCTGATGCATAGGAAGAGTAGTTGAATATAAGAACATTGTTAACAAATGGAATACATGATACAAAAAAGGATGGCTGAAATAATTCACATATATGATGCTTGGCTAAACAACATGGCATTGCATAATTCACATACATAATGCCTTTCAACAAGATAGCATTGCATAATTCACATATATAATGCCTTGCAACAAGATGACATTGCTTAATTCACATATATATGGTAATTAGACACTAAAAAGGTGGCATTCACACAAAGAATGTCTAAATTAAGCTAATGACATAGAAAGGCAAGACACCATATGCACGATATGAGCAATATAACCATGCCAAGTTAAGAGCATACACCTCGAGGGGGGGGGGAGGAAATAGAACTGGTCATCTGTCTCTGAATCCTCCTCTGAGGAGCTATCCGTAACCAGCAAGATATGTGCTTCGTGAGATAGCATTCTCTTCTCTAAAGACCTTGTTTTCACTCCAGATTTTGCCGTCACCGTGTTAAATGGCTGATGCATAGGAAGATTAGTTGAATGTACTTACATTGTTGACAAATGTACTACATAATGAATAAAAAGGATGACATGATATAATTCACATATAAGATGACTGACTAAGCAGGACGACATTGCAAATTTCACATATATGATGCCGGGCTAAACAAGATGGTATTGCATAATTCACATATATGATATAGAAAGTAAACAGATGGCATTCACAGAAAGCATGTCTAAACTAAGCCGATGACATTTTCAATGTATAAAGTAAGTAATGCAAGGCGCCATATGCATGATATGACCAACATCAACATGACAAGTTAGAGCAAAGACCTCAGGGGGTAAATAGGAGTGGTCTGCTCCCTCTGAATCCCCCTCTGAACAGTTATCTTCCTCTTGATTACAATCTGAAATGGGGGGGAGAGGGCTGCCTTTGCGCCCACCATGGAGTGATGTCTGCATAAAATTTTATTGCCACACAAGGCTCGTCACTTTTGCTCTACATGTTAAGTACCATTGTGTACAATAACTGCCATGCATAGGAATAAAACATAGCGAGATTATGTAAGGAGTGCATGCAGAAATCTACAATGATGGTAGCAACCTGTGGATAGACCCGAAACTAGTGATAGCACGCAGACAATAGCTGCCGTTAAAAAATACATATAATGACTCATTTACTGTTTGTTTCCCACCCAACATGAAATTCATAGTAGGCACCCGAGATTAACCAGGGAGTAAATAGATAATATTCATTGATGTGCCAATATGTACCCCACACCCATTTAAAAACTTAAGTTTGAGCATTAGTTTGGAGCTGACTCAGAGTCTAATAGGCGAACAAGATGATAAAGTAGTAGGTAATATTAAGTGATGTGTCGGTGTACTAAAGTAGGGACACTCCTTTGTACCCCTTACTTGTGCACGGGCAGTCAGAGCCACGGGCCGAAGCCACACTTAGCAGGGCAAAAGGGGGGAGTCAAAGCCGCAAGATGGTCAAGGCGACGCCCAGAGCCACAAACACAGAAACAATAAGTGCAACGCCAAAGAAGGCAGATGGACGAAGCAGGTTTCCCCGGCAAGCCCCTTGCCGGGGCAGCCTCAGCAACCCCGGCAAGCCCCTTGTCGGGGCAGCTCGCCCGCACCAGCGGAGTGAGCCACCCTCGAACCCACGGTCTACAACGCCATCAACCACGTTGGGCCAGGGCTCGGGAGGCACCTCCATGGTGGCATGCAGATCTTTGTGAAGACAAAGAATATTCAAGATCAGATGGGGATTGGAAGGCAACGATCCACGACAAGATTCTTGCCGAGGAAATCCACCAGATCCCCGGCAAGATCCTTGCCGGGGATGACAACGTGCCACGGCAAGACCCTTGCCGGGCCTCCCGACAAGGCCCTTGCCAAGGGCGTCAGCGGGGCCACTTCCAGGCCCGCACCAACCAAGTCTCCACCGCCGTTCACATGCAGCTGCCAGCCCAACCAGCTGGGTAGGCACCTGCGTGGCAACGTGCAGCTTCCAAGCCAACTCAGCACACACCTGCGTGGCGGCATGTAGATCTTCGTGAAGGCTCCACCACCGCGCCACCTCAGCTGCTTGCCTGCCTACATGGCGCCGCATGCATCGCTGGCCAGGGCGCGTGTCAAAGCGAGGAAGAGCAGCGATGGACGGGACGGGCCTCTCTCCCGTCCCCAATAAAGCAAGAAGACACCTAAGCTACACATTAAATGCATCTTGTCCTGTAATACGAGCAAAAAGCTCATAGCACTATAGGCCTTTCCACCTCATGTGTGCCACTGTGGCGGCCCCTTTCGACTATAAAAGGAGGCCCATGGCGTACTGGAGGGGTATTCAGCTCTTTTGAACCATGCAACCACCGTAGTAAGTTCAAGAGCTCAAGAACGCTCAATACATCCACCAAAGCAGGACTAGAGTTTTACGCGTTCCTCGCGGCCTGAACCTGGGTAAACGATCCTTGTGCTGGTTACTAATCCTGCTCTTCTCACAATCCCGCGCCCCTCAACCGCAGAAGGGATCCTCGTGATCCCATAGGTGTCGTTTCCCACCGACATCCTTGGCGCGCCAGGTAGGGGGTGCGATTGTGAGAATCTGGTCTAGTAGTTGGCCTAGCAGTTCTTCATCGCCATGGATCCTAGGAAGAAGAAGACCACGGCGATTGGTTCATCCGAGACCGGACTGCCAGTACCGATGCAGACCAGTAGCGGGCCAGTCGCGGAGAGAACCCGTGGTGTGGCCCGCGAACATCCACATCACCCTGGCAGTCCAGGCCTGGTGAATGGTGTCGTTCGTACGCCAGGCGACGAGCCACGCGTCGTGAGCTCCAGAGGCGGAGTTGGGCCCCCTGTAGGTGGTGCGGGGCCCTCCAGGGGCGTCGTTGTATCGCCAGACGGCGGCGCGGTGACCTCCAAGACACCAACACCGGCGCGCACGACACGCTCTTCTCAGGTCGAGCACGATGAGCAGCGCCGCCCTGCTGGTGACCCTGGGCGCCGCCCTGGGAAGAGTCCCATGCGCTCTTCGCATCATGAGGAGGGCCAGCATGCACGCCGAGGTGCCGGCGGAGGTGGCGGACGGCTGCGGGGCCGTGATGGGGCTCCTTCTAACGCGGTTAGAAGTCAAAGCGCATCGCAGTCCACACAGCTTTCGCCGCTGCCCACGCCAGCAGAAGCCCTAGCACGTGCGCAGCTGCTCCTCGACTTTCCTCCCGCTGCGAAGAAGCTTGACGAATGGAGGGCCGCTGTCCGGAGCCTCATCGGCATCACTAACAACGACGAGTTGCGGCCGCCGGGACCCATAGGCCGTCGCTCCGTCAAGCACCACATGCCAGCGGAGGTCGGGTCAGAGGCGATGCAGCCACGATGCACTCCCCTCCTCCGCATCGGCCATCGCGAGTGTCGGTTCGTTGCGACAACGCGTGTGATGGTATCTCCATAGCGTCGTCCGACCCATTAACCCACCATGACCAACGACAAGTACTTCCCCACCGAGCTCCCTGGGGCCGCTGGCGAAGGAGTTGCCATGGACGCTGAGCCTGCCGTGGGACAACCGACTCCAGCGGGGTGCCAGGCCCTTACCACGGAGGCAACCATTCCCGTGGCAGAAGAAACGCCTTTGGTCCTTGCCGTCGAGCCACATGCCCTGGCATGGGTGCAACACACCGTCCGATTCCTCCAAACAGGGGAGCTTCCTGGGGAGCAGGAAGAGGCAGAGAGAGTAGCCCGCCGGTCTGCTCTGTACCAATTTTGACGACGTCTTGTACAGAAAAAGACCGAATGGGGTGAAATTGAAGTGCATCTCCCGGGAGGAAGGACTGGAGGTGTTGGCAAAGATACATGGAGGCATATGTGGCTCCCACATAGGGTCAAGGGCCCTTGCTGGCAAGGCTTTCCGGCAAGGTTTCTTCTGGCCCACCGCCCTCCAGGATGCAACGACACTAGTAACCAAGTGTGAAGCGTGCCAGTTCCATTCGAAGAAGCTTCATTAGCCAACTCAAGCCTTGCAGACAATCCCTCTCTCCTGGCCATTCTTGGTCTGGGGGCTCGACATACTAGGCCCCTTTCCCCACGCCATTGGGGACTTTGAGTACTTGTACGTCACCATCGACAAGTTCACAAAGTGGCCTGAGGTGGAAGCAGTGAGGAAGGTGACATCGCAGTTAGCCATCAAGTTCTTCAAGGGGCTAGTTTGCCGTTTTGGTGTACCCAACCGGATCATCACCGACAATGGCACACAATTCACAAGCCACGCCTTCATGTAGTACATCGAGGATCTCAGTAGCAAGGTCTGTTTTGCTTCTGTGGCACACCAATGAAGCAACAGCCAAGCAGAGAGAGCCAATGCTGAAATTCTGCGAGGCTTAAGAATGAAGACTTTTGACAGGTTGCGCAAGAGTGGAAGGTGCTGGATTGATGAGTTGCCGGCAGTTCTTTGGTCGATCAGAACTATGCCAAATTGAGCCACCGGCCAGACACCCTTTGCCCTGGTCAACCAGGCAGAAGTAGTTCACCCCACGGAACTAATATATGGGTCACCTTGAGTGCTCGCTTATGATGAGCTTGAGCAAGAGCGATTGCGGCAAGATGATGCAACACTCCTTGAGGAAGATCGTCTCCGGGCGGCTGTGAGAGCAGCACACTACCAGCAAGCCTTGCGTAGCTACCATAGCCACAAGGTTCATGCCCGGAGCTTTGAGGAAGGCGACCTTGTTCTTTGGCACGTTCAGTCGGCCAAGAATTCCAACAAGTTGATGCCGAAGTGGGAAGGCCATTATCGGGTAACATGAGTCACCAGGCCTGGCGCAGTCCACCTGGAGTCCGAGGATGCCATTCCAGTGAGCAACTCCTGGAACATCGAGCATCTTCGCAAGTTTTACCCATAAGGCGCGGCTGCCGGGCCCCCCGGCAAGCCACCTTTTGTACGAACCTTGCCGGCAAGGCATGTAACCCTCTGTACAAATCCAGGCAGACCCTGAGCATAAATAAATGAAGCACTGGCGCCCTAAGTTATAGCATGCATGCTAGATTAAGTCTCTCCCTCAGTTAGGGTTGATAGTGCCTGGCAGCGACTAACCCCTAGCATAGAGGTCGAGTTTGCGTCTCTTTGTTCCTATCCATCCTCTTTGGTGTGCAGGGTACATGAATGTGTCCGCCAAGCCGAGTGGAAGGAGGAGGACAAGCCGGCGCTCCGGGCCCGGCAAGCCAAGCTTGCCGAGGGCTAAAGACACGAAGGTCCACCCACGACAAGTCAGGATTGCCGGGGGCTCTAGATTCAGATAAGTTTTTCCATCCCCTGTCATGCATTTCCGTATGAAATTTGGGACATACGAAACCTCGTTTTATTCCAAGGCTGCCGTGCTCCAATCGTCCTATCTCCCAAGAGCTTCTTGGTTCGGAATATGGTTGTAGCCGCAGCGGCAAGGAAGCAAGCGTAGGGCCCACCCCCACTTCGTCCCTGCCTCCGCCAAAGGCGTGGGTATGGACGAACGGAGTGGGGGAACGGCAAGGCCTGCTGCCGGGCAACGGTGTTTATATTGAAAATAACAAGGATTTGTTCCTTGGTATGGGATTTGCTCACACGCACGCAAGACCTGGCAAGCACCCCTTTTTCCATTAATATGTTCCATACAGGTACAGTTCGTACGGAATGTAAACATGAACAGGGAGATTGCAGGTTTTAGATCTAAATAAGGCCCGTGGGCTTACAAATTGAAAAAAGATAAGATGCCCATGATCCCTTTCTTGTCCCTATCCTCAGGGAATGAAACAAGAAGGCAAAAGGGCAGAAGGCGCGCCTAGGCGAGGTACGAGCAGCAGAAGGCGCCAAGAGAACATGCCAGTGGTCACCTAGGAGAGGGTTGGCGGTAGTGGCGCCGGAGGAAGAGCTGGAAGATGAGGCAGTGGTCCGCCAATACGCTACGAAGGTGTTAGTGCCATCGTACTCCGACTTGACGGCCCACCACCCGCCTTCTTTGCCTTCTCCGGCCTCCCCATGCCAGCCGCCCAAGGAGGCGACCCCGAGAAGTTCAAGGAGCCGGCGACACGGATGATGGGGTCGCCGGTGTCACCCCAGAGCGGCGCGCCCAATGCCAAGTCGGACCCGTCATCCTGCCACCCGCTACCCTCGTCGTTGTTGCCGCTGTCCTCCTCGCCACTCTTGCTTGAGGAGGAATCTTTATCATCAGAGGAGCTCTCCACGCAACACCTTACACGAGTCCCAAAGTGCCCAAAGACCTTGACAGAGAGGAGGCCTCTCTCCATTAATTTGAAATGGCGAGTGAGCCCCTCCATCAGGCTATGGATGCAGGCAAAGGTCTTCCACCCTCGGAGAAGGTACATGACGTGAGGGGCGGGGAACTCGACGTCGGCCCATGTGCCAATGTTCCCGCAACCCCTCATATGCAGCCGCAGCGCCTGCGGCGGGTCCAGTTCCATCTCCTATGCAGATGGGGTTGGAAGGCGAAGACGACGGCGCGGCGGCTGGTGTAGCCTGATGAAGAATTCGTAAGGGTTGTCCTCGGCGTGTCCCTCCACCGGGGGAGGGGCCGTTGGCGGAGGTGAGGCCGATCTACCACCACGTCCTCCTCTTCCCGGAGCGCCACGACGACCCCGACCTCGCCCCCTCCCCCTCCCTATAACGGCCGGCTCTGCTGCTACGAGCTCTGCAGGAGGAGAGATGCACTGTCGAGCGGAGACCCTCGCCGCCACCGATGAAGCATCACCGCGCCCTCTCTCCATGGTAGAAAAGAGGAAGGAGCAAGGATGAGGAGAGGCGGGGGATGAGGGACTGAGAAGCGCCGTTCCTCCCGCTCCCCCTCCTTATAAAGAGACGGGGGCGGGGCTTGACCGCCCCTCTCGGCCAATCCGGCTCATTGAAGGAGACAGCGGGCGAGGCCGTCGACCACCGTCCCCACCCAATTGAAGGTGCGCGGGAATCGACCCATGCGCGCATGTCTTCCTGTATCCCGCGCGCCTGCCATTCGCTCTGCGTCATGCATGCGGCGTACGTGGCGTGAGAGATAGGTGTAATGGGACGCATGGTTCCCAAGTGAGGACGGTTCCCAAGTGAGGACGGTAAATGAGCAGCAGCCCTGCAGTCTCAAAGGGACACGCAAGCCGTCTCTTTACTTTCCACCACAGATGACGCATGCATGCGGAAACTGCCCGGCGCATGCCCCCCACGTCATGCATGACCTCCCCCACATCGTACAGGTCGTGGGGAAGCGCAGCGAACCGAAAAATTACTGCGGTAAAAACCGCCCTGCCTGCCCGCGCACTGTTGTGGGCCTGGCCCAACAACGTGTTGCGCCTATGTGTGGCCCAGGCCCGGGGGCTCCTGTCGGTGTACTAAAGTAGGGGCACTCCTTTGTACCCCTTGTGCGCGGGCAGTCAGAGCCACGGGCCGAAGCCACACTTAGCAGGGCAAAAGGGGGAAGTCAAAGCCGCAAGATGGTCAAGGCGACGCCCAGAGCGACAAACATAGAAACAATCAGTGCAACGCAGAAGAAGGAAGATGGAAGAAGCAGGTTTCCCCGGCAAGACCCTTGCCGGGGCAGCCTCAGCAGCCCCGGCAAGCCCCTTGCCGGGCAGCTCGCCCACACCAGCAGAGTGAGCCACACTCGAACCCACGGTCTCCAACGCCATCAACCACGTTGGGCCAGGGCTCGGGAGGCACCTCCATGGTGGCATGCAGATCTTTGTGAATACATAGAATATTCAAGATCAGATGGGGATTGGAAGGCAACGATCCACGACAAGATTCTTGCCGAGGAAATCCACCAGACCCCTGGCAAGATCCTTGCCGGGAACGACAGCGCGCCACGGCAAGACCCTTGCCGGGCCTCCCGGCAAGGCCCTTGCCAAGGGCATCAATGGGGCCACTGCCAGGCCCGTACCAACCAAGTCTCCACTGCCGTTCACATGTAGCTGCCAGCCCAACCAGCTGGGCAGGCACCTGCGTGGCAACGTGCAGCTTCCAGGCCAACTCAGCACACACCTGCGTGGCGGCATGCAGATCTTCATGAAGGCTCCACCACCGCGCCACCTCAGCTGCTTGCCTGCCTACATGGCGCTGCATGCATCGCTGGCCAGGGGCGTGTCGAAGCGAGGAAGAGCAGCGACGGACGGGCCTCGCTCCCGTCCCCAATAAAGCAAGAAGACACCTAAGCTACGCATTAAATGCGTCTTGTCCTGTAATATGAGCGATAAGCTCATAGCACTATAGGCCTTTCCACCTCCTGTGTGCCACTATGGCGGCCCCTTTCGACTATAATAGGAGGCCCATGGCATACTGGAGGGGTATTCGGCTCTTTTGAACCACACAGCCACCGTAGCAAGTTCAAGAGCTCAAGAACGCTCAATACATCCACCAAAGCAGGACTAGGGTTTTACGCATTCCTCGCGGCCCGAACCTGGGTAAACGATCCTTGTGCTGGTTACTAATCCTGCTCTTCTCACAATCCCGCGCCCCGCAACCGCAGAAGCGATCCTCGTGATCCCATAGGTGTTGTTTCCCGCCGACACGATGCATAACATAAGCAGACACGAAAGAGTGCGACCTCTCTTGCGGACCCGTGTAGTCCTCAAGGTCATCTGCTCAGTTGATGATGGTAATGCAGTTGTGGTGGCTGCCGGTGGCGTGGAAGAAGATCTGAGGCGACAAAAGAAAGTCTGGAGGGCGTGAAATATAGTCTGGGCTAGACGACGGTGTGGCAGGAGCGTAACAAACCAGACATGGTTTTCTTTGACACCTATCTGTAACAGAAGTATTTCTATAATGGCTCGTTTGAATTGGAGGATTCTAACAATGTATGGATAGGAAATACACAGGAATAGGATAGGAATGCACGTGCAAAATAGAGCACTGTCAAATACATGATTTCTGTCAATCTGGGTGTTTGTTTCACAGGAGTGCAAAGAAGCATGGTCAAATTAAGTCAAACCACAAGAATATGTACAGTTATAATGCTATTATGCTACTATCACTTAGTCTTGTTCTTCATGAATAAGAATTTAAAAAGGAGGGCCAAATGGATATTGAAATTCCTATGGTTTTTCTTTGAAAGAGATACTAAAGGGACAAATAATACTTTGGACCTAAGCCACTGCCCTACTAGCTCAACTCCCAGGCCCTGCTACTTCTTGAGCTTGCGTTGGTTTTTCCCTTGAAGAGGAAAGGGTGATGCAGCAAAGTAGAGATAAGTATTTCCCTCAGTTTGAGAACCAAGGTATCAATCTAGTAGGAGGTACAAGCAAGTCTCCAATCTATGCACCTGCACAAACAATCAAATACTTGCACCCAACATGATAAATGGGTTGTCAATCCCTTCACGGTCACTTGCAAGGATGAGATCTAATAGAGATGGATATAAAAGATTACTAAAATGTAAAACAAAATAAAAGTAAATAAATTGCAGCAAGGTATTTTTGGGTTTTTGGTTTTATAGATCTGAAAATATATGTTGGAAAATAGACACGGGGGCCATAGGTTTCACTAGAGGCTTCTCTCTTGAAGAAATCATACGGTGGGTATACTGTTGAGCAATTGATAGAAAAGTGAATAATTAAGATGATATCAATGGCAATGATCATGAATATAGGCATCACATCCATGACAAGTAGACCGACTCCTGCCTGCATCTACTACTATTACTCTATACATCAACCACTATCCAGCATGCATCTAGAGTATTAAGTTCATAAGAACGGAGTAATGCCTTAAGCAAGATGACATGATGTAGAGGGATAAACTCAAGCAATATGATATAAAACCCCATCTTTTTATCCTTGATGGAAACAATTCAATTTGTGCCTCGCTACCCCTTCTGTCACTGGGTGAGGACACCGCAAGACTGAACCAAAAACTAGGCACCTCTCCCGTTGCAAGAAAAAACAATCTAGTTGGCCAAACCAAATTGATAGTTCAAAGAGAAATATGAAGATATCTTAATCATGCGTAAAAGAGTTCAGAGAAGACTCAAATAACATTCATAGATAATCTGATCATAAACTCACAATTCATCAGATCTCAACAAACACACCGCAAAAAGTATTACATCGAATAGATCTCCAAGAACATCGAGGAGAACATTGTATTGAAGATCAAAGAGAGAGAAGAAGCCATCTAGCTACTTGCTATGGACACGTAGGTCTGTGGTAAACTACTCACACATCATCGGCAGGGCAATAGGGTTGATGTACAAGCCCTCCATGATGAATCCCCCTCCAACAGATCACCGTAAAAGGCCCCAAGATGGGATCTCACGAGAATTGAAGCTTGCAACGACGAAAAAGTATTTTGGTGGATGCTTCTGGTGGTTTGGGAATATTTGGGATTTTATAGTGCAAGAATTAGGGTTAGGGGACCTCCGAGGGGCCCACAAGCCCTCAAAGCGCGCCCCCAGGGGCGCACCTAGCAGGCTTGTGGCCACCTCGGGGATCTTCTGACCCCCTCTCCAAGCTCTGTGAATGTCTTCTAGTCCAATAAACATCATCGTGAAAGTTTTATTCCATTTGGACTTCTTTGATATTCCTTCTCTGTAAAACTCAAAAACAAGGAAAAATAAAAAATTGGCACTGGGCTCTAGGTTAATAGGTTAGTCCCAAAAATGATATAAAATAGCATATAAATGCATATAAAACATCCAAGATAGATAATATAATAGCATGTAACAATAAAAAATTATAGATATGTTGGAGAGGTATCAGGCCCATCTACACATGCACAGGTCCAACGCACAAAAATAAATATTGATTTCTTCTGAGAGAGTCCATCACAGATAGCTAACTTGCCTAGTACCCACTGCTTGTCATATAGGAGAAACTAATCGTATTCCTCATTACTACGCGTGCTCAGTGGACTATATATATATATATATATATATATATATATATATATATATATATATATATATATAACATGTAAAGTAAAAAATCAATGCAACAAGTGTACAACCTCTATGGCGAAGCCATGTCGATCTCAACATTATTGGGTTGGTAGCTGAGGATGTTGGGTCTTATGTGGCTGTCGGAGGAGGGGCAGAAGATCTTAGGCGTCTGGAGATGGAGTCAAGGGTACTGCTCCACTGTTATGGAAGGTTTCGTTGTTGGAGCAGCTCCGGTGAGGTGTACAAAATGAGGCTGAACCAGGACAAGAGAGATAACGTTAACCTGAAGTGGTATTCTAATAGCATCTCCAATAGATGATGTAAATAAAATACATCACCAAAAAGTGCTAGATGTAAAATACATCAGCCGCTCATCTATGAACTTAACTATCGAAACTGAATTTTGCTGCCGAAACTGATAACCCACAAGTATAGGGGATCACAACAGTTTTTGAGGGTAGAGTATTCAACCCAAATTTATTGATTCGACACAAGGGGAGCCAAAGAATATTCTCAAGTATTAGCAGCTGAGTTGTCAATTCAACTAGACCTGAAAGACTTAATATCTGCAGCAAAGTATTTAGTAGCAAAGTAGTATCGAAGTAATGGTAATGGTGGCAAAGGTAACAGTAGCAGTTTTCTAGCAATCGTAACAGTGGCAACGGAGAAGTAACTAAGCAAAGATCAATATGGAATAAGCTCGTAGGCAATGGGTCAATGGTGGATAATTATGTCGGATGGCATTCATCATGTAATAGTTATAACATAGGGTGACACAGAACTAGCTCCAATTCATACATATAATGTAGGCATGTATTCCGAATATAGTCATATGTGCTTATGGAAAAGAACTTGCATGACATCTTTTGTCCTACCCTCCCATGGTAGCGCGGTCCTAATGGAAACTAAGGGATATTTAGGCCTCCTTTCAATAGAGTACTGGACCAAAGCATTAGCACTTAGTGAATACATGAACTCCTCAAACTACGGTCATCACCGAGAATTGTCCCGACTATTTTCACTCCGGCGTTGCCGGATCATAACACGTAGTAGGTGACTATAACTTGCAAGATAGGATCAAGAATGCTCATATATTCATGAAAACATAATAGGTTTAGATCTAAAATCATGGCACTCAGGCCCTAGTGACAAGCATTAAGCATGGCAAAGTCATAACAACATCAATCTTAGAACATAATGGATACCAGGGATCAAACCTTAACAAAACTAACTCGATTACATCGTAAATCTCATCCAACCCATCACCGTCCAGCAAGACTACGATGGGATTACTCACGCATGGCGGTGAGCATCATGAAATTGGTGATGGAGGATGGTTGATGATGATGATGGCGATGGATTCCCCTTTCCGGAGCCCCGAACGGACTCCAGATCAAGCCTCACAAGGAAGAACATGGTTTGGTGGCGGCTCCGTATCATAAAACGTGATGAATCCTTCTCTCTGATTTTTTTCTCCCGGAACGTGAATATATGGAGTTGGAGTTGAGGTCGGTGGAGGTCCAGGGGGCCCATGAGACAGGGGGCGCGCCCAGGGGGTAGGGTGCACCCCCACCCTCGTGGCCAGGGCTTGGGCCCCCTTCAGCTGATTCTTTCGCCAATATTTTTTATTAATTCCAAAAAGTATCTTCGTGAAGTTTTAGGTCATTCCGAGAACTTTTATTTCTGCACAAAAATAACACCATGGCAATTCTGCTGAAAACATCGTCAGTCCGGGTTAGTTCCATCCAAATCATGCAAATTAGAGTCCAAAACAAGGGCAAAAGAGTTTGGAAAAGTAGATACGTTGGAGACGTATCAACTCCCCCAAGCTTAACCCTTTGCTTGTCCTCAAGAAATTCGGTTGACAAACTGAAACTGATAAAGAAAAACTTCTACAAACTCTGTTTGATCTTGTTATTGCAAATATGTAAAGCCAGCTTTCAAGTTTTCAGCAAATATTATGAACTAACCATATTCACAATAACATCCAGGTCTCACGTTTACTCATATCAATGGCATAATCAACTAGCGAGTAACAATAATAAATCTTGGATGACAACACTTTCTCAAAACAATCATGATATGATATTACAAGATGGTATCTTGCTAGCCCTTTCTGAGACCACAGAACATAGATGCAGAGCACCCCCGAAGATCGAGAACTGACTAGATTGTAATTCATGGCAAAAGAGATCCAGTCACAGTCATACTCAATGTAAATTAATAACAACGCATACAAATTATGGTGGTGCTCTCTATCTGGTGCTTTTTATAAGAGGATGATGACTCAGGATAAAAGTAAATAGATAGGCCCTTCATAGAGGGAAGCAGGGATTTGCAGAGGTGCCAGAGCTCTAGTTTTTGAAACTGAGATAAATCATATTTTGAGCGGTATACTTTCATTGTTAACATAACAACCAAGAGATCTCGATATCTTCCATGCTACATACATTATAGGAGGCTCCCAAACAGAATGGTAAAGTTTATACTCCCCCACCACCAACAAGCACATTCCATGGCTGGTCCGAAACAATGGGTGAGGGAGTCCTGGATTATGGGGTCCTTGGGGAGCCGGCTTATGTTACATGGGCCGGACTAATGGGCCGTGAAGATACAAGACAAGAGGCCCTCCCTCATGTCCGGATGAGACTGTCCTCTGCGTGGATGGCAAGCTTGGCATTCGGATAATGTATCTTCCTTTCTCTGTAAACTGACTCTGTACAACCCTAGGCCCCTCCAGTGTCTATGTAAACCGGAGGGTTTAGTTCTTAGAGGCGATCATAATCATACATGCTAGACATCTAGGGTTTAGCCATTACGATCTTGAGGTAGATCAACTCTTGTAACCCCTATACTCATCAAAGTCAATCAAGCAGGAAGTAGGGTATTACCTCCATTAAGAGGGCCCGAACCTGGGTAAACATCGTGTCCCCTGCCTCCTGTTACCTTCGATCCTTAGACGCACAGTTCGGGACCCCCTACCCGAGATCTGTCGGTTTTGACACCGACATTGGTGCTTTCATTGAGAGTTCCACTGTGCCATCGCTAGAAGGCTCGATGGCTCCATCGATTATCCACAACAGTACGGCCTTGAGGGAGACTTTTCTCCCTGGCCAAGTTTTCGTATTCAGTGGCTTCGCACTATGTGCCAACTCGATTGGCCATCTGGAGCAGATCGATAGCTATGCCCCTGGTCATCAGATCAGTTTTGGAAATTTGAACTATGTCGTTGATATCCGAGGAGACATGATCTTCCAAGGGTTTACGGCCCCAACCACCGCTCTGGCCTTAGATCCGGAGCGCATCACCAGGTCCGAAGACGGGAGTTTAGAGCCCGCCAGACTCTTTGCAGCTATAGAGCTTGACACCAGAGAAGCGGAGGGGATCGCGTCTCCGGCAAGCCCGGAGTTACGTCAGGCTCCCTGTCGGTGTCAAAACCGGCGGATCTCGAGTAGGGGGTCCCAAACTGTGCGTCTAGGCGGATGGTAACAGGAGACAAGGGACACGATGTTTTTACCCAGGTTCGGGCCCTCTCGGTGGAGGTAAAACCCTACTCCTTCTTGATTAATATTGATGATATGGGTAGTACAAGAGTTGATCTACCATGAGATCAGAGAGGCTAAACCCTAGAAGCTAGCCTATGGTATGATTGTTGTTCATCCTACGGACTAAAACTCTCCGGTTTAGATAGACACCAGAGAGGGCTAGGGTTACACAGAGTCGGTTAGAATGGGAGGAGATCTTCATATGGAATCGCCAAGCTTGCCTTCAACGCCAAGGGAAGTCCTATCCGGACACGGGACGAAGTCTTCAATCTTGTATCTTCATAGTCCGGGAGTCCGGCCAAAGGTCATAGTCCGGCCATCCGGACACCCCCTAATCCAGGACTCCCTCAGTAGCCCCTGAACCAGGCTTCAATGACGACGAGTCCGGCGCGCAAATTGTCTCGACATTGCAAGGCGAGTTCCTCCTCCGAATACTTCATAGAAGATGTTGAACACAAGGATAGTGTACGGCTCTGCAAAATAAGTTCCACATACCACCATAGAGAGAATAATATCTGCACAAATCTAATCTGCTGACGTATTCCGCAGCGTGACATCACGCCACGGCCAAGCCTTTATTCGAATCGTTTTACTGTTCCACCTCAGCGCGTTTAGCGAGGCGGTTTCCTTGGCACGTCTTATCAAAGCAGAGATCGTGTCCCCTTATTCCGGTATTCTCATCAATACGAGCGTGGGTAACCCAACCGTGCCTTCGGTATGACTCCCTAATTGAAAGCGAGTCCCAAACGGTTACGGGGAGGGCTCTTGGTATTCAACCTCTTTATAAAGAGACCAAGGCTCGACTCCTTTCTTTTCATTTCAATCGAATCCGCCCCTCGCCTCGAGTTCCAACACCCAAAGCTCCAGTTTTAGGCGCTCCGGACCTTCGATGATGTACGGCTCTGACCTTCAAGGCTAGTGGATGCCTTCCTCCGTTATGGAAGAAGACATGCGAAAACTGAGAGATGCCAGGTATCTAACCGGCGAAATCTCGCATAGGCTGCCTGCTCAAGGGCAGGCCATTCCCACTCCCCAGCCCGGTGAGAGCGTGGTGTTCGCATCTCACTTCCTTCGGGGGCTAGGCTTCCCGATTGATCCCTTCATGAGGGGGCTTATGTTTTATTACGGGATGGAATTTCACAACTTAGCTTCAGAGTCCATCCTCCAAATCTCATCGTTCATTGTCGTGTGTGAGGCCTTCCTCCATATTACTCCTCACTTCGGATTGTGGCTTAGAACCTTCAAGGTAGAACCGAAGATGATTGAGGGGCAGCACGATGAGTGCGGAGGAGCTATCATAAGCAAGATGGCCGACGCTCCATGGCCCGAGGGCTCTTTCCAAGAGGAGTTCGGCTTATGGCAACAGGACTGGTTTTACATCACAGCCCCCAGGGGCACCACATGGGTGGCGCCACCAGCTTTTCGCTTGGGTCCCCCACCACGGCTAATGTCATGGGTCAATGAAGGGCTTATCTGGGGGCTGTCCAAAGACGTGCCCTTGCTGCAGGGCCGTATTCGAGATCTCCTAGAAAGAGATATCAACTTGACCGTAGTGGCGCAAGTTATGCTGATTCGCCGCATGCTGCCCTGCAAACGTCTGTAACGCCCCGAGACCGACGCTCCAGAAGACTTCCATATATTTCGTGTTCGCTGTGTGTTTTATTTTTGTTTGTCACATTCATCATGTCATCATGAGCATTGGATCACATGTTTTCTTAAAAAAAACTTGCACCCGTGGATAGTTGCCGCTTCTTCCTCGTCTCTGTTGACCTTTCTCAAGACCGACCATTCGTTTGTTGTCCGGCCATTTGAACCTCTCTGCACAATGCACATACCTCCCCTCGCGCGCGTCCAAAAACTTCTCCCGGACCCAACCCGGTTGTCATGACCAATGGGTCCGGATCATCCCCAAATGTCTACAAAACATCTCCGTTTTATTATTTGGACTCCCTGCCTATTTATTCTCCACCGTCCAATTTCGATCGAAGGGACGAGAATGACTCTAAGCCTACCCACTCGCTGTATATATATAGCAGCCTAACCCTAGATCCTAGGACGTTGTCCCATCCAATCCTCCACCTCGCGCCGCCACTCCTCTTGTCTCCCATGTTCCTCGGGATCTTCCCCGATCCAAATTTCCACCCAACCCGTTGCCTCCACCTCCCAGATCGATCCAACCAGCATAGCAGACCACACCTTCCCTCCTCGATTTCATCCTCGATCCACCCAACCATCAGCTCCCCCGCCTCCCCTGTTTGGTCCTCGCCGCGTTCGTAGCTCCCCAACTCCCTTCCTGATCTCGCTGCCAGCCTCCTCGTGCCAGAGTCCCTCGCGCCCGAGCGGGAGAGCTCCGCCCCCCAGCTCCTGCAGCCCATGGCGCTCATCTTCGTCCTCCCCGACGCGCCCCTTTCTCCTCTTCCTTGCCCCGTTCGCTCGCAAGTTCCACAGCGCCACCGGAGCTCCCTCCGCCGACGAGAGCCACCTGCAGATGAGCCCCGTGTCGCTCCTTCCTTCCCCTTCCCTTCTTTCTATTCCCTCCTCTCACATCTCTCTCTCTCTCTCTGAACCAGGAACCCCATGGATGGTCGCGTCCTCGTCATGCGTGTCGTCGCCCGTTCGTCCCTGCCGGCAGCCGTGCTGCTCCCCTTCCTCGTCGTCCCTCCAACCGGAGCCCCGCCGTCGTCAGAGTCCGACGCCAAGCCGTCGCCCCGCCAAGTCCCTCGTCCTCCTCTGCTTCGAGCAGGAGGACAAGACGCCCCGATCTGCGCCTCCCCTTGCCGGATTTGGACCCCGACGCCTCCCCGCGCTCCGTTCCGCCCGTTCCGGCCGGTTCCCGCCGATTCCGTCGCCAGGACCCCCCTGCGTCTTCCTCTCCATCGCCATGGTCCTCCTGCTGCTGGTGTTCTTCAGAAACGAGAGCAACAGCTCGCTTGTTCCGAGTGCGTTGACCACGCCCTGCCTCGCTTCGATCTGCCTCCGAGGCCCAGCGCTGCGCCAAGCCAACCTCCCCAATCCGGCCTGCTTCAGCCTCCTCCACCGACCGGCCCATGAGGCCTGGTGAGCAGCCCCCGCCCCCCGTGCACTGTTGGGCCAGCCTGCAGATTCAGCCCGCATGTGTTTTTTTCCTGTTCTGGACGTTTTGCTAATTATCCAGGGAACTGCAGTTTTATAGAAAAACCCTCATGTTCATGCATTTAATATCTCACAAACCGTGCATCGGATTAAAATGGTTTAAACATGTAAATTGCTTAGAATTTTGTGTAGATTAATAATATGCCATTTTCATCCATGTTTAAAATGTTTAACTTGCTATTTGTTTAAATTTGCTAATATGCCATGTTAAAATGATTTATTTCATAACTAAATAACCGTAGCTCCAAATTAATTAAACTATATATGTAAATGGTGTGGAAAAATGCCTAGTTTAACATGGTGCACTTTATTTTCCTGGTTAACAACTCTAAAATATGGTTTAGGACAGAACAGTACCAAATTCATAATTTGCATATGAGGATTTTCTGGAATTGTTATATGTTGTTCCCGGCCTCATTTAAACTTGCCTTGATGTGTTGCTCTTGTTTGCATCATCTCTTGCCATGAGTAGCTTCATGTAGCTTTGTCATGCATCATACTTGGTTGAGCATCATGTCTTGTTCATGTGCGGTGTGTCTACCATGTTGTGTGCTTCTTCTCGATAGTTTCCCATTTCGTTGCGATCGTGAGGATTCGTTCGTCTACGCTTGGTTCGGCTTCTTCCATTCGTCTTCTTCATGGACTCGTTCTTCTTCCTAGCGGGATTTCAGGCAAGATGACCGCTACCCTGGATCTCACTACTATCATTGCTATGCTAGTTACTTCGTTCTATCGCTTTGCTGCGCTACCTATCACATGTTCTTCAAGCCTCCCAAATTGCCATGAACCTCTAACCTTTGACACCCTTCCTAGCAAACCATTGCTTGGCTATGTTACCGCTTTTGCTCAGCCCCTCTTATAGCATTGCTAGTTGCAGGTGAAGTTGAAGATTGCTCCATGGTGGACAGGATTTTGGTTGGGATATCACAATATCTCTTATATTATTAATGCATCTATATACTTGGTAAAGGGTGGAAGACTCGGCCTTATGCCCAGTGTTTTGTTCCACTCTTGCTGCCCTAGTTTCCGTAATACCGGTGTTATGTTCCCGGATTTTGCGTTCCTTACGCGGTTGGGTCATTTATGGGACCCCCTTGACAGTTTGCTTTGAATAAAACTCCTCTAGCAAGGCCCAACCTTGGTTTTACCATTTGCCTCACCACCACCTACTTTTTCCCTTGGGAGTCGCTCTCTCGAGGGTCATCTTTATTTTAGCCCCCCCGGGCCAGTGCTTGTCTAAGTGTTGGTCCAAACCGGGCAGACTGCGGGGCCACCTCGGGGCAACTCGAGGGCTGGTTTTACTCGTAGGCTGACCTATCCGGTGTTGCCCTGAGAACAAGATATGTGCAGCTCCTATCGGGATTGTCGGCGCAGCGGGCGGCTTTGCTGGTCTTGTTTTACCATTGTCGAAATGTCTTGTAAACCGGGATGCCGAGTCTG
This sequence comes from Triticum dicoccoides, assembly GCF_002162155.2. Classification (NCBI taxonomy): domain Eukaryota; kingdom Viridiplantae; phylum Streptophyta; class Magnoliopsida; order Poales; family Poaceae; genus Triticum; species Triticum dicoccoides. The sequence goes on along the minus strand of NC_041393.1, from coordinate 547,040,238 downwards.
ATTGGGTCTTCCTGGGAGAAGGTATATCCTTCGTTGATCGCGAGAGCTTATCATGGGCTAAGTTGGGACACCCCCGCAGGGTATAATCTTTCGAAAGCCGTGCCTGTGGTTATACGCAGATGGGAATTTGTTAATGTCTGGTTGTAGATAACTTGACACCAGATCCGAATTAAAATGCATCAACCGTGTGTGTGTAGCCGTGATGGTCTCTTCTCGGCAGAGTCCGGGAAGTGAACACGGTTTTGGGTTATGTTTGACGTAAGTAGGAGTTCAGGATCACTTCTTGATCATTGCTAGCTTCACGACCGTTCTGCTTGCTCTCTTCTCACTCTTATTTGCGTATGCTAGCCACCATACTTGCTTAGCCGCTGATGCAACCTCACCACTCTACCCCTTCCTTTCCTATTAAGCTTTGCTAGTCTTGATACCCATGGTAATGGGATTGCTGAGTCCTCGTGGCTCACAGATTACTACAACAACAGTTGCAGGTGCAGGTTGTGCGATGATCTTGACGCGAGAGCGATGGTTGCTTGTGTTGGAGTTCTTCTTTTGCTTCTTCTTCGATCAGGGGATAGGTTCCAGGTCGGCAGCCTGGGCTAGCAGGGTGGATGTCGTTTGAGTTTCTGTTTGTGTTTCATCCATAGTCGGATGATGCTCTAATGTATTGTGATGTTGTATTCGTGTGACATTGTATGCCTTTTGTATGTATCCCCATCTATTATGTAATGTTGATGTAATGATATCCACCTTGCAAAAGCGTTTCAATATGCGGTTCTATCCTTGGTGGGACCTTCGAGTCTCTTTAGGATAGTATCACATATTGGGCGTGACAATGTCGCCCTCTCCGCATGTGGGAATTTAATCCGGAGGGACCGCGAGTCCTTCAACACTTTATGGGCACGACGCCCGTGGAGATGTACAAATTGTTCTTCGGATCACAAGCAAGGTGTCCGGACTTGTCCGATGACGCAGGTCTGAGCTGCAATCGCCCGGATGCCCAAGTAAGTAGCCCCGTATTTCGACACGCCATCCGTATTTTTATCATAAAATTGCCCTTAACGGAGCTATCCTTTGAACAGGAGTGGATAGTGAAAGCAAAGCTTATCAGGTGTCCAGCCCCCCTGCCTGAGACCACGCCGGATCCCGTGTTGACCAGGATGCTCGAGATTGCACCTTTGGCAGAAGGTGAAGAGGGGAACCAAGGAGCTACCGCCTCCGCGAAGGAGGCTATCAGAAATGGAGGAATCGAGAATTCCCCCAACCAGGGGAAAAAAGGACTGCCTCTGAAGACTTGGAGGGGATGGCCTCAAAACGGGGGAAGAAATCTTCGCCAGAGGATCCGGCACTGGAGAATGCCCCAGCGCATTACGCTCCCAAGGGGATCATCTCTCCACCGAGCCGTAAGTAAAGAGAGGTGTTCCAAAATGAGTGACATCCCTGTTTTATTTCTGAGGAAGATAACCGAAATATTACCTTGCAGTTCGGATCTCAACCCTTCTCAGCAGAGCTCATCCTCAGGGGATCTTCATCCGGAGATGATGGAGAGCGAAACGCCTCCCCTAGCTGCACCGTCTTACGAGGCAGGCGACCCTGAGGTGTCGTCTCAGAGGGTTTTTCCAAGTCCGGACCCTGAAAAAGGTCGTCAGGCTAGTCCGGCACCCTCTGGTGCGCGGTCGGAGGGGCTGAAGGATCTGCTCGGGCGAGCATCTATCTCAGAAGAACACCGTATGTTGATGAACACGGTGATTGGAAGGATTTCATCCGCGGAAAGCGGATTGTACGAGGTCGCTAGGAGTTTACTGACAGGCTTTGAGGTACATGAAAAGGTGTACCTTTTGGTAGAGCCGCATATATAAAATGCGCCCTGTATAAATAGTAGCCCCTGAGACTCTGTGTGTTGTCAAAAGTGACGGCACACAGAGGATCATAACCCCAGGTATAATATGTCACCTTTTTTATGAAGGTGGCGTGGCGTTCGGTGGCTAGCCGGACTGATGAATCTGCCGAGCTAAAGCGGCAACTTGACATAGCAGATGCCGACAACGCGCTTGTAAATAAGCGGCTAGACGAGGCACAAGGTATGTTCCAAAGACATCTGATAAGAGGAGTTCGATGCTCGTGCCTTATAAGATACGTGCTTAATGTAGATGGTGCTGCTGCCGTGGAGAACCTTCGGGCGGAACTTGCCCGAGCCAAGGAGCAAGCAAGGAAAAGTGATGCGGCTGCCGTTAAGGTGGCTGAAGAGCTAAAAGCCGAACATGCTGCTCACTGCCAGAGCAAGAAAGTAATAGCCAAGATGGCTATAAAATTGAAGGATGCTGCCAACCGCTGTAAATTTCTTGAACAAGAAGATAGGGCGGCTCGGAAGGACCTTGAGAAGATCACTGCCGAGGCCAAGGATACTCGCTCTGCAATGAGAGCTATGAAGGAGGAGCTACATCAGGCCGGAGATATCATGGCTGGAAAGCCCTATATGCTGCGGATGAAGTTCGGGGATCCTAAGTATGCTCCGTTAGACCGGCAGTGGAGTGCGGAGAACACTTATCTGGATTTGGTCGCGAGTGCGGCAGACGCGACCGAACACTTCCGGGGTCGAGGTGACCATGAATTGGAAGAACTTTTTTGGTCGCAGTTCCACAATCCAGAACACCCACTTTCGGTATCCGACCGTTTGGCCGCCTGGGCGGAGCTGGACAGGTTATCCGGACTCGCCATGAGGTATGTTGTGAGTCGTCTGTGGTCGGAAGAGCCAGAGCCGAAGAGTTATTTTAGCTTGGTGCAGCAGTTCCTTGGTTCGGTGCCGCATGTTGATGTAATGAAGAGGTCGGCATGCATAGAGGGTGCACAAATGGCTCTTGCCTGTGTCAGAACATACTGGGCGGATATGAAGGCCAGTGTTGTTGCATCCCGGGATTCGGACGAAAGCCGAGTACCTGCCAAGCACTACTTTGAGGAAGTTCTTCAGGGCGCTCGTTTAATAGAAGCGCAGTGCTTGAAGGATGTTGTGTTCGAATAGCATATGCTATTGTAAAACAAATATTTTGATAGAAAAAAGCTTTTTATACTTGTGCTTGCAAGAATTATAATGCCTCCTGTGCGGCCGTTAATGTATATGTGTATATAACCTGAAAGATGGCAGTCATTGGCTTCAGCCCCCACGCATATAATGCGGGGGTGTTAGCAAAAAGGCGCCTTTTCACACTTAATCCAATGTCTTGGTCCTATAAAGGAGGTGATAGCGTAGCGAACTAGGCAACCAGACTATAATGCTTTATCACTTTCACTTAGCCATAGGAGTTTGACAGTGGGGCTACTGAATAGCCCCTAGGGGCGCCACGCTCGCCCGAATTCAGGGCACGTGTGTGCCTGACCAGGAAGCGGCCCTTCGTTAATGCGGAGGAATCCAAAAGATTCCGAAAGTCATCGAGTGGTTGACCAGTCTCTCGCTCTATCATGACAGTCAGTTTTCGGCTTTATCTACTGAGGTGCTCGCCAGGCCAAACCGGGGCACAATCGCAGTAGTTCTCCTGGTGCCGCCTTAGCCGATAGAGCGGAACGTAAGGCAGCAAAACACAAGAGCCGGCCAAACCCAACATTTGACCAAAGACATGATTCGGAGCTGATGCATATAACGCCAAACTCGCGACGCCGAACACTAAGGTATTCGGTCTTTATGAAAATGGGCCGAACAAAAGCCCTTGGTAAGAAGCCCCTGGTGCCCAGGAACGCGCAAAATTCTGGCGTGGCCACATGCCAAGACGCCAGCCTCCTCCTCGGTTATAGCGAAAACCGGGGGATGTTATCAACAAGAGACAGTAAAAAAGGTTTACGCAGGGTCTTAATCTGAAAAGAATCCTTAAAACGGGTCCCTACTACACGTTTGCGCCTGTGTCTCCGTTGTGCCGTATCCTGGATGGGCGTAGCACGGTGTTCGTCTGTGAAAGAGAGGAACTCAGTGAAAAATAATCGTGCGGGAAATCTATATTAAAATAAACAAAATATAATACAGAGACATGAGTAAAATTGAGCCGTATTGTCTCCTGGTGTAAACACGCGGAGCCCCTTGTACAGGGTTATGCGACTATTAAGCCTTTGTATGTTTACGCCGAACTCATCGAGCCGTGTTCGGGATAGTAGGGTTGGATTAGTGTGCGGCTGTCAAGGCGGCCGCACCATTACCCGTACTTCGGGGATCAATTGATATTTCCCTTTAATGAGATGATGCCTCGTGGACCGGGCATTTTGAGTGTAAGGGATGCATAATGCGGTATTGCGTTAAAGCGGGCGAAAGCTTCACGTCCCAGTAGCGCTTGATAGAAACTTATGAATGGGGCGATGTGGAAGGTTAGCTTTTCGCTTCGGAAGTTGTCGGGTGAGCCGAACATGACTTCTAATGAAAGGGAACCCAGACTCTGGGTATCTGGGCCTGGCGTGACTCCTTGAAAGGAAGTGTTGCCATGGCGAATTATTGCTGGGTTTACCCCCAGTTTGCGGATTGTGTCCTGATATAACAGGTTTAGGTCACTGCCGCCGTCCATTAGGACTTGTGTAAATTGGAGTTCATCAATAATCGGATCCAAGACCAAGGCAGTCCAGCCTGCGTTCCGGATACCTCTGGAGTAATCCTGATGATCGAAGGTGATTGGCTGTAGCAACCAGTGGCGGGGCTCCTCTGGGGCAGGCCGTATGGCGTGTATCTTCGCAGGCGCCATTCTGTTTTTCCCTTTTGTCACCTGAAGTGAATTTACTGTTTTGACTTCTTGTGGGAACTTCTTTTGTTCTCCGGTGTTCTGCTTGTGGGGTGCATCGTCATCCTCGCTTGGTGTGTCGAGCCCCTTGTGTTCGGCGTTGAGTTTGCCGGACTGCTTGAAGACCCAACAATCTCTGTGGGTGTGGTTTGCAGGTCTCCTGGGAGTACTATGGATTTGACATATTTTGTCCAAGATTTTGTTGAGGTTAGATAGCTCGTCCCTGTCATCTTTGGGGGGCGGCTTTTTCTGATTTTGCCGAGAGCTTTTGAATCCGGCATTGACTGCCGTGCTCATCGGGCTGTTATCCTTGATCCGGCGCTATTCTTTGTTACGGCGCGGTTTCCCGTTTCCATCTCTCAGTTCGGATGTACTTCGGTCGCTGGTGCTTCTTCTTGCCAACCAGCTATCCTCTCCTGCGCAAAAGCGGTTCATGAGGCTTGTTAATGCGTCCATTGTTCTTAGCTTTTCTTGGCCGAGGTGTCTGGCGAGCCATTCGTCTCGGACGCTATGTTTGAAAGCTGCTAGGGCTTCAGCGTCCGGACAGTCGACTATCTGATTCTTTTTAGTAAGAAATCTGTTCCAGAGTTTCCGGGCTGACTCTCCGAGTTGTTGAGTTATATGACTCAGATCGTCTGCATCCGGAGGTCGGACATAGGTCCGTTGAAAATTTGCCCGGAAAGCATCCTCGAGCTCTTCCCAACTTCCCATGGTGTTTTCGGGAAGGCTTTTAAGCCAATGCCGGGCTGGCCCTTTGAGCTTAAGGGGTAAGTATTTTATGGCGTGAAGGTCATCTCCTCTGGCCATGTGTATGTGGAGGATATAATCCTTGATCTAGACTCCAGGGTCTGTTGTTCTGTCGTATGCTTATATGTTTACAGGCTTAAATCCTGCTGGAAATTCATGATCCAGTACCTCATCGGTGAAACATAGGGGATGTGCGGCGCCCCTGTATGTAGGTGTGCCGCGATGTTCGGATATTTTTTGCATTGCATTGCTCACTGGAGCTTGCTTTCTTGGCCCATAGATGGATCTGGTTGGACCGTTTTTTTGATGCGAATCCTTGGGTGGATCGCGTGCCGTATTGAGTGTGGCGCCCTTTGTCGCTTGAGGTCGATCATGGGGTCGTCTATCCAACTTGGTGGCTTCCTTGTTTTTTGACTGAGGGGGCTCTAAGGCCTCTTCATCAAATTCCGGTAGTAATTTCCATTTCGGATAGCTCTTTGTGTGATGACTGTTGCCGTACTTGTGTGCGGTATCGAGTACTTTCCCCATCTGATTCTGAGTGCATCTTCCACTGTTTTGAGCTTCCGGTTCTGTTTTTTCAGGCTACGCGCAGTGGCGACGAGCCTTTGGTGGAGGTTCTGGTGCTCCAGCGACTTGTCCGGCGTGAGGTCATCCGGACTATTGTCTTTGCCGGGGACGGATTGTTCGGTTTGTCCGCCCTGTTTGGACGGTTGCTCGATGGCATGTTCGTCTTCCGTTGATTCACCCTGCTCTATGGCTGGGTCTCTGTCGAGGTGGGGCTTGGCGCGGCGCTTACGCCGCCGCTTTGATTGTTTCTCGAGGGAACGATCCCTGGTTGCGCCCTTTTGATCCTTGTCGTTGCTTCTTTTAGGTGTGTCCACCATGTATATGTCATATGACGAGGTGGCTTTCCAATGCCCTATAGGTGCTGGTTCTCGATTGTCTCCTTCATCGGCGTCCAAATCGTCGATGTCTTTGGAGTCGTAGTCGAGCATGTCGGTTAGGTCGTCGACAGTGTCTATGAAGTGGGTGGTGGGTGGGTTTCGAATTTCTTCGTCGTCCACATCCCAACCTTGCTGACCATAGTCTGGCCAGGGCTCTCCTGATAAAGAGAGAGATTTTAGTGAATTCAGGAATGTCGCCAAAGGGCGAGTGCTGAAAGACGTCCGCGGTGGTGAACTCCATGATCGGAGCCCAATCGGGTTCGATCGGAAGGGGTGCGGAAGATTCGGAGTCCGGAAAGGAGTCCGGCACCTTGGAGTCACAGGCCTCACAAAGGACTAGGCTGGTATTCGGCTCTATCGCCGTAGAGATTGCGGCTCCTGGGGCGGCGTCCAACCGTCCGTCCCCGACTGGCACCGTCAGCTCCGAGCTAATGGTTGGAGCGGACACCTGAGCGGCGCTCTGGGCGCTGTCCGGCGGCAAAGCTAGATCATGCCCACCGTGACAGTGCGGCACGCTCTGCCGTGGCTCGAATCCGTCGAAGATCAAGTCCCCGCGGATGTCGGCCGTGTAGTTTAAGCTTCCAAACCTGACCTGATGGCCAGGGGAGTAGCTTTCGATCTGCTCCAGATGGCCAAGCAAATTGGCCCGCAATGCGAAGCCGCCGAATACGAAGATCTGTCCGGGGAGAAGAGTCTCACCCTGGACCGCGTCGTGGTTGATGATCGAATAAGCCATCGGGCCTAAGGGTGACGACACAGAGGAACTCTCAATGAAAGCACCAATGTCAGTGTCAAAACCGGCGGATCTCGGGCAGGGGGTCCCGAACTGTGCGTCTAGGCGGATGGTAACAGGAGACAAGGGACACGATGTTTTTACCCAGGTTTGGGCCCTCTCGAGGTAAAACCCTACTCCCGCTTGATTAATATTGATGATATGGGTAGTACAAGAGTTGATCTACCATGAGATCAGAGAGGCTAAACCCTAGAAGCTAGCCTATGGTATGATTGTTGTTCGTCCTACGGACTAAAACTCTCCGGTTTATATAGACACCGGAGAGGGCTAGGGTTACACAGAGTCGGTTACAATGGGAGGAGATCTTCATATCGAATTGCCAAGCTTGCCTTCCACGCCAAGGAAAGTCCTATTCGGACATGGGACGAAATCTTCAATCTTGTATCTTCATAGTCCGGGAGTCCGGCCAAAGGTCATAGTCCGGCCATCCGGACACCCCCTAATCCAGGACTCCCTCACTCCCTCTTTGACCATGAAGCCGGACTCCCCTCTGGACACTAGCTACAAACTCTCGAGGTCCGCGTCATGTTAGCTCGGCTAGGGAACTTCTGTCCCGCCCAACTCCAAGGACTCTCACTTCCCCGTCCAAACCTCGCTCTTTAATGAGGCCCTGGACTTAATGCGAAAGAATCACTGCCGAACTACGCCAAGCCCATACTAGGGGCTGAGAGCGGGGAATTTTACATCCCACCCACCACCCACTTCATAGCCACTGTCGAGGACTTAACCGACATACTCGAGTACACTTCCGGAGATGAGCAAAGCCAGAACCCGCTGTTCACCAAACGCTGGACAACCAATTCCACATATGACGTGTACATGGTGGACACACCCAAAGAGGGTGACGGTGATGGTGGTAAGAATCCAGTCGAGGACAAGCCTTCTGAGGCACCACCAAATCATCGATGTCAGTGACGCCGCTCAAAATCGCGTCCCAAAAAAGACAGCAATACCAGCACCGGAGACAATAATACTCCAGAGAAGCCGAAGACCAAGAAGACCCTATCGAGCCGACATCCGAACAGGACGATTGGGAGGATGGGAAAGTTAACCCCGACGATCCTGTCCGGAATGAGGGCTCGGAGGATAGTAACTACCTACCGATCTCCGAAGCGGATGAGAGCCTCAGCGATGAAGATTTCATCATGCCAGAGGAACCCCTCGAACAAGAGCGCTTTAAGCGCCGACTAATAGCCACAGCAAGAAGGCTGAAAAAGAAGCAGCAGCAGCTCCAAGCTGATCAGGACTTACTCAATGACAGATGGACTAATGTCCTAGCAACCGAGGAATACGGCCTCGAACGCCTAACTAAGAGTTACCCGAAGCACAAGCTGCTACCTCAATTCGACGATGAGACCCTGGAGCCTATACCGTCAATGCGTAATGCTGCTGACAGACCTGACCAACCACCACGTGGCCGGGACAGAGCGGCAACTCAAGTCGAAAACCAGCCCGCACCACCCCGCCGTAGAGGCAGAGAGACATCGGCTGTAGGATACACTTATGACCTATGACAGGACCTGGACAGTAGAGCCGGTCAGACCATATCAATCTACGGATCAAGGGGGCATGTCCCAGCGCGAGAAGACGGCCATCAGGCCTAGCGCGACAAGCATAACCTCACCCGGGCCAAAAACCGCATACGGACTTCATCCGAAACTGCGTCGTGGCGTTGCCTGATACAGAGGCGCCGCACACCCCCTATGCTTCACCGATGAGGTAATGGAGCACCAATTCCCAGAAGGGTTTAAACCTGTGAACATTGAATCATACGATGGCACAAAAGATCCCGCAGTATGGATTGAAGACTTTCTTCTCCACATTCACATGGCACGCGGCGATGATTTACATGCCATCAAATACCTCCCCCTAAAACTTAAGGGACTAGCTCGACACTGGTTAAACAGCCTCCCAGAAAACTCTACTGGATGCTGGGAAGACTTGCAAGATGACTTTAGAGACAACTTCCAAGGCACTTATATCTGGCCTCCGGACGCTAATGACCATAGTCACATATTCTAGCAGCCTCGAGAGTCAGCCAGAAAATTCTGGACCAGGTTCCTAATTAAAAAGAACCAAATTGTCGACTGTCCGGACGCCGAAGCCTTAGCAACTTTTAAACACAGTATCCGCGATGAATGGCTTGCCCGACACCTCGGCCAAGAGAAATCGAAGTCCATGGCAGCCCTTACAACACTCATGACCCGCTTTTGCATGGGCGAAGATAGCTGGCTAGCCCGTAGCAGCAACAACACCAGTGACCCTGGCACTTCTGAAGCCAAACACGGCAATGGCAGGCCCCAACGCAACAAAAACAAGCGTCGAAGCAATAATGACAATATCGAAGACACGGCGGTCAATGCTGGATTCAGTGGCTCCAAATCCGGTCAGCAGAAGAAGCCATTCAAAAGAAACAAAGACAGCTCATCTAGCCTGGACCGAATACTCAATCGGCCTTGTCAGATTCACAGCACCCCCGACAAGCCTGCCAACCATATGAAAAGAAGTTGTTGGGTCTTTAAGCAGGCCGGTAAGATAAACAACGAACATAAGGGGAAAGGCTCGCCCAGCGAGGACGATGACGAGGAGCCTCGCACATCGAACACAGGGGGATTGTCGGTGTCAAAACCGGCGGATCTCGGGTAGGGGGTCCCGAACTGTGCGTCTAGACGGATGGTAACAGGAGACAAGGGACACGATGTTTTACCCAGGTTCGGGCCCTCTTGATGGAGGTAAAACCCTACGTCCTGCTTGATTAATATTGATGATGTGTGTTACAAGAGTAGATCTACCACGAGATCAAGGAGACTAACCCTAGAAGCTAGCCTATGGTATGATTGTTGTTCGTCCTACGGACTAAAGCCATCCGGTTTAGCCATCCGGTTTATATAGACACCGGAGAGGGCTAGGGTTACACAGAGTCGGTTACAATGGTAGGAGATCTACATATCCGTATCGCCAAGCTTGCCTTCCACGCCAAGGAAAGTCCCATTCGGACACGGGACGAAGTCTTCAATCTTGTATCTTCATAGTCAGGGAGTCCGGCCGATGATGATAGTTCGGCTATCCGGACACCCCCTAGTCTAGGACTCCCTCAGTAGCCCCTGAACCAGGCTTCAATGACGACGAGTCCAGCGCGCATATTGTCTTCGGCATTGCAAGGAGGGTTCCTCCTCCGAATAATTTATAGAAGATTGTGAACACCAGGATAGTGTCCGGCTCTGCAAAATAATTTCCACATACCACCGTAGAGAGAATAATATTTACACAAATTCAATCTGCTGACGTATTTCGTGGCGTGTCGTCACGCCACTACCAAGCCATTACTCGAATTGTTTTCATTGTACCACCTCAGCGCGTTTAGCGAAGTGGTTTCCTTGGCACGTCTTGTCGAAGCAGAGATCGTCTTCCCCTTATTCCGGGATTCCCATCAATACGGACGTGGGTAACTCAACCGCGCCATTGATTGCGGTGCTTGGGGGATAAGCGAGTTTTATCAGGACGGTGGGGACGCATGTTTTCGTCCGCTCATATAAGGGGATAAAGATCCAACCCTTTTACCTGCGCCTTCTTCCTCCTTGGCTTATCTCTGCGAACTCGAGCTCCAGTGCCCAAGTACGCACATCTCACCTTAACCTCCTCCAACTATGTCCGGAGCAGGAGGCAAGTGGATGGCCTCCTCCGTTACGGAGGGGCACATCCAGAAGCTGCGCAGCGTTGGATATTTGTCCAGCAACATCGCGCATCGGCTCCCCGACGAGGGAGAGCTCATCCCCACCCCCAGGCCCCATGGGAGGGTAGTATTTCTTACCCATTTCCTCCGAGGACTGGGCTTCCCACTCCATCCCTTTGTCCGGGGGCTCATGTTCTACTACGGCCTGGATTTCCACGATCTGGCCCCGAATTTCATCCTCAACATCTCGGTGTTTATCGTCGTGTGTGAGGCCTTCCTCTGCATCCAGCCCCACTTCAGCTTGTGGCTCAAGACCTTCAGTGTCAAGCCAAAGGTTGTGAAGGGCAGCCAAGCAGAGTGCGGAGGCGCCATGGTGGGCAGGATGTCCAACGTTACTTTGCTTGAGGGCACTTTCGTGGAAACCATCAAGGGGTGGCAATTGGGGTGGTTCTACATCACCGAGCCGCGTGACCCTGAATGGGCAGCGGCCGCCGAATTCAGATCTGGCATCCCCACACGGCTCACCTCCTGGAAAGAGAGCGGACGGACTTGGGGTGATTCGGAGGAGCTGACCGGACTCCTAGCATGCGTCCAAAAGCTGGTGGACAAGAAGCTCAAGCTTGTCAACATGGTCCAAGTCATGCTCATCCTCCGGATCCTCCCGTGCCAACGACGGGGCTTCAACATGTGGGGGTTCGATCCGGCGCAGCACCAAACTTTGAGCGAGCTCTTCGACACTACGTACGAAGATGTCTGGAAGGTGTTGTTCAAGGGAGCCGAGGCTCCCGCATCCGCTACCGAAGATCGTGGATTCAGCTCGCAGCGTCCGGGTGACGAGGTAAGCGATTTTGTCCTTTACGAGAAGCTCGTTTTCCATAGTTTGACTCTATGCGGGATCTAAACTCCCTTTCCTTTGACAGGACTGGCTGGCGAAGGCCGAGCGGACTATCTGTCCAGCCTCATTGCCAGAGGACCCAGCGGATGCCCGCCTAACGGGGCTGCTGGCTCCGGCACCCCACGTGGTGCCGGAGAAGAAGGCCAAGAAGAAGGCCACGGGGACTCGGAAGAGTTCCCGTTTTCAGGTGCTATCGGATGACGACTCCGAGGCCGACTCCTCTCACCAAGGTGAGGAGGAGAAGAAGAAAGCCTCTCCCCCAGTGGGGGGAGAGAAGAAAAGGAAGGCCTCCCCAACGAGGGAGGCCGAAGGGTCCAAGAAGGGAAAAACTCTTCCCCCGGACTGCTCTGCCAACGCCAGTGACAACGACGAGGACTGGCCTCCAAGGGCCAAGCCCCTGGCAAGATCGTGAGTATCCGGACTCCCGAATAACTTCATGGTTTTTCTTTTTTGCCACACAATGTCTTTCTAATGCCGCATACAACCCTGCAGTCCGCCCAAGGACGATCTTCCCGCTTCGTCGAGCGGGTCCTTAGGTGCGTCGGATATGGATTCTCTTCCGACCGCCTCCACCCCCCGAGACATGGACGATGCCGAGGTGGGATCCCGGGAAGGGACTCGCCAGGAGGAGGAGGCCCCGGAGGTGTCGCAGGACAACCTCCCGGACTTTGCACCGGACTCGGCTCCGGATCCCATAGTGGCTCCGGAGTCCGGCGGGCGGCCCCTTCGTAAGAAGGGCAAGACCGTGACACCAGTAGCCTCCGTCCAACCGGAGGCGCCGGATAGCTTGCTGGAGGTGCTCAATGGCGCCTCCATCGAAGAGGAACACCGCACTGTTATGAGTGCGGTGATTCAGAAGGTGCAACTCGCCAAGAGCGGGCTGACCGAAGCCTGCAGCAGCCTTCTAACAGGCTTTGAGGTAAGAATTTTGATATATGTAAAATAGTACCGCATAGACAGTAGCCCCTGATGCTCGGTTCGGTGTTTGGAAAGAAAAGCCGGACTGAGGATCTAAGAAGATATACGTAGGAGTCATAAAAAATATGTCAATATGGGATTGCAGGCTGCCCTGCTGACCTCTGCCGCACTGACTGCGGAGGTCAATACTTTGAAGGAAAGCCTCGAGCGGTCCGAGAACGAGCTCGGCCGTGCCAAGAAGCAGCCGAGGACAAGGAAGGTGAGTAACACCTTATTAAAATTGTGCCTTACAGAAAAGGATTTTGATTGCAAAAAAATGACAAGGATAATGTGGGTATTGCAAGGGCCACTAACGAGGTGGCGACCCTAAAAGAGGCGGTGGCCGCGGCCGAACGCAATGCGGCCGCGGAGCGCACCGAGAAAGAGAAGCAGGAGGCGCGGGTGGTGGAGGTACAACAATAGCTCCAGGATCTCGTGAAAAAACATGAGAGCCTGGAGCGTGACTCGAAGACTCGAGAGTCTGAGCTTGCAACGGCTCTTGAGAGTGCCAAAGCCGCTAAGGCCGAAGCCTACAAGGCCCTCCAGGAAATCGAGGCGTTGAAGAAAATAGCAGCGGATAAGGCATTTTCATGAAAAGTAAGCATGTGAGTGTTAATTACCTGTTGCTTACCCGAATTTGGAGCTCTCCAGGAGCGTTCGCAGATCTTCCTTGCAGCGTGTCCGATGCTGCCGTGTTCTTCCGGGCCGAGGAGGGGAGCTCGACGGAGAAGGTCTTCTGGTCTCAGTATGCTGAGGCCGGACATCCGGTGCCCCTTAGCGACCAGCTAAAGCAGCTCGTCGAGCTCCACAAGGCAGCCGAACAGGCCATGAAGGGCCTCATAGTTCGGCTGTGGCCTAAGGGGGCCATGCCTGGGAGCTACTTCGGCCTGGTGCGGCGGCTGGTGGATGCGTGCCCGTGGGTTGAAGTCATCAAGCATTCCGCCTGTATTGAAGGTGCCCTTCGGGCCCTTGCCCGCGCAAAGGTGCACTGGGGCAAGATGGATGCCCAGAAGCTCGTGACGGACCCGCCACCGCAGGGCAAGGAGCATCGCACGCCCGAGATGTATTATAAGAGTATGCTGAAAGGCGCCCGCACTATTGCGGGTGAGTGCTCCAAAGATGTAATATTTGAGTAGACTCGCATTTTGTTATCCTGTGCGCTGAAAACTTAGTTCATTTGCGCTAAGAAACGCATTTTAATTTAAAATATTACCTTATGTGCGGCTGTTTATCAAATCTGAGAGATGGCAAGTCGTCGGCTTCAGCCCCCATGCCACGAGTGCTGGGGTGTTCGGGATAAATTTGAGCACTCTTGTTCCCATATTTGGGTCCATCTAGGGAGGCGCTCAACACAATGAACAAGGCAACCGGACTTATAATGCTTGAACACTCTCACTTAGCCATAGAATTCTATAATTTTAAATTTCGGTGAAGCCCCTAGTCTTCGGAAGGCCGAATTTGGGGCGCTATCCACGCCTGGGCCGGACAAAGTCGGCTCCTCGCTCTAAGAGGCATAAGTCTTTAAGGACTTGGAAAAAACCTCTCGAACAGCGACCAGCTCTCGCCTCATCATGACGGTCAGTTTTAGCTTTCTCCACTGAGGCGCTCGCCCAGCTCAACCGGGGTGCAATCGCAGTGGTTCTCCCAGTGCTACCTTAGCCGATACAACGGAACGTAAGGTACCAAAACATGGGAGCCGGGCAAACCCAATTATTGACCCAAGACATGATTCAGAGCCGATGCATATAATGCTATAAGTTCGGGGTGCCGCACTTGTGAAAGTGTTCGGACTTATCACACCATGATGCGGGAAACATAAGCCCCTAGTGTATTTAGCCGTACCAAAACGTACGGATGCGACATGTCACAAATGAACATATGTATAAGAGACAAATGCAATTGGAAGCAAAAAGGTGCTGCATTACTTATTCAAGAAAAACTGCTGTAAGTGCAGAATGATACAAATGGTGCGATAAGCAAGGGATGGGACTGTTAAATATGTCCCCCTCCAGGGGTGGGCTGTGGAATGGTGCATAAAACAGATTTAATGCTCGTAATGGAGACCACCTGGATATTCGTTGTAGCCTTTCTCCTTCCCTGGCTGTTGCATCGTGAGTTCGGCAGGTCTACTGCCGGACAGGGCCTCTGACAAACGGAGTCCTGTGGGTAAAAATAAAAAGAAAAGAAAAAAGTATGACACACTTGAGAGCCCCTGGTGTGGTTAAGCCGTATTCTGGGCCTATCGTGGTCGTGCTCCTCTCCCCATGCCCATGGTATCTTCAGAGTGTAATGGTGTACGCGAAGGACCTATCTTGACGTTTTGCAGGGGCTGGGATTGGGGCCACACTGCTACGCGTGCTCGGAACGTGCCAGGTGGTCTTGTTGTATGTTACTCCGGGCGTGTTTAGCGTGTCCGGTCGCTTAATGGCCGAACTCGAGAATTGCCTTAAGAGGCTGCACTGTACTTTTGCCGCGAGAGCCGCTGTATGTTCCTCCGTTCGGAGAGAGCGTTCAGTGTTTCCGTTGACCGTGATGACTCCTCGAGGGCCTGGCATCTTGAGCTTGAGGTATGCATAGTGCGGCACCGCGTTGAACTTTGCGAACGCGGTACGTCCAAGCAGAGCATGATAGCCGCTGCGGAACGGAACTATGTCGAAGATTAACTCCTCGCTTCGGAAGTTATCCGGGGATCCGAAGACCACTTCCAGTGTAACTGAGCCTGTACAATTGGCTTCTACACCTGGTATGACGCCTTTAAAGGTCGTCTTGGTAGGTTTAATCCTTGAGGGTTCTATGCCCATTTTGCGCACTGTGTCCTGATAAAGCAGGTTCAGGCTGCTGCCGCCGTCCATCAGGACTCTGGTGAGGTGAAATCCATCGACGATTGGGTCTAGAACCAATGCGGCGAATCCTCCATGGCGGATGCTGGTGGGGTGGTCCCTTCGGTCAAAAGTGATCGGGCAGGAGGACCATGGATTGAACTTCGGGGCAACTGGCTCCATCGCGTATACATCCCTGAGTGCATGCTTCCGCTCCCTTTTGGGTATGTGCATTGCGTATATCATGTTCACCGTCCGCACCTGTGGGGGGAAACCCTTCTGTCCTCTATTGTTCGGCGGTCGGGTCTCTTCCTCGTCATCGCTGTGCAGCCCCTTGTCATTGTTTTCGGCAATTAACTTGCCTGCCTATTTGAATACCCAACAGTCCCTGTTGGTGTGGTTGGCTGGCTTTTCGGGGGTGCCGTGTATCTGGCACGAGCGGTCGGGTATTCGGTCCAAATTGGACGGACCCGGAGTAGTTCTTTTTAATGGCTTTTTCCGCTGATGGGGTTTAGAGCCTATGAATCCGGCATTGACTGCCGTATCTTCACTATTATCGCCATTAATACGGCGTTTGTTTTTGTTGCAACGCGACCTACCATTATGGTCCTTGAAATCCGGACTGCCAGAATTTTTGCTGAGGTTATTGCTGCGTGCTAGCCAGCTGTCCTCACCCGCGCAGAAGCGGGTCATGAGTGATGTGAGGGCTGCCATGGATTTCGGCTTTTCCTGTCCTAGGTGCCGGGCAAGCCACTCGTCGCGGATGTTGTGCTTGAAGGCCGCTAGGGCCTCTGCATCCGGACAGTCGATGATTTGGTTCTTCTTGGTTAAGAACCGTGTCCAGAATTGTCTGGCCGATTCGTCTGGCTACTGAATTATGTGGCTTAGGTCATCGGCGTCTGGTGGTCGCACATACGTGCCTTGGAAGTTATCGAGGAATGCGGCTTCCAGGTCTTCCCAACTCCCGATTGACTCTGCTGGCAAGCTGTTAAGCCAATGCCGGGCTGGTCCTTTAAGTTTGAGTGGGAGATATTTGATGGCGTGAAGATCATCACCGCGGGCCAGGTGGATATGAAGGAGATAGTCTTCGATCCAAACCGCGGGGTCTGTTGTGCCATCGTAGGATTCAATGTTCATGGGTTTAAACCCTTCGGGGATTTGATGATCCATTACTTCTTTTGTGAAGCATAGTGGGTGTGCGGCGCCTCTGTACTGGGCGATATCACGACGGAGCTCGAAAGAGCTTTGTCTATTTTGTTCGTCCCGGCCGGACTTACTGTTTCCGGCGCGACGGTTGTCGTCACGTATTATGGGGCGCCCACGCGATCCATAGATCGATCTTGATTGTCTTGCCTTATCCTCCAATATATCTCGCAAGTCCGGAGCGTTACCCTGTGGCTTTGTGCTCTTCGAGCGATGCCGGGGTACGGTTCTAGTGAAGGGCCTAGGGGCCTCTCTGTCGCGACCGCGGGGTGGTCGGTCAGCCGTATTGTTTGCTGGTGATGCAGGTTCATACGCCTCCTCCTCTAATCGGGGGAGCAGCTTGCGTTTAGGGTAACTTTTGGAGGGGCGTTCGAGCTCGTGCTCTTCAGCCGTGAGGACTTCAGTCCATCTGCCAGCTAGCAGATCTTGATCAGCTCTAAGCTGTTGCTGCTTTTTCTTGAGGCTGTTTGCCATGGCCATAAGCCTGCATTTAAAACTCTCTTGTTCGACGGGATCCTCAGGCACGACGAATTCGTCATCGTCGAGGCTTGCCTCGTCTCCGAAGGGAGGCATATAATCCTCTACCTCTTCTTCTGCCGCTCTCTCATGAGGGCTGGCGTCTCCGTCCTCCTGCGCTGAATCTTGCAGGAGTTGGTTGTCTTCGACACTATCCGGTGTGTTATTATCTCCGGTGCCGGAATCTTCATTCTTGCTGTGGCGGGATTTAGAGCGGCGCCGCTGACGCCGGCGCTTGGGCTGTTTCTTGGAGGGGTCATCCTCTGCTGTTGCTTCGCCATTCCCATCCTTCGGGATATCCACCATGTATATGTCATATGATGAGGTGGCTTTCTAGTGCCCAGTAGGCGCTGGTTCTTGGTCGTCTCCGGCATCGTCGCCCATACCATCGATGTCTTCGGAGTCGTAGTCTAGCATGTCGGTTAGATCGTCGACAGTGGCTACTAAGTGGGTGGTGGGTGGGCTTCGAATTTCTTCGTCGTCCGCATCCCAACCGTCCTGACCGCAGTCCGGCCAGGGTTCTCCTGATAACGAGAGATACTTTAGCGAACTCAAGATGTCGCCAAAAGGTGAGTGTTGAAAGATGTCCGCTGCGGTGAACTCCATGACCGGCGCCCAATCGGATTCGATTGGAGGGGGCGCGGGAGGTTCGGAGTCCGGCAAGGAGTCCGGCACCTCGGAGTCACGAGCTTCATGAGGGACAAGGTCAGTGTTCGGCTCTATCGCTGTAGAGGTTGCAGCCCCCGAGGCGGTGTCTAGCCATCCGTCCTCGATCTGCGCAGCCGGCTCCAAGTTGAAGATCGGAGCGGACTCGAGTGCGGCCTCCAGGGTACTGTCCGGCTGCAATCATGCCCATCGTGACAGTGCGGCGCGCTTGGCTGTGGCCCGAACCCATTGAAGATCAAGTCCCCGCGGATGTCAGCCGTGAAGTTCAAACTTCCAAATCTGACCTGACGGCCAGGGGCGTAGCTTTCGATCTGCTCCAGATGGCCAAGTGAATTGGCCCGCAGTGCCAAGCCGCCGAATACGAAGATCTGTCCGGGGAGGAAGGCCTCACCCTGGACTGCATCGTTGTTGATGATCGAAGAGGCCATCGAGCCTATCGGTGACGACACAGAGGACCTCTCAATGAAAGCACCAATGTCGGTGTCAAAACCAGCGGATCTCGGGTAGGGGGTCCCGAACTGTGCGTCTAGGCGGATGGTAACAGGAGACAAGGGACATGATGTTTTACCCAGGTTCGGGCCCTCTTGATGGAGGTAAAACCCTACATCCTGCTTGATTAATATTGATGATGTGTGTTACAAGAGTAGATCTACCACGAGATCAAGGAGGCTAAACCCTAGAAGCTAGCCTATGGTATGATTGTAAGGGTTGTTGTTGTCGATGTCCTACGGACTAGAGCCATCCGGTTTATATAGACACCGGAGAGGGCTAGGGTTACATAGAGTCGGTTACAATGGTAGGAGATCTACATATCCGTATCACCAAGCTTGCCTTCCATGCCAAGGAAAGTCCCATCTGGACACGGGACGAAGTCTTCAATCTTGTATCTTCATAGTCAGGGAGTCCGGCCGATGATGATAGTTCGGCTATCCGGACACCCCCTAGTCCAGGACTCCCTCAGGGATAGAAGAAATTTGCCCCCGAGGTCAAAACGGTGAACATGATATACGTTACTCACATCCCCAAGAGGGAGCGCAAGCGCGCGTTAAGGTACATCTATGCGATAGAGCTGGTTGCCCCAAAATTCAACCCATGGTCAGCATGTCCGATCACTTTCGATCACAGAGAACATCAGACCAGTATCCGTCACGGAGGTCCAGCCGCGTTGGTCCTCGACCCCATTATCGATGTATTCCACCTCATGAGAGTCCTCATGGATGGTGGCAGCAGTCTTAACTTGCTCTATCAGGACATGGTCCACAAAATGGGTATCGACTCGTCAAGAATCAAGCCCACCAAAACTACCTTCAAAGGAGTAATACCCGCTGTAGTGGCCCGCTGCATGGGCTGAATCACATTGGAATTCATCTTGGTTCGCCGGACAACTTCCGAAGCGAAGACCTGATCTTTGACATCGTCCCTTTCTGCAGAGGCTTTCATGCACTGCTCGGATGAACCGTGTTCCCCCGCTTCAATGCGGTCCCGCACTATGCCTATCTAAAACTCAAGATGCTAGGACCACGCGGTGTTATAACAGTCAATGGAAACATGGAGCGCTCCCTCCGTACTGAGAAACACACCACGGGCCTCGCAGCAGAAGTACAGGGTGGCCTTATCAAGCCAAACCCTACATCGGCAGTCAAGCCCCCGGACACTTTCAAACGAGTCCGGACTACCCTGCATAACGACAGTCCAGCTCGTTAGGAGCTCGATTAGCAATTCGGCCTCTGATACTATAATTTTTGATTGTTCCATGCTATTATATTACCTGTTTTGAATGATTATGGGCTTTATTATACACTTTTATATCACTTTTGGGACTAACCTATTAACCGAAGGCCTAGCCCATATTGCTGTTTTATTGCCTGTTTCAGTATTTCGAAGAAAAGGAATATCAAACGGAGTCCAAACGAAATGAAACCTTCGACAACGTGATTTTTTGGAAGAATATCATCCAGGAGATGTGGAGTTCAAGTCAGAAGATACTCGAGGACTCCACGAGATAGGAGGCTGCCCCCTGTAGGGTGCGCCCCCTGTCTTGTGGGCCCCTTGAGCACCTCCCGACCGACTTCTTTCGCCTATATAGTCCCACGTACCCTAAAAACATCCATGGAGAAGATATATAGGGAGTTCCGCTGCCGCAAGCCTCTGTAACCACCAAAAACCTCTCGGGAGCCCATCCCGGCACCCTGCCGGAGGGGGATCCCATCACCGGTGGCCATCTTCATCATCCCAGTGCTCTCCATGACGAGGAAGGAGTAGTTCACCCTCGAGGCTAAGGGTATGTACCAGTAGCTATGTGTTTGATCTCTCTCTCTCTCTCTCTCTCTCTCTCTCTCTCGTGTTCTCTCTCGTGTTCCCTCTATGGCACGATCTTGATGTATCCCGAGCTTTGCTATTGTAGTTGGATCTTATGATGTTTCTGCCCCTCTACTCTCTTGTGATGAATTGAGTTTCCCCTTTGAAGTTATCTTATCGGATTGAGTCTTTTATGAGAACACTTGATGTATGTCTTGCCATGCTTATCTGTGGTGACAATAGGATATCATGTGCCTCTTGATGTATGTTTTGGTGACCAACTTGCGGGTTCCGCCCATGAACCTATGCATAGGGGTTGGCACACGTTCTTGACTCTCCGGTAGAAACTTTGGGGCACTCTTTGAAGTACTTTGTGTTGGTTGGATGAATCTGAGATTGTGTGATGCATATCATATAATCATGCCCACGGGTACTTGAGGTGACAATGGAGTACCTAGGTGACATTAGGGTTTTGGTTGATTTGTGTCTTAAGGTGTTATTCTAGTACGAACTCTTTAATAGATCGATCCGAAAGAATAACTTTGAGGTGGTTTCGTACCCTACCATAATCTCTACATTTGTTCTCCGCTATTAGTGGCTTTGGAGTGACTCTTTGTTGCATGTTGAGGAATTGTTATGTGATCTATCTATGTTATTATTGTTGAGAGAACTTGCACTAGTGAAAGTATGAACCCTAGGGCTTGTTTCCTATCATTGCAATACCGTTTAAGCTCACTTTTACCACTTGTTACCTTGCTGTTTTTACAATTTCATATTACAAAAACCTATATCTACTATCTATTTTGCACTTGTATCTTCATCTCTTCGCCGAACTAGTGCACCTATACAATTTACCATTGTATTGGGTGTGTTGGGAACACAAGAGACTCTTTGTTATTTGGTTGCAGGGTTATTTGAGAGAGACCATCTTCATCCTACGCCTCCTATGGATTGATAAACCTTAGGTCATCCACTTGAGGGAAATTTGCTACTGTCCTACAAAGTTGTGCACTTGCAGGCCCAACAACGTCTACAAGAAGAAGGTTGTGTAGTAGACATCAAGCTCTTTTCTGGCACCGTTGCTGGGGAGGTTAGCGCTTGAAGGTATATCTTTAGATCTTGCAATCGAATCTTTTTGTTTCTTGTTTTATCACTAGTTTAGTTTATAAAAGAAAACTACAAAAAAATGGAGTTAAGCTTGTCTCATACGCTTCGTCTTTTTAATATCTTTCGTGAGTTTGATGGAAAGGAAAATTGTGCTCAAGTGCTAGAAGAAGAATGCATTAGAATGCTTGATACTAAATCTTTGAATGATGAGCATGATTGCAGTGTTGTTAGTATAAACTCCTTGAATATCCATAGTATTAATGATGGTTGCTCTAGTCATGATGAAAATATCTTTTATGAGCATGTAAACTTTTGTGGAGTGCATGTTTGCATGAACACACCAAATAGAGAAGATATTTATTGCAAGAGGCATAAGAATTTAGAAACTAAATGGTTGCATGAAAGGCTAGGTGTGAGTGCTGAAAATTTAAAATTCCTTTGCCGTACTTGTGAACTTTGCAATGAACGTGGTCATTTACATCTCCTATACATATTGTTCCATGATCGAATCGTGTCCAAAAGTTGTGATGATTTGATCTCCCTTGCTCATTATAATGAACTTAGTTTGCTTTTGGGTTACGAAGAGTTGAAACGTTTACTTAAAGACCTTCCAGAATTTGCCCATAAGAAATTCCTTGATATTGATCTAGAAAGGATTTATTGGTTTTGTGCGGAGAATTGCATTGAAAATCCTTATATTGCCAATTACCTAAAGAAAAGGAAGCAAATGGAAGATGATGAGAATACTAATGAAAGGGAAGAGACTTCCCAATATCCTCCTATTATTTCTTATGATGAATCAGGTAACGAGGAGGAGCTTTCTATTCAACCAATCTCATCAATGAGGAGCTCAAAGAGGAAGGTTGAACCTACACGTAATGTGAAGAAGAAAAAGAAAAGAAGTAGAAACAAAGCTAGAAAGGTATCCCTCCCAAATGATGTTGCTCCTACTACTCGTTGTGATGATGATAATTGCTTTACTATTGGTGCTGTCCATATTTTTAATGATGAGAGTGATTATGCTTATGATATGAAAAGACCCAAGCTTGGGGAAGCTATGTTTGATGAGTATGAAATATTTGAGAATATATTTGCTGAAATTAATGTTTGTCCCAAGCTTGGGGATGCTACATTTAATGAATATGATATTTTTAGCATCCCCAGTTTTGATTTGCAAAGTTGTTATGATGATAGCATGCCTCCTATTTATGATGATTACATTGATGAAAGTGGGTTTGGAAGAGTGTCAACTTTAGGAAGTAGTGATCCCACTATTTTGGAGGATGTTGAATCTTATTGTGATGAACATGAAAGTGGATTTTGAAGAGTGTCAACTTTATTGAGTGATGATTCCACTATCTTGGAAGAGGTTTCAATCGATTATGATGAGAACGAAGTTGCTACTTATGATGATTATTGTGATGAAACTTATGCTATAAAAAGTGGTGATAATTATATTTATAAATCTTGTCATGATTATGATTACCCTTTTTCTGAACATTACTCTTTTAATGTGGAAACAATTTTTAGTGTTCAAGTCTTTTATGATACTCTCACTATTCCGAATGAGAAGAATTTTGCTTATGTGGACAGTAGTAAATTTTCTATGCTAGTAGATCATGAAAATAATGATTTAGGTGCTGGTTATATTGTTGAATTCATTCATGATGCTACTGAAAATTATTATGAGGGAGGAACATATGCTTATAGGAATTGCAATAATATCAAGTTTCCTCCCTATGTGTTGAAATTTTCGAAGCTATGCTTGTTTTACCTTCCTATGCTTGTTGATTATTGTTACCCTAAGTTGTTTTCTCACAAAATACCTAGTCATAGGAAGTGAGTTAGGCTTAAATGTGCTAGTCATATGCTTCAGGATGCTCCCGTTATATTTCAATTCTTATACTTTATGTGAGCATCATTGCCATCATCATGCCTAGCTAAAAAGGCATTAAAGAAAAGCGCTTGTTGGGAGACAACCCAATATTTATCCTTACTGTTTTTGTGTGTCCACATGATTATTCTACTGTAGTAATCATGTTTTATAGCTTTTGTTTCAATAAAGTGCCAAGTAGAACCTTTGGGAAGACTTGGGTGAAGTTTTTGTGATCTTGCTGTAAAAAACAGAAACTTTAGCGCTCACGAGATTAGCTGCCATTTTTTACTGGAGAGCGATTTTAGGTTTATTCTTGTTGCATATGATTAATGGACAAATTACTCAGGTACAGAAATTTATTTCATAATTTTTGGGGTTCCAGAAGTATACGTTTGATACAGATTACTACAGACTGTTCTGTTTTTGACAGATTCTGTTTTCTATGTGTTGTTTGCTTATTCTGATGAATCTATGAGTAGTATCGGGGGGTATGAACCATAGAGAAGTTATAATACAGTAGATATTACACCAATATGAATTTAGAATGAGTTAATTACAGTACCTAAGTGGTAGTTTTATTTTCTTATACTAACGGAGCTTACGAGTTTTGTTTTTGAGTTTTGTGTGGTTGAAGTTCTCAAGTTTTGGATAAAGATTCGATGGACTATGGAATAAGGATTGGAAAGAACCTAAGATTTGGGATGCCCATGGCACCCCAAGGTAATATTCAAGTACAACCAAGAGCCTAAGCTTGGGGATGCCCCGGAAGGCATCCCCTCTTTCGTCTTCGTTCATCGTTAACTTTACTTGGAGCTATATTTTTATTCACCACATGATATGTGTTTTGCTTGGAGCGTCATTTTCTTTTGTTAGTTTTTGCTTTATGTTAGTTAGATTAATGTTTTGCATCTTTAGTTTCAATAAAAATGTCAAGGATAGCCTTTGCCATGCTTATTTTGCTAGTATACATGTTGCTGTTTGAAAACAGAAAGTTTACCGCTGTTGCAAAAATTCCCTAGAAAAGTCAGAGAATGGTATAAGTTGAATCTTTTTTCATATTAAGATCTGATAAATTTATTACAGTGCAAATTTTAGTTCATAATTTTTGGAGTCAGGGAAGTATTGATACTCTTGCATTCTTTACAGACTGTACTGTTTTGGCAGATTGCTGTTATGTTTGCATTGTTTGCATATGTTTGCTTGTTTAATGATTCTATTTGAGGATAGGAGTATTAAATATGCAGAGACATTTAGTACGCAATGTTTAATAATAACTTAAGTGATTTGTTACAGTAGAAAATGATAAGGTTTTGCATTGGTTTATACTAACCTATCTTACGAGTTCTTGTTGAGTTTGTTGTGAATGAAGCTTTTGATAAAAAGAGAAATCATGATATGAGAGGAATTAAGGAGACATAAAAGCTCAAGATTGGGGATGACCAAGGCACCCCAAGATAATATTTCAAGAATTCTCAAGCATCTAAGCTTGGGGATGCCCCGGTAGGCATCCCACCTTTCTTCTTCAAACAACTATCGGTTAGTATCAGTTGAACCTAAGTTTTTGCTTCTTCACATGAGTTGTGCTATCCTTGCAATGTCATTTTATTTTGTTTTGCTTGCTGTTTGAATAAGATACCAAGATCTGAATTCTTTAATGAGAGAGAGCCTTCATTTAGTTGCATAATTATTTAGCTACTCATTGATCTTCACTTATATCTTTCGGAGTAGTTTGCCGTTTGCTCTAGTGCTTCACTTATATCTTTTTAGAGCATAGCGGTAGTTTTATTTTGTAGAAATTTATGAACTCTCATGCTTCACTTATATTATTTTGAGAGTCTTAAACAACATGGTAATTTGAGTGAAAACTATCATAGGAAGTGAATTGGATGCTATGATCAATTTGATACTTGATAATTGTTTTTGAGATATGGAGGTAGTGATATTAAAGTCATGCTAGTTGGGTGATTATGAATTTAAAGAATACTTGTGTTGAAGTTAGCAAGTCCTGTAGCATGCACGTATGGTTAAAGTTGTGTAACAAATTTGAAACATGAACTGTACCTGGCTTGTGCATCCTTATGAGTGGCGGTCAGGGATGAGCGATGGTATTTTCGTACCAATCTATCCCCCTAGGAGCATGCACGTAGTACTTGATTTTTGATGACTTCTAAATTTTTGCAATAAGTATATGAGTTCTTTTGAATAATGTTGAGTCCATGGATTATACACACTTTTACCTTTCCACCATTGCTAGCCTCTTCGGTACTGTGCATTGCCCGTTCTCACCTTGAGAGTTGGTGCAAACTTCGCTGGTGCATCCAAACCCCGTGATATGATACGCTCTATCACACATAAGCCTCATTATATCTTCCTCAAAACAGCCACCATACCTACCTATTTATGGCATTTCCATAGCCATTCCGAGATATATTGCCATGCAACTTTCCACCGTTTCGTTCATTATCATTATGACACGCATTACTTTTGTCATATTGCCATTGCATGATCATGTACTTGACATCATATTTGTGGCAAAGCCACCATGCATTATTTTTCATACATGTCACTCTTGATTCGTTGCACCATCCCGGTACACCGCCGGAGGCATTCATATAGAGTCATATCTTGTTCTAGTTTCGAGTTGTAATTCATATGTTGTAATCAATAGAAGTGTGATGATCATCATTATTAGAGCATTGCCTAAAGAAAAAAAAGAAAAAAAGAATAAAGGCCAAAAGAAAAAAAAAGGCCCAAAAAAGGAAAAGAAAAAAAAGAAAAAAGAAAAGAAAAAAAGGAAAATAAATAAAAAGGGCAATGTTACTATCTCTTTTTCCACACTTGTGCTTCAAAGTAGCACCACGTTCTTCATATAGTGAGTCTCATAAGTTGTATTTTTCATACTAGTGGGAATTTTTCATTATAGAACTTGGCTTGTATATTCCTACAATGGGCTTCCTCAAATGCCCTAGGTCTTGTGAGCAAACAAGTTGGATGCACACCCACTAGTTTTCTTTTGTTGAGCATTCATTTATAGCTTTAGTGCATCCGTTGCATGGAAATCCCTACTCCTCATGTTGACATCAATTGATGGGCATCTCCATAGCCCGTTGATTATCCTCGTCAATGTGAGACTTTCTTTTTTTGTCTTCTCCACACAATCCCCATCATCATATTATATTCCACCCATAGTGCTATATCCATGGCTCACGCTCATGTATTGCGTGAAGGTTGAAAAGGTTTGAGATTATTTAAGTATGAAACAATTGCTTGGCTTGTCATCGGGGGTATAGAAGTTGGGAACATCTTTGTGTGACGAAAATGAAGCATAGCCTAACTATATGAATTTGTAGGGATGAACTTTCTTTTGCCATGTTATTTTGAGAAGACATGATTGCTTTGATTAGTATGCTTGAAGTGTTACTATTTCTTTTATCAATATGAACTTTTATTTTGAATCATTTGGATCTGAACATTCATGCCACAATAAAGTGAAATTACTTTGAGAATCATGCTAGGTAGCATTCCACATCAAAAATTCTGTTTTTATCATTTACCTACTCGAGGAAGAGTAGGAATTAAGCTTGGGGATGCTTGATACGTCTCCAACGTATCTATAATTTTTGATTGTTCCATGCTATTATATTACCTGTCTTGAATGATTATGGGCTTTATTATACACTTTTATATCACTTTTGGGACTAACCTATTAACCGGAGGCCCAGCCCATATTGCTGTTTTATTGCCTGTTTCAGTATTTCGAAGAAAAGGAATATCAAACGAAGTCCAAACGGAATGAAACCTTCGGCAACATGATTTTTTGGAAGAATATCATCCTGGAGACGTGGAGTTCAAGTCAGAAGATACTCGAGGACTCCACGAGATAGGAGGGCGCCCCCCTGTAGGGCAAACCCCTGTCTCGTGGGCCCCTCGAGCACCTCCCGACCGACTTCTTTCGCCTATATAGTCCCACGTACCCTAAAAACATCCATGGAGAAGATATATCGGGAGTTCCGCCGCCGCAAGTCTTTGTAGCCACCAAAAACCTCTTGGGAGCCCTTCCCGGCACCCTGCCGGAGGGGGATCCCATCACCGGTGGCCATCTTCATCATCCCGGCGCTCTCCATGACGAGGAGGGAGTAGTTCACCCTTGAGGCTGAGGGTATGTACCAGTAGCTATGTGTTTGATCTCTCTCTCTCTCGTGTTCTCTCTCATGTTCCCTCTATGGCACGATCTTGATGTATCTCGAGCTTTGCTATTGTAGTTGGATCTTATGATGTTTCTCCCCCTCTACTCTCTTGTGATGAATTGAGTTTCCCCTTTGAAGTTATCTTATCGGATTGAGTCTTTTATGAGAACACTTGATGTATGTCTTGCCGTGCTTATCTGTGGTGACAATGGGATATCATGTGCCTCTTGATGTATGTTTTGGTGACCAACTTGTGGGTTCCGCCCATGAACCTATGCATAGGGGTTGGCACACGTTCTTGACTCTCCGGTAGAAACTTTGGGGCACTCTTTGAAGTACTTTGTGTTGGTTGGATGAATCCGAGATTGTGTGATGCATATCGTATAATCATGCCCACGGATACTTGAGGTGACAATGGAGTATCTAGGTGACATTAGGGTTTTGGTTGATTTGTGTCTTAAGGTGTTATTCTAGTACGAACTCTTTAATAGATCGATCCGAAAGAATAACTTTGAGGTGGTTTCATACCCTACCATAATCTCTACGTTTGTTCTCCGCTATTAGTGGCTTTGGAGTGACTCTTTGTTGCATGTTGAGGGATTGTTATATGATCTATCTATGTTATTATTGTTGAGAGAACTTGCACTAGTGAAAGTATGAACCCTAGGCCTTGTTTCCTATCATTGCAATACCGTTTACGCTCACTTTTACCACTTGTTACCTTGCTGTTTTTACAATTTCAGATTACAAAAACCTATATCTACTATCTATTTTGCACTTGTATCTTCATCTCTTCGCCGAACTAGTGCACCTATACAATTTACCATTGTATTGGGTGTGTTGGGGACACAAGAGACTCTTTGTTATTTGGTTGCAGGATTGTTTGAGAGAGACCATATTCATCCGACGCCTCCTACGGATTGATAAACCTTAGGTCATCCACTTGAGGGAAATTTGCTACTATCCTACAAACCTGTGCACTTGCAGGCCCAACAACTTCTACAAGAAGAAGGTTGTGTAGTAGAGATCAGCCTCCGTCTCAGCCCCAACCAAGTTGCGGCATATGTACCGCACGTACATAACTACGCACTAAAGATACCATGGGAAAAGATGGAGGCATATTAAAGATAAAGTCCACAATACGGCTCGACCCTACCTGGACCCTCATATCCTCCTTTTTCTTATTTTTGTTTTTTCAGGTTCCTTAAAGCCCACATCACCTTTTGATGGTGCCAAGGGCCCTTTTTCCCAGGCCCCTTATGAAAACCCGATCTTTGATCCTCTCAAAGGATCATACACCAAGGCAAAAAGCAGCAGACGTGTGGCAGAGTATCTAAAGGATCTTCAAAGATCACCTCTTCCTTTTTTAGGACCTGTACACAGCTTTCCCTTCTGATCGGCATGTAAAATAGCATCGATGCTTATAGCATTATCTGTACAAATACATTTTGACATATCAATCAGACTATAATTGAAACAATTTTTCACCCAACCTATTTGGTACAAGCTTATTACCTAATCTGTATTCCCTCTTTTTCGTCTGATTGTCATGTACACCTCGACACGACTTAAATCGCCAGGGGCTCCATTCAAGCCACGTACATTTCTTAAAAATAAAATAAATCCGAAAACTTTTATAGTACAATTCGGCGTCTCGAATATAGCATTATATGCATCGGCTCCGAATCATGTCTTTGGTCAATAGTTTGGTTGCCCGGCTCCTATGGTTACTACTTTACATTCCTCTTGTTCGGCTAAGGTAGTAAAGGGAGAACTACTGCGATTGTGTTTCCGGCTCATCCAGATAAATGCCTCAGTAGAGAAATCCGAAAACTAACTGTCATAATGCGGCGAGAGCTGGTCAGCTATTCGATGACTAAGTATAAATCTCTTGCGATCTTTCCCGTGTTACGCGAAGGACCGGTCTTCACCTGGTCAGGCGTCTACAACAGCCAAGTTCGGATAATTAAACAATACCAGGGGCTGCGCCTACAATCCTATTGTCAAACTCCTATGGCTAAGTGAGAGTGATAAAGTCGCAGAGTCTAATTGCCTAGTTCGCCGCACTAAACACCTCCTTCAAGGACCAAGCCGTTTGGTTAAGTGTGTCCATGCGCTATTCCGAACACCCCCGTACTACCTACGTGTGGGCTGAAGCCGACGAGTGGCCAACTCTCAGATACAATAAATGGCCGCACATGAGGGAAATAATTTAAGATGAAACAAGCAAAAAATTATACAAAAGCCTTGTTTTCATAATACAAAGTTCGGGCAGCACAGATACATTCATTCAAAAATGATGTCCTTCAAACACTGGCCTTCTACAAAGCGGGATCCTTCAAGGACTTCATCAAAATACCACTCTGGCGTGCGGTGCTCCTTGCCTGTGGGCGGTCCCTCAGTTGCAAGCCTAGTGGCACTCATCTTTGCCCACTGCACCTTGACATGGGCAAAGGCCATCCGGGCACCTTCGATACAGACTGGCCGCTTTATAACGTCAAACCAAGGCCAAGTTGAATAGCTGCTTCACGAGCCCGAAGTAACTACTGGGTATGGGTTCGGCTAGCCAAAGACGGACTATAACATCCTTCATGGTCAATTCGGCCACCCTATGCAGTTCGGTCAACTGCTTCAGCTGATCACTAAGGGGCACTAGATGCTCTGGCACAAGGTATTCCTACCAGAACAGCTTCTCCGTTGAGCTCCCCTCTTCGGCTCGGAAGAACTCTGCAGCATCAGCAATACTCCGGGGTAGATCCGCAAACGCTCTTGGAGAACTCCAAATGCGAGTCAGTAAGATGTACCTTCTCCTTAAAAATTTGCTATGCATATTAAAGGCCTTACCCGCCGCTATCTGCTTTGCCTCTTGGATCTCCCGGCAGGCGCCTTGGGCTTCAACCCGGGCCGCACTTTGGAGCGTCGTAGCAAGTTCGGAGTCTCGATCCGACACCTCGCTCTCCAAGGACTCACATTTCCTTATAGCATCCTTGAGCTCTTGTTGGACTTCATCCAACCTCGCTTCATGTTTTAGGCGGGCGGCTCGTTCCTCCTCTGCCTCCTTCTTGGCTTCGGCCAGCGCGCTCTTGAGGGTCTCGACCTCAGACGCGTCAACTATGAGCATAATTATAGAACTCATTTAGATAACAAATCAAAACTCATATAATTTCAGATATGTTTCGGTATCACATACATTGTTTTTCCTCCAACTTCCGCTTTAGTTCGGACACTTCGGCGGTGTGGGAGGTTGCTGCTAACATCAAAGCCTGTTTATCCAAATAGACATATATGTTATCTCCTGCGAAGAATTATTCGATCCTCTGTTCGGCCTTTCTTCATGAACACTGAACCGAGTCTCAGGGGATACTATCTATACACAGGCATTCCTTTTACATATACAAATAGTCGAAAAATATATATTACATCACATACCTCAAAGCCTATTAGAAGGCTGGTACAGGCTTCATTCAATCCATTTTTAGCGGACCAAACCTTTTCGACCACTGTAGCCATAAGGGTACGATGTTCCTCCACAATGGAAGCGCTCTGAAGTGCTTCCACCAGAGTGTCCGGTGCCTCTGGATTGACAGAGGTCGCCGGTGGAGGTGGCACGCTCCATTCTTTCAAAGGAGGCTGCTCGCCCGATTCCAGAGCCGTATGGATCTTCGGAATAATATTCAGTTGGGGGCCGAATTGGGCATGGCCCCCGTCACCGGTCTCCATGGGGGTTGGTTCCCCCCTCTTTTCGGCAACAGAGGTATTACCCTCCGTCACCACCTTCAAGGCCTCCCGCACCTCCCCGTGGCCTGGAGAGGTTCTTCGGGACAACACTTCGGTGTTGTCTGTAGCGGTGGGCGGAGAGGCCTGCGGAGGCAACTCGCTCTCCATCATGTTCGGCCCCAGCGAATTCCCAGAGGACGATGATCGTTGGGGGAGATCGCGAGCCGGACTGCAATGCGCAATTCAATATGTTAGAACCACAAGGCATAAAACTGAATATATGTATGGTGTCTTTGGATACTTACAATCTGGCCAGGGGCTTCGGCCTGGGGTGCCACTCGAGGATGGCGTCGGCGTCCGATTCGGAATCATCCGAAAGGGAGAGTTTCCCCTTCTTATACCCCTCCGCCTCCAGTTCCACAGAAGCCACCCTTTTCTTATTTCCCCCCTTAAGGGGAGAATTGCTCTCTTCCTCCTCTTCATCCTTGTCATGAGAGGAGAGAGTCTCGGTGTCTTCGGACACGATGTTCGAAGCGCCTTTACGGCGGAGGCCACCTCTGGCCTCCCTGCCCTTCTTCTTGGCCTTCTTCTCCGGTGCCTGATACGGCGCCGGAACCAGCATCCTAGTTAACAGAGGAATGTCTGGGTCTTCAGGTAGCGGAGCAGGACATTCGATCCACTCCGCCTTCTTTGTCCTGCCATGTGGGAAGAATGGAAAGAGTATACTCCTTGGATTTACAAATTAAGGTCATTAGAAAACTTATGGGAGTGGCCGCATGAGCGCAGTCGAGGCCGAGGTCTTTGGTCGTTGTCGGCCACGACTTCTGAGCCTTGAAAAGCAGCTTCCATATATCTTCATGCGTTGTGCCGAAGAACCGCTGCAGGGTTCGAGGACTGGCCGGGTTGAATTCCAACATATACAGAGTCTGGTGTTGACAACAGAGAATCCAATGATAAAGCATCACCTGGATCACGCTGGCAATACTGGTGTTCTTGTCTATCATACCCTTGACACGCTTCTGTAGCATCATCATCTCGTCGGACGATGCCCAATCCAGGCCCTTGTTGAGCCATGATGTAAGCCGCATTGGAGGCCCGGACTTGAACTCGGGAGCGGCGGCCCATGTGGTGTCACGGGGTTCCGTGATATAGAACCACCCATGCTGCCATCCCTTGACGGTCTCCATGAAGGTCCCCTTGGGCCAGGTGACGTTGGGAAGCTTTCTCACCATGGCGCCGCCGCACTCCGCGTGTTGACCTTCAACCACCTTCGGCTTCATGTTAAAGACCTTGATCCATAGGTCGAAGTGGGGGGCTGCAGAGGAATGCCTCGCACACGACGATAAACGCCAAAATGTTGAGGAAGGAATTTGGGGCTAGATCATGGAAATCTAGCCCATAGTAAAACATGAGACCACATATGAAAGGATGGAGGGGAAACCCTAGTCCAGGAAGAAATGGGGGATGAATACTACCCTCTCATTAGGCTCCGGGGTGGGAATGATCTGCTTCCTGGCAGGGAACCGGTGGGCTATGTCCGCGGCCAAGTACCCTACTTGCCCTGTGCTCTAGATCTGGACATGGCTAGAGTGTTTGGTGGCAATGGAAAAGATTGAAACTTGGGCGCTGGAGCTCGAGGGCAGATGGGCTGAGGAGGAAGAAGGCTTGGGTCTTATAAAGGTAGTGGATATCAAGCATCCCCTCATAAGACTTAAACCTCGCCTATTCCAAGGGAACGTGCGAACGACATAGTTGGATTACCCAAACCCGTATTGATGAGAATCCCGTGATAAGGGGACACGATCTCTGCTTTGACAATACGTGTTAATGGCCGTGCCTCAAAACGCGGAGCGGGGGCTGTAAAACAGTTCAGAATAATAAAAAAGCCAGGACATAAATGCCTCGCCGAAAAAGTTTCCAGTGGACGTGACTTACTTTGTTTTAAGTATTTTTGCCCTTACAGCTTAGGGTTGTAATTATTGAACAGAGCCGGATGCAGCTCTTATGTGTGGAAGACTGCTTTGGAGTATACGGAGAAGGAACCCGCCTTGCAATGCCGAAGCCAATCTGTGCACCGGATACGTCGTCATTGAAGCCCGGTTCAGGAGCTACTGAGGGAGTCCTGGATTATGGGGGTCCTCGGGGAGCCGGCTTATGTTACATGGGCCGGACTAATGGGCCATGAAGATACAAGACAAGAGGCCCTCCCTCGTGTCCGGATGGGAATCTCCTTTGTGTGGATGGCAAGCTTGGCATTCGGATACTGTATCTTCCTTTCTCTGTAAACCGACTCTGTACAACCCTAGGCCCCTCCGATGTCTATATAAACCAGAGGGTTTAGTCCGTAGAGGCGATCATAATCATACAGGCTAGACATCTAGGGTTTAGCCATTACGATCTCGAGGTAGATCAACTCTTGTAACCCCTATACTCATCAAAGTCAATCAAGCAGGAAGTACGGTATTACCTTCATTAAGAGGGCCCGAACCTAGGTAAACATCGTGTCCCCTGCCTCCTGTTACCTTCGATCCTTAGACGCACAGTTCAGGACCCCCTACCAGAGATCTACCGGTTTTGACACCGACAACGGGTACCATCCAACTAACAACAATACTGAGTTTTGTTTGCAATTATTTTTGATTTGATTAGAGCGTGGGACTGGGCATCCCGATTACCAGCCATTTTCTCATGAATGATGAGCGGAGTCCACTCATCGTGAGAATAAACCACCTAGCATGGAAGATATAGTCGACTCTAGTTGTTACATGAGCGATTCGAGCATACAAAACAAAATTTCATTTGAAGGTCTAGAGTTTGGCACATGCAAATTTACTTGGAACAACAGGTAAATACCGCATATTGGTAGGTATGGTGGACTCATATGGAATAACTTTGGGGTTTATGGAAGTGGATGCACAAGCAGTATCCCCGCTTAGTACAGGTGAAGGCTAGAAAGAGACTGGGAAGCGACCAACTAGAGAGCGACACTATCATAAACATGCATTAGGATAAACCAACAATGAGTGTAAGCATGAGTAGTATATAAATCACCATGAACATAAATATCATGGAGGCTATGTTGATTTTGTTTCAACTACATGCGTGAACATGTGCCAAGCCAAGTCACTCAAATAATTCAAACGAGGATACCACCCTATCATACTACATCACAACCATTTTAATACCATGTTGGCATGCAAGGTAAACTGTTATAACCTCCTAGCTAATTAAGCATGGCATGAGTAACTATAATTTCTAATTGTCATTGCAAACATGTTTCCTTCATAATAGGCCAAATCAGGAATGATGAACTAATAATATTTACAAAAACAAGATAGGTCGAGTTCATACCACCTTTTCATCATCTCAATCATTTCATCATATATCGTCATTATTGCCTTTCACTTGCATAACCGAATGGTGTGGATAATAATAATAGTGCATGTGCATTGGACTAAGCTGGAATCTGCAAACATTTATTCAAAGGAGAAGACAAGGTAATATGGGCTCTTTGTTAGATCAACAATAATGTATATGAGATCCACTCAACATTTTCATTGTGGTCTTCTCCTCTCGACCCCCAAAGAATGGAAAAGAAATTCAAAGAAACACACTGAAATGTTTTCGGAGTTTTTGTTTTTCTGAAGAAAGTAAAACTAGAAAGAGAAAGCTATTTACACGGAAAGCTCCCAACAAGCAAAAGAAGAACGAAAAATCTTTTTGGGTTTTCTTATTTCATTACTACTACAAGCATGAAACGTAAACTACCTAGAAGTTACAACTAATTCTTTTAGTTTTTCTCAAAGTTTTTCAAACACACAAGAAGAAAGCATGAAAAGAAAATAAACTAGCATGGATAATACAATGAAAAAGTATGAGCACTGACAACTATAATGATTGTGTGAACATGAATGTAATGTCGATGAGAAATACGTACTCCCCCAAGCTTTGGATTTTGTCCTAAGTTGGTCTAAGGCCACCACTGGCCCGGATGATATCCGACATCATAGTTGGGGTCGTACTGTGCTGCGGCAGCTACCACCTGACGAGTTGCTTCCTGGAGACGAGCGGCCTTTGTTGCTCTCTCATACTCATTTGCCTCCTCTCTGGTTATAATATATCTCCCATTTTCCTGAAAGTTAAAGAAGGCAGGAGCAGGAATGGTAATAATGACAACACGTCATCTCTCAAAGATTAGTCGGTACTGGAGGGACTAATCGTTCCTCTCAAGAAAAAGGTAACGATCCATAGCATTATAATCTAGAAAAGCAGGTGGCAACTCAATATAATTTTTTGTTATGGATATACCAAGATAAGTAGCTAAACGAGTTGCATAAATCCAACCAAACAAATCTCCCTCTTTAGCACTAAGATGTAACCTCCGTGAAACAATGGCCCCCAAGTTATATTGCTTATCACCTAATACCGCACTCTTGAGGACACTAAGATCTGGGACGAAAATCTAGCTATGATCATGCTTACCGTTAATGCATCTACCTATAAAGATGGCAAATTAATGTATGGCAGGAAAATGAATGCTCCCTATGGTAGCTTGTGTGATATTTTTAGTTTCTCCCACAGTGATGCTAGCAAGGAAATCATTATATTTAGATTTGTGAGGTTCAATAAAGATGCCCCACTGTGGGATTTTGCAAGAAGTATTAAATCTTCAAGTTCCATGGTATATGATTTATCATAGAGATCAAATATAACAGTTTGAGTGTTGCACTTAGATGAAAATTTAAACCTCCACAAAAAGGAATCAGTGAGATAATAGTATTGTCGGCACTTATCTGATACGAAGTCCTCAAGATCAGTTGTACGTACATATGCATCAAATTCATCCTTGAAGCCTGCTTGGACCATAAATTCATCCGACGACCATTCACAAGGCTGCACTTGAGCTTCCCTTGGTGGTTCAAGGTCTGGCTCACGTATCGCGAGCCTCGGTGCTTGCTTCCTCGAAGGACCACCTTGGTACATTTTCCTAAACATTTTTCTTCCTCTGAAAAATTTCTGAAATTTTTAGTGACTCAAAATAAAAGTGAACCAAACTTAACAAGATTGATAACAACTACTCCCACAAGTGCCTAGAGACTATATCATGCATTAAAACTAATTTAGACCATATAAATTTGACATGCAAGCTCAAGAATAGGGTCACCACAGCAGCAAAAATTTGCAATAAATAAAGCACTAGAACAAAAACTAATTGGACCATTGGAGGAGTCACATACCGAAGAACAATCCCCCAAAGTAATTTCGTAAATGGAGCTTTGAGCAAGGAGATAAAAAATGGCAGCCAAATGAGCAAGAACACGGGTTTGAGCTACAGGATGATTTTTTCTGGAGGAAGACGAAGTGGATGGGTGTTGGAATAAGTGGAGGGGGGCACATGGGGCCCACGAGGCAAGGGCGCGCCCAGGGGGGTATGGCACGCCCTCCACCCTCGTGGCTCACTGGTGCATCCCCCTGGCGTGTTCTCAGTGCCAGAAATTCTCAAATATTCTATAAAAAATCATACTAAATTTTCAGGGCATTTGGAGAACTTTTATTTTCGAGGTATTTTTTATTGCAAGGATAATTCAGAAAACATATAGAAAAATACTATTTTTGCTTTATTTATTCTAAATAACATAAAGTAATAGGAGGGTATAGAAGGTGGTGCTTTCTAAATTCATCCATCTCATGCACATCAAAAGGAATCCACTAACAAGGTTGATCAAGTCTTGTTAACAAACCTCTTTCGAATAACATGAAACCGGAGAATTTTCGAATAACACTAGGTGACCTCAACGGGGATATGCATGTCCCCAACAATAAGAATACCATATTTTTTATTGGAGTAGGAAGAGGGAATTCAAAACCTCCAATAGTAATAGTTGAGATTTTTCCAATAGAAACTTGAGGTTGTTTCTTCGGAAAATGTACCGTATGTTGATTACCATTAACATGAGAAGTGACATTGCCTTTGTTGCAATCAATAACAGCCCGTGCAGTATTCAGAAAAGGTCTACCAAGGATGATCGACATACCTGTCGTGCTCGGGAATATCAAGAATAACAAAGTCCGTTAAAATAGTAACGTTTGCAACCAAAACACGCACATCCTCACAAATACCGATGGGTATAGCAGTTTATTTATCAGCCATTTGCAAAGAGATTTCAGTAGGTGTCAACTTATTCAAATCAAGTCTACGATATAAAGAGGCATAACACTAACACCAGCTCCAAGATCACATAAAGCAGTTTTAACATAGTTTCTTTTAATGGTGCATGGCATAGTTGGTACTCCTGGATCTCCTAGTTTCTTTGGTATTCCATCCTTAAAAGTATAATTAGCAAGCATGGTGGAAATTTCAGCTTCCGGTATCTTTCTTTTATTTGTAACAATATCTTTCATATACTTAGAATAAGGATGCATTTTAAGCATATCAGTCAAACGCATATGCAAAAAGATAGGTCTAATCATTTCAGCAAAGCGCTCAAAATCTTCATCATCCTTTTTCTTGGATGGCTTAGGAGGAAAAGGCATGGGTTTCTAAACCCATGGTTCTCTTTCTTTACCGTGCTTCCTAGCAAAGAAGTCTCTCTTATCATAAAGCTGATTCTTTGATTGTGGGTTATCAAGAGCAACAGCAGGTTCAATCTCTACATCATTATCATTACTAGGTTGAGCATCATCATAAACATCATCATTAACATTATCACTAGGTTAATGCTCATCACCAGATTGTGTTTCAGCATCAGAAATAGAAACATCACTGGGATTCCCATGTGTGTCAATAATAGGTTCACTAGAAGCATGCAAAGTCATATCATTATTCTTTTTCTTTTTATTAGAAGGACTAGGTGTATCAGTATTAATTCTCTGAGAGTCTTGCTCAACTCTCTTAGGATGTCCCTCAGGATACAAAGGTTCCTCGGTCATTTTGCCACCTTTGGTCATAACTCTAACAACATTATCATTGTTCTCATTATTCAACTCATTGAGCAAATCATCTTGTGCCTTAAGTAGTCATAACCATGGAAGCATGTTTACTAATAAGCTTAAGATCACTTTGAACTCTAGACATATCAACCATATAAGCATTATGTTTCATTTGTCAACCAACATAAGCATTGAAGTTTTCTTGTTTAACAATAAAGTTGTCAAACTCATCCAAGCATTTACTAGTAGACTTATTATGAGGAATATCACCTTCATCAAATCTATAGAGAGAATTTACATTTACTACCTGTGTCGGGTTATCAAGACCATGTATCTCTTCAATAGGCGGTAAATTCTTAACATCTTCAGTTTTAATACCTTTTTCTTTCATAGATTTCTTTGCCTCTTGCATATCCTTAGGACTGAGAAATAGAATACCCCTTTTCTTCGGTGTTGGCTTAGGAGTTGGTTCAGGAAGTGTCCAATCATTATCGTTACTCAATATATTATTCAATAGCGATTCAGCTTGCTCAACAACTCTTTCCCTGAAAACACAACCAACACAACTATTCAGGTGGTCTATGGAAGCATCGGTTAGTCCATTATAAAAGATATCAAGTATTTCATTTTTCTTGAGAGGATGATCAGGCAAAGCATTAAGTAATTAGAGAATCCTCCCCCAAGCAGGTGGGAGACTCTCTTCTTCAATTTGCACAAAATTAAATCCCTTAAGGCAGCTTGTTTCTTACGAGCAGGAAAGTATTTTGCAAAGAAGTAGTAAATCGTATCCTGGGGACTACGCACACAACCAGGAGCAAGAGAATTAAGCCATATCTTTGAAGTAAATATGCCCTAGAGGCTATAATAAAGTTGTTATTTATATTTCCTTATATCATGATAAATGTTTATTATTCATGCTAGAATTGTATTAACCGTAAACTTAGTACATGTGTGAATACATAGACAAAACAAATTGTCCCTAGTATGCCCTACTTGACTAGCTCATTAATCAAAGATGTTTATGTTTCCTGACCATACACATGTGTTATCATTTGATGAACGAGATCAAATCATCAGAGAATGATGTGATGGACAAGACCCATCTGTTAGCTTAGCATAATGATCGTTAAGTTTTATTGCTATTGCTTTCTTCATGACTTATACATGTTCCTCTGGCTATGAGATTATGCAACTCCTGAATACCGGAGGAACACCTTGTGTGCTATCAAACATCACAACGTATCTGGGTGATTATAAAGATGCTCTACAGGTGTCTCCGAAGGTCTTTGTTGGGTTGGCATATATCGAGATTAGGATTTGTCACTCCATGTATCAAAGAGGTCTCTCTGGGCCCTCTCGGTAATGCTCATCACTATAATCCTTGCAAGCAATGCGACTAATGAGTTAGTTGCGGGATGAAGCATTAAGGAACGAGTAAAGAGACTTGCCGGTAATGAGATTGAACTAGGTATGAAGATACCGATGATCGAATCTCAAGTAAGTAACATACCGATGACAAAGGGAACAACGTATGTTGTTGTGCGGTTTGACCGATAATTATTTGCCTTGGATATCATCATAATTATTAGCCTTTCTATCAATTTCCCAATAGTAATTTGTTTACCCACCTTATGTTATTTTCTTGAGAGAAGCCACTAGTGAAATCTATGTCCCCCGGATCTATTTTCTATCATATTGTTTTCAGATCTATTATTCCAAACACCCAAAAATACCTTGTTATATTTTTTATTTTTTTATTTAAATTTGTGTTTTTGTCAGATCCAATCTCATACAATTTCATCTATCTCAATGCCAGGGAGGGATTGACAACCCCTCTTACGCGTTAGGTTGCAAGTATTTGTTATTTGTGTGCAGGTACCTTTTACATAGTGTTGTTTGGTTCTCCTAGTGGATTGATAAGCTTGGTTTCATAACTGAGGGAAATACTTATCATTGTTATGCTGCATCATCCTATCCTCTTCTAGGAAATACCAACATAGATACAAGCAATCAAATAGGTCGCGTCCCTAGGTTTACAACAATGTTCGGGTCGTACTCCAACCCGTGTTCCACCCTCCTTTCTACTTATCTCCGAAGTAAGGAAAAGCTTCATCATTGGGTCTTCGCCAAGCCAGCCCGTCACACACCTCCATGAGCCGGCCTCTAACAAGCCGTGCCTTTGTTTTCAGGGCCTCCCTCATGAATGTTGATCTGGCGGGCCGAAGTGACCCTTGAGCCTCGGGCTCCTGGCCTAGTCGTTTCCACCTAGCCGGGTTATCTGTCGGGAATATCCCCAACAATTCCCTTGTAAGGAATTAATGTCGGATGGTTGTCCTCCGGGTTTACGGAAAAATGGTGCCGTGCTAGAAGACCCACTGAAAGGATCCCCCGATGTTTGAAGCATATCGATGCTCGGGTTTGCACGCAGTAATGGGGCATCATAAAGAAGACCTTAGAGTCAAGCATGTCCTTGGAATCAAGAGCCGGTGTGGAAAATGGAACTCATCTACGAAGCCAAAGACTAATATTATGAAGCTATTCCTAAGAAAACGCCTAATGTCCTTGGCTTGGATACTAGTTTGAGGGCTACTGACGGTGTCCTGGACTAGGGGGTGCACAC
This sequence comes from Triticum dicoccoides, assembly GCF_002162155.2. Lineage (NCBI taxonomy): Eukaryota > Viridiplantae > Streptophyta > Magnoliopsida > Poales > Poaceae > Triticum > Triticum dicoccoides. The sequence goes on along the minus strand of NC_041393.1, from coordinate 546,999,542 downwards.
CATGTTGGTCCATCATCCATGGGCCGGGCCGAGGACACATCGATGACCAATTAATGGTCCATGTATGACTTGTCCCTCGCTGTCATCAAGATGAAGATCTCCCAAGACTTGGCGTACACTTCAAGGCGTGTTTAAATGATCGACATACTTATTCCTAGATTATAAACCGACTATGTAAACGCTAGATACCCCCAGTGCCAATATAAGTCAAGTGGTTTATTCTATAGAGACACAACTACAAGCTTTAGAGGTTAGAACACATTCATGTGATCTAGAGGTAGTTCATATTGTACTATGTACCCCCTCACAATCAATATGAACAAGAGTAGGACGTATGGGTTTACCTCCTCGAGAGGGCCTGAACCTGGGTAAAAAATCGTATCCCTATTCTTCCTATTACCATCGATCCAAGATCACCAGCTTGGGACCCCCTACCCGAGATCCTCCTATTTTAGCACCGCTAATGGGGTTTACACATGGTCAGTTTACAAACTAGGGATAAACATGTTGATCATTCAAGTATGACTTGAGGTGTACGCCATTCCACATAACTCCATCTTCATTATACCGAGGGCCATGAGATGCATGGCCCATTCTTCAATTTTTAGTCGGTCCTCGGCTCGACCCATGAATAGCAGGCTGATGTGGTGAGCACTCCCTAATCCAGGACACCGTCACCTAGCCAATGTGAGGATGACACAAACTTCATGTTAATCTGCAAACTGGGACCCCCTCCACAACTCAATGGCATCACGAGGCTTTTGGAGGCAAGGTGAACCGACGATGGTGGCAGAACATACGTGGGAACCTAGTCATGCTTGTCCTTCATGAGAGGAAAATATGATGTGACTCATTTCCTCATTCAAAAGCTACAAAATAAGCATGCCAGCTTGGAGATAAATGTAGTTAAAAAGTAAGCAAGCTTAGTAGCAGTGAATTCTCTTACATAAGTAGTAGTATAATATATGTCCATTCCCTCCAATGTAAGGAAATAAGCAGGTGCACCTTCTATGTATGGGCATTCTCTATTTATTGCGGAAATGTTGTGCTTCGATGACGCATTTATGAAGCACCTCCTTATTCTATCAACGTACATTTAGAAGTTTCTCAATATGAAGCACCTCCTTATCCTATCAATGTACATTTAAAAGTTTCTCGATATGAAGCACATCCTTATCCTATCAACGTACATTTAAAAGTTCCTCAATATGAAGCCCATCCTTATCCTATCAACGTACATTTAAAAGTTCCTCAATATGAAGCCTATCCTTATCCTATCACCGTACATTTAAAAGGTCTTCAAATTGGCATCCTGCAGGCTCCTCGCCTTGGGCTTCTTGGCTGATCGTCCACTATAAATCCACCCACCCCCATTGCTTTCAACTCACCAAAACAAGCAACCTCTCTTTGATGTTTTATCCCTTTGTTGGAAATTGCTCACAAGAAGGTGGCCCTCCCGTACATCCTAGATAACAAGTCTCGTCGTAGTACTTCAAAGAAGCACAGTGACAGTCTGCGGAAGAAGGCGGTCGAGGTGGCCATCATGTGCAACACTAAGGCGTGTGTGCTAGTGTATGGTGATGGCAAGACGGTACCAGAGATGTTCCAATCCCACGCTAAGGCAGTGGCTATCCTAACTTAGTATTATATTATGCCGGAAGGTAAGTTCAAGAAGACGCTGAATCAAGAGGGATTTCTAAGCCGACACTTTGGCAAGCTCTAGGCTAAGGTCCACAAGTTCAAGTGCATTTGCGAAGGAGGCCCTTGGCCTGGATGAGGATTCTGGTGCTCCCCTTGTCGAACAGAGGGGTTCTGGGCTCATTCTCTTTGCAAATGCCCTCGAACTATTTGCCTTGGCCTAGAGCTTGCAAAGTGTTTGTTGAGTAAGCCCTCTTGATTCACTGTCTTCTTGAACTTCCTCTCCAATATATTCTTGTACCGAGTCAGGATAGCCACCACCTCAGCATGGGACGGGAGCACCTCTGGTACCACCTCACCCTCTCCATACACTAGCATATAGGCCTTGGCGTTACACATGATGGACACTTCATCCACCTTCTTCTGCAGGCCCTCGCAATGCTTCTTCGAAGTACTTCATCAAGACTTATTATCAAGGATGTATCGGAGGGCCACCTACTTGCGAGCCATTGCCAACAAAGAGATAAAACAACAAAGGGAAGTTCCTTGTTTTGGTGAGTTCTAAGCAATGGGGGTGGGTGGATTTATAGTGGAGGATTAGCCGAGAATCCCAAGACGAGGAGGTCGAAAACCTTGTAATGTACGTTGATAGGATAAGGAGGTGCTTCATAAATGGCATCATCAAAGAACAACATTTTTGTAATAACACGCAATATAGTAGTAGTAGTAAATTCTCTTACATTGAAGTTGTTCATTCTCTAGAAAAAGACCAATCCAAAATATGTCTACCCAACCTGCATAGACCAATATGATAATAAGCTTATGATGACAACATAAATAAATATGCAATTATTTATTTTTATATATGACTGAAAGCTGCCAGGCAGAACATGTTTTCCCACTTCACACGCTACACAATCTCAATTTGACACAACAACACATTCCACCTCTCTTCCTTCCCTTGGATTAGATCAGAAATCCTTAGAGGAGAGCAGTTAATTAAGCAACTAACATGAAGCAACTGAATGTTAACGCATCCATTTTATTGTTTCATTTTGATACGATCATCTGGAGATGGATTCATCAAGTAAAGTTGGTCATTTGTTCTATTGGGAATCCAATAGATCAACATAAAAGCGAGTCAGAGATGTCCACTTGAATAACCACTATCCAGGGTCAACACTTGATTTGCAACTTTAGACACATCATTTTGCAACATACCAACAAGCAGAATAAACTACTCCTGCAATATTCCCAAATAACATACTACCATGAATGAACTACATTCTCGGTTGGTTTAAATCATTCCATAGTACTCATTTCAATGCAGATGTTATATATAATATTGCATGATTTTTTTGCGAATACACAAAGCTTGTGTATCTTTGCATTGATAGAAGAAAGGAGAATGGGTACAAAGAAGGGTACAACATATGTCATGAACGCAAGGAGGCATGAGCATGGGGCTCAAAGCAAAGAGAGAACGGGTTCTCAGTCCAAACAAGGAAAATCACATATAGCTAAACCGACCTAGCCTAGAACTAGAGGAGTAGACCAAATCAGCAGGACATCGAGCATTTTCAATTCAAACACAAGGGAGTCCTTGAGCGAGCAAGATAGCGCCTTCACTAAGGGGAATGACATCATGATGTTGTCACCGTCTAATCCAAAAAATTGTACCTAGGGTTCCCCTGATGCTCGAAGAGTGGCTGAGAAAGCTATGGCAATGCCTTCAGGAAGGAAAACAACAACTGCAAGTGTTGTCGCTGCGAGCATCGGCAAGCTAAGCATTGATTATACCTGGCCTGAGTTCGAGCAATACCATAGCCTCCAGATAACGATCCAAAGATGTGGGAGTCAATCTTCCTATGGACCATTACCTCAGAAGGGGAGCAAGGGCTGCACCTACCGCCGATAAAAATGCTAGTGGTGGAACCAACATGACATGTAGGTGGATGATACTTCTCCAACGTATCTATAATTTTTGATAGTTTCATGCTATTATATTATCAATCTTGTATTGTTTATAGGCCATTTTATATCATTCTGAGAACTAACCTATTAACTCAGTGCCCAATGCCAGTTCCTGTTTTTTTGCCTCTTTCTTTGTTTCATAGAAAAACCATACCAAACAAAGTCCATACATGATGAAACTTTACAATGGTTTTTTATGGACCAGAAGAGACCATGTAAGCTTCGGGTGAGGGCCAGAAGACATACTGATGGGACACAAGATCAAGAGGTGCGCCCCCAGGGGCATAACACCTGATCTTGTGGGACCCACATGACTTCATATGACCTAATTCCAGCGCTATAAGTTCCCTAAATTCCATAAACCCCTAGGGCAAGACCTGAAATTGTTTTATCGCCTCCACAAGACTCTGTTCTTACACCATACCATCTGGAGGGGAAATCGATCATGGAGGCCATCTTCATCAACCTTCCTGCCCCAGTGATTGATGGAGTCCTGGACTAGGGGGTACTCACGGCATCGTCTCCCAACCAGGTGGGTCAGGCTGAGGACCACCATGGCGGTTCACTAATGGGCCACTTAGGGCGGCCCATAACACATACAAGGAAGATGCCACAGGACTTGGCACACGAGATGAAGACTCTTATAAACCATAGGCCTCTGGTGCACTTTATAAAGTCAATAGATGACATCTTAGATTCATTACAACAATCTCGTGGTACATACATGTACTTTGTACTATACCCCATATCAATACATTCAAAAGCAGGACATAGGGTATTGTCTCTTCGAGAGAGCCCGAACCTGGGTAAAATCATGTGTCCATGTTACGATCGCTCCAAGACGCCTAGCTTAGGACCTCTGCCTCGAGATATGAGGGATTCAACATCGACATTGGTGGCCCATGCAGGTCCTTGATGGTAGTCACTTCAGTTCGATGAGAATTTAGATCAGCTCCGGCGCGATCTACATGCCCGAACAAAATTTCATCGTCGATGTCGGCATCTTTGGTCTCCTTGGCTAGACTGAGGACTATGCTCCATGTTAGATTATCAAGATCAGACGGGTACTTCTGTGATCAACTCAAATGTCAACCGAGATCATGGAAGAATCATCCATGGAGCTCGGGGGCTTAATGTCAACATTGCCCTCATGCGATTGTGCAGTTTTTCCTGGTCAGCAAACCCGCTTTGGCCGTCCCTGCTGTCGGTGTCAAAACCGGTGGATCTCGGGTAGGGGGTCCCGAACTGTGCATCTAAGGTCGGATGGTAATAGGAGATTGGGGACACGATGTTTACCCAGGTTCGGGCCCTCTCTATGTAGGTAATACCCTACTTCCTGCTTGATTGATCTTGATGAATATGAGTATTACAAGAGTTGATCTACCACGAGATCATAATGGCTAAAACCCTAGAAGTATAGCCTATATGATTATGATTGCCTCTACGGACTAAACCCTCCGGTTTATATAGACACCGGAGGGGACTAGGGTTATAAAAAGTCGGTTACAGAGAAAGGAATCTACATATCTGAATCACCAAGCTTTCCCTCCACGCAAAGGAGAGTCCCATCCGGACACGGGAAGAAGTCTTCTGTCTTGTATCTTCATAGCCCAACAGTCCGGCCCATGTTAATAGTCCGGCCGTCCGAGGACCCCTTAATCCAGGACTCCCTCAGTAGCCCCCGAACCAGGCTTCAATGATGAGGTGTCCGGCGCGCAGATTGTCTTTGGCATTGCAAGGCGGGTTCCTTCTCACTTCAAAGTACCTGACTTGAAGAACGGTATCTGACTTTTCATTTAATGTCGCACTCATCGGCTTCTGCACCTTCATGATTTTAGCTTCCACGTGTCAAGCGAATACGAGAGGTCGGGGCATTTGTGCACATACCACCCTAACCATGTAAGAAAGTTGTCTATTTAAAGATATGGGGATCTTCAGATCCAGCCCACACCAAGCGAGGAATCCTCAGAGCTGGCTAGCAGAAACCACTCCAACATGGCTAGCGCTCCCAGCTCTTCCTCCCTCCCCCATGGCCCTAAAAAAGGTGATTGGGAAAAGTGTTCCGTATCCCACAATCAGTTGATGAAGCTGCAGACACAGGAATTTCTTCCCCCTGCAGATCTAGTCCCTGTTCGAGCCGGATTGGCTTCCTTCGATGGTGGGGCGCAGGCGGAGAATTTCCCCAACCCATCCAGGGGGGAACGAGTATGCTTTGTTCCCTACTTGTTGAGAGGTGTCGGATTTCCAATCCATCCATTCCTTCGAGGGCTTCTGGAGTATTATGGTGTCCAACTGCACAATTTCACTCCTACCTCCATCCTGGACATTGCGGGTTACGTTTCTCTTTCTGAGCTATTCCTGGGTTGCGAGGCCCATTTTGAATTATGGAAGAAACTGTTTTGCCTCGTCCCTCGTAATCAAGAGCGATCAATATTTCAAGTGGGCCACACTGAGGTATGGTGCATCGCTGGGACCGGATACCTGTCCGGCACGCCAAAGAAGGCATCCTAAGAGTGGCCATCCGAATGGTTCTATATTGAGGACGTCTCCCTTACCGACCCAGTCAGAATGGGTCTTCCTGAATTTTCAAGTGCTCCATTGAATAAAGGCCACAACTGGCGCCCCCGAAGCCTCTGGGAGGAAGATAGCACGGAAGTCCGCCAATTGATGAGCAAGATAAAGACGCTCACCCGGTCCAGATTATCAATAGTCAAAGTTATGGCGACATCCATAGTACGGGGGGTCCAACCACTCAAATACAGAGGGCATCCCATGTGGCACTATAATGGAGAAGATGACGCCACTCGCTGCGGTCGGAAGGGTCCGGATACCCCCGCCGTTTTGGCCAAAATACTGGTCGTACTATACAAAGGGGAGAAAGAGGAGTTCATCCGCATTAAGCACAAAGATGGATTTTCCATGTACAACCCTCCCAGCTGGGTGAGTTTCCGTCCCACTACTCCACTCAATTCACTACCTGAGTCACTTTCCATAAATGTTAATCCGTCCATTTGTAATAGGAATGGCGAAAGATCACCAAGGAGCTCCACAGCCCCGCACCACAGCCAAAGGACCACAACCGTGCCCTTGACCCCTAATTCAAAGAGGATCCAGATATATTCGTGGAGCTCGAGGATGGAGTATTCTACCAGGCGAGCCATGACGGCACGGAAGTGGCCATCACCGCTGACTATCCCGGCCTTCTCCTTGCCTCACATGTAAGTAATTAGGAGACTTCTCCTTCGAAAGAATTTCATCATTCTGCCTCACCCACCGCACTATCTCGTGCTCCAAAGGGGAGGCGATTGGCGTGCCACGCTGCACCTGAGGGACTCACAAGAAAGAAGCGCCTACGCCAGGCAGGCCTTTGAAGAGGAAGGCAAATAGAAACACGGCCGAGCCTTCATCAAAGAAGTATGGTTTTTTAAATATGTTCCTTGGCAGTCACATTGAAGTGTGACGCTATCTGTTGTGTCTTATCAGGAAAAGCATTCACCGAACTATGTCCGGGGATCCTGCCGGTCATACCTCCACTAGCCAGATTTCGGACCCTGTCTCACGGACTGAGGCTGACGTGGGAGTGACACTGGATTGTCCTTCTGCAGAGGATTCAGATGATGTACCCATCACAAACTCTGAAGTGGAAAGCGCCATGAATCATCGGCGCCGGTGGGCCTCTCTTCGCGACCCTGGTTTTTCAGAAGAGGCTTTCAACACCTTCAACTCGGGTGATGCATACATTCAAGCTGCTCGAGATGGGCTTACAAGAGCCACTGACCAATATTTGAAAGATATGCGGGTAAGTACATACTTGTACCATTCTAATAATTATATACCAGTAGCCCCAAGACTTGAAGAAGTTGATGCAACTGATTTGAGGATCATTGTATATCCAGGTGCTCACAGAGAAGAACAACCTGTTGTCTCAGGAGCTGGAAAAGTGTCGGACCCAACTAGCCACTGCTACCGCCGAACTAGAGAAATCCAAGAATGTAGTGTCTGGTAATGATACCCTCCATCGAGAAAACATAATCATATACCAGGATTATTAATACAGGTGCATATCTTATGGCAGGTTCGTTAGATCATCCGGGAGAGGTATCGGAAGTCGCACAGACGGGAGGTCCAGAAGCTCAAAGGCAATTGGCCGCAGGCGAACGTATACTGACACGGGTCAGGGAGGAGAAAAACAAACTCCAGGATACCAACACCAAGCTAGGCGTGGAACTAAAAGATGTTCGGGCCCAGCTGGCTAACTCCGTGAAGGAAAATAAGAGGCTACGAGGTGGCATATTTAGTATGTGTTCAAGCTGACCTTCACGTAGTTCGGTGAGGAAAGGAACTGACAGAGTTATGTCTGCAGATATGCTGACCGGTCGTCCCAAAGAGGAGATGCCCGGATCTTCAGACGATCTGCTACAAGAGATGTCCCAAATGCACAAGAGAGCTTGACAGGCAATGCAAAGTATTGCTAAGGCCTTATGGCCATCCGACTCCCCTCCAGGAAGTATGGAGGAGCTTGTACAACTATTCAATGGAGCGCGGTGGCGCTTCCGATTATGGAAGATATCAGCCTGCCAGGAAGGTGCGCGAGAGGCCTGGGCCATGGTGAAAACACGGTATACCAATCTCAATCCGAATCACATGGCCCGGGTCAGACCAGTAGGGTCAGATGGAAAAGAAATTCCCGTTAGTTTGGTATATGACCAGGTACAAGTAGCCGCCAAATATTCCCTACAGGATTGTAGGCTAGATAGCCTGTTAGATGGCATAGAGGAAGAAGTTTTTGGGTCTAAGTGACTATGTACTTCAATTGGCAAATTTGTCCCTAGCCGGATTGTAAAACGATTGTCATGGTGGACCTTTTCGCTTTGAACTCTGGACCCGAAGGTACAGAGTGTTTCCGAATACCCTCTCGATAATGTATACCGGGTATGCATGGAAACCAGGCGTAGGGGTCATAGTTGCTTGAACAGACAAGTATCCAGCTAGCTATGTTATATTACATTTTGATCGTAAGAAACATCTTCCAGAGAGAATAGTTTCGTTAAGGGTTCCTTTCCCTGGGTCAGCATGCGTTAACGTGCATGTCCGAACTGTGATTGAAAAATCATAGCGTACGTAACATCTGGGGTTTCATAGTGTAACGATTAAAAAACATCTTTAGTCTGCCAACCGAATATTCCCATAAGAACACTAGCTTTCGGCTTCACCCAGTCTGAGGTACACATCCGGATGACCCGACAGTAACAATCGCAGAGGTGCTCCCTTTATGCCCTAGCCGAACTAACGGGAACGTAGGGCATACGCATAGGAGCCAGGCAACCCAGCTTGGCCAAAACTTAAGTCATATCGATGCATATAAAGGCAAAGAAAAGGTACATACGCGGAAAAGACACATATGTGGTGAGCTTGATGCTCGAAAAATAATAATAATAAGCTTTTGTACAAGAAGCCCCCCAGGTATAATTGATGTACATATTTGAGAATGTGTGTGTCGTAGGTGTACGGTTTAGCTGCACGAGAGCTTTAAGGCTAAACAAAAAGAAAAGGTAAAAAGAGAGGAAAAAATATATAATGGAAACAAAAGGGAGAAAGGAGACGAACGAAGAGTCCGGCGCTAAGCATAGAATCTTCGGAGTCTCGCCGCATTCCATGGGTTCGGCTCCAGACGATTGTCTGATGCATCACGCAGGCGGTACGCTCCTTCGGTGAGGACTTCGTCAATGATGAAGGGACCCTCCCACTTGGGCTTGAGTTTATCCTTTTTCTTCTCTGGCAAGCGTAGAACGAGTTCGCCAACATTATAAGTCTTGGCCCGTACTTCTCTACTTTGATATCTGCGGGCCTGTTGTTGATAAAATATGGAACGGGCTTTTGCAACGTCGCAATCCTCCTTCAGGGAATCTAGGCTGTCCTCCCGATCAAGCTCGGCCTCTCTCTCTCTTCATACATGGGCACTCGAGGTGAGTCATGAAAATATTGCAGAGTAACATAGCCTCTGCGTAGTACACCATGAAAAAAGGTGTATATCTGGTAGAGTGATTTGGTGTGGTTTGCAGCCCCCATAGTACGGAGTCGAGCTCCTCGACCTAGTGCTTGTTTGATTCTTTCAAAGACTGTACTAGTCTGGGTTTAATGCCGCTCATAATAAGACCATTGGCTCGTTCGACTTTATCGTTTGTTTGTGGGTGATAGACGGAGGCGTAATCGAGCTTAATGCCCAGATTAGCACACCAAGTTTTCACCCCATCGGCTGTGAAATTGGAGTCATTATCGGTGATGATGTTGTGCGGAACACCATAATGGTGCACAACACCGGATATGAAGTCTATCACTGGTCCGGCTTCGGCCGTTTTAACTGGTTTGGCCTCTATCCACTTAGTGAATTTATCCACCATAACCAATAGGTACTTTTTATTATGGCTTCCTCCTTTAAGAGGTCCGACCATATCAAGCCCCCAAACCGCGAAAGGCCAGGTGATGGGGATTGTTTGTAGAGCGGTGGGTGGCATGTGGCTTTGGTTGACGAAAAGCTGGCATCCGACGCGATGTTGGACAAGATCCTGTGCGTCTGCTCGGGCTGTTGGCCAATAGAGACCTGTATGGAAGGCCTTTCTTACAAGGGCCCAAGCCGCGGCATGGTGACCACCGAGACCGGCAGGAATTTCAGCCAAGAGCTATCGCCCTTCTTCTTCAAAGATACATCTTTGAAGTACTCCGGTAGAGCTTTTCTTATATAGTTCTCCCTCGTGAACCTTGTAGGCTTTAGAGCACCGCACAGTGCAACACACCTCATTTTGATCCTTAGGGAGTTCTTGCCCATTAAGGTAGGCCAAGAAGGGTTCGGTCCATGGGGCAATGGCTGCCATGACGAGATCGGTCGATGGTGTAATTTAGGTGGCTGAGCCCCTGATGATGTCGGTGTGTTCGGAATCTGAGGTTATAGTCGGATCCAGATTGGAGTTGCCACTCTCCCCTTGCCACACCACGGATGGCTTAAAAAGCCTTCCCAAAAAGATGTTAGGTGGGACAGGGTCGCACTTGGCACTGATGCAAGCAAGGACATCCGCCGCTTGATTACTTTCTTGAGCCACATAGTGAAACTCAAGCCCCTCGAACCGAGCCAACATTTTGAGAATGGCGTTACGGTAAGAAGCCATCTTTGGATCTTCGGCATCAAAATATCCATTTATTTGAGATATTGCAAGGTTTGAATCCCCGCGCACTTCTAGGCGTTGTATGCCCATGGAGACAGCCATCCGAAGACCGTGCAATAAGGCCTCGTATTCTACTGCATTGTTGGAGTCTATGTATAATATTTGGAGCACGTACTGAACTGTATCTCCAGTGGGGGATGTTAGGACAACGCCTGCTCCTAAGCCTGCCAACATTTTGGAGCCATCGAAGTGCATGACCCAGTTCGAATATGTGCTGTACTCTTTAGGGAGTTCGGCCTCTGTCCATTCGGCGACGAAGTCGGCCAGTACTTGGGATTTAATGGCCCGACACGGTTTGTATGTTATGTCGAATGGGAGGAGCTCAATGGCCCACTTGGCAATCCAGCCCGTGGTGTCGCGGTTGTTTATTATGTCATTGAGTAGTACCTCGGAGGCCACCGTTATTGAGCACTCTTGAAAGTAGTGTCGTAGATTCCGTGATGCCATGAAGACCGCGTACGCTATTTTTTGGTAGTGAGGGTACCAGGATTTTCATAGTGTGAGGACAGTGGATACGTAGTATACCGGCTTTTGAAGTCAGAATTTGTGTCCGTCCTCTTCCCGTTTGATGACGAGCACCGCACTTACGACTTGGTGTGAGGCCGATATGTATAATAACATGGGCTCACCAATATTCGGCGCGGCCAGGATTGGGTTGCTCGCTAAAAGAGCCTTTATTTCTTCCAGTCCGGCCGTTGTCGCGTCCGTCTACTCGAAGTGATCGGTGCGTCGGAGAAGGCAATAGAGTGGCAATGCCTTTTCTCCTAGTCTGGAGATAAAGCGGCTTAAAGTTGCCACACATCCGGATAGTTTTTGGACTTGTTTAAGGTCTGTTGGCATGGCCAACTGTGATAAAGCTCAAATTTTAGCCGAGTTCGCCTCAATTCCCTTATTGGAAATGATGAAGCCCAACAGTTTTCCAGCGGGAACGCCAAAAACACACTTTTCCAGATTGAGCTGGATGTCATATGTTCGGAGGTTGTCGAATATGAGATGCAGATCGTCTATTAATGACTCGACGTTCCATTTTTGATGACTACGTCATCCACATATGCTTCGACTATCTTGCCGATTTGTTTCTCCAGGCATGTTGTAATCAAGCGTTGGTAGGTGGCACCGGCGTTTTTGAGCCCGAAGGGCATAGTGTTGAAGCAGAAAGGCCCGTATGGGGTGATAAATGCCATTGCTTCTTGATCAGACTCCTTCATCTTGATTCGATGGTATCCGGAGTATGCATCGAGGAAACATAGTAAGTCGTGTCCTGCGGTGGCGTCGATAATCTGATCGATGTGGGGGAGGGGGAAGGGATCTTTAGGGCAGGCCTTGTTGAGGTCTTTGAAGTCGACACATAGGCGCCAGGATTTATCCTTCTTTGGCACCATCACTAGGTTTGCTAGCCAGTCCGGGTGTTTTATTTCTCCGATGAATCCGGCCTCGAGTAACTTGGCTAGCTCCTCCCCCATAGCTTGTCGTTTGGGTTCTGAAAAGCGCCGCAGTGTTTGCTTGACCGGCTTATATCCCTTCAATATATTGAGGCTGTGTTCAGCCAGCCTGCATGGGATCCCTGTCATATCAGAATGGTGCCAGGCGAATATGTCCCAGTTTTCGCGCAGGAACGCTCGCAGTGGAGCACCAACCATTGGGTCCAGCTGTGCCCCGACGGATGATGTCTTCTTGGGGTCCATCGGGTGGACTTGGAATTTGACTATTTCGTCTGCTGGTTTAAAGGAGGTGGATTTGGGTAGCTTCTCCAGGATCACGTCATCCCTATTCACCGTGGAGCGCAATGTGGTTAACTCTTCGGCCGCGAGGGCTTCCGACAATGCCTCGAGGGCTAGGGCTGCGGTTTTGTTTTCGGCGCGGAGTGCAATGTCAGGATCACTGGCAAGAGTGATAATACCATTGGGCCCGGGCATCTTGAGCTTCATGTACCCGTAATGGGGTATAGCTTGGAAGCATGCAAATGCATCTCGCCCTAATAAGGCGTGATATCCACTGTTGAAAGGGGCCACTTGAAAGGTTATCTCTTTGGACCGGGAATTCTCTGGCGTGCCGAATACCACATCGAGTGTGATTTTTCCTGCGCATCGCGCCTCTTGACTGGGAATGATTCCTCAGAAGGTCGTGCTACTTTGCTCAATACGTGTAATGCCCCGGATACAACTTTTCATATTCGTAACTCCAACTCTTGCCTTTTCCGGAGATGCGATATGATATTTCCTTCGTGGCTGGGTTTTTGTCTTTTGTTTTGCATTTTGTTCATGTCATGCATCTCATCTCATAGCATCATGCGCATTGCATCTGCATGTTTTCATAAAGCTTGCACCCGTTCTTAGTTGCCGCGTCCCCCCTTACTTTCGTTGACCGTTCTGAGACCAATCGGGCTTTCGCTTCCCTCTTGACCGTGACCACCTAACCTCTCTTGCCAGCTCGCAGCCCCCTCGAGCGCGCGTCCGAAACTTCCCGAGACCCGGATCGGACTATCGTTACCGTTGGGTCCGGATCATCCCCTAACATCTATAAAACATCCCCGCTTTCTTATTTGGGCTACCTAACCTATTTATTCTCGACCGCCCGATTACGATCGGACGGACCGAGTTAACCCTAACCTATCCCACCGCTATATATATTAGGACCAAACCTAAAATCTAGGGAGATGTCCCATCCATTCCATCACCGCGCCGCCACTCTCTTCCTCAGGATCTGTCCGATCCATCCACCAGCCAACCCCAGCCTTTCCTCGATCTCCCCACCAACCAGAGCCCCCACGGCCCTGGATCCAGCAGCCCCGCGCAGTGCTGCAAGGCCCGAGCGCCTCGTCCCCTCCTCCCGTGCCTCGATCCAGGATGGATCGGGAGTGGCTACGCCCTGCGCCAACCACCGGAGTGCCGTCCGCCCCGGCGAACCTCGACGTCAAGCACCAGCAGGAACTGCTCGCCGTGCCCCCTCCCTTTCCTTCCCTGGTTCTTCTCTTCTCTAAGCGCGCTGTCTCCCCCTCCCTCTCGTTTCCCTACTGGAGCGCCCCGCGTCCCGCGAGCCATGGAGTTTGCCTCGGGACGGCTAGGTCCGGCCATTTCTCCGTCGTCTCCAGTGACCTCGCCATCCTCTGCAGCCACGCCATCTGCCGGAGCGCTGTCTGCCCGCCGCACCGTCCTCGGCTGCCTATCCCTGACGCGCCCCTGCCTCCTCGACCTCCTGACCCCCCTCATGCCCAAGCCGCACGGGAATGAGCACCCCGCAGCAACGCCCAACCCCGCGCTCGTCTCCTCGCCCAGACGGCCACCTCGTCCGCATCTACCTCACCGTCGCCGGAGTTCCAAGCTGCATCGCTGCGTCCTCTGCTTCGTCCTACTGCTTCCCGTTCCCCTGCTTCATGAATGAGACAATGACGAAGCCGCCCTCCTGCATTGACCGCGCCCCGCTCGAGTGCTCGTGCGGGCCTGCCAAGCTGCCTCTTCACCAGGCCCAGCGTGCCCCCTGCAGGCCTCCCTCTCCACCAGCCGGCCCATGAGGCCTGGTGAGCAGCCCCCACCCTCTATTTGCTCCTGTTGGGCCAGCCAGTTTCGGCCTGATAGTATTTTTTTCCTGACCTGCGAATTTCCTTTTATCCAGTGATTAACTGTTTTACAGAAAAACCCTCTTACTTCATGCATTTAATATCTCACAAACCGTGCATCGGATTAAAATGTTTTAAACATGTAAAATGCTTAGGATTTCATCTAGTTTCATAATATGCACCTTTCATCCATGTTAAAAATGTTTAATTTGCTGTTTGCATTAATTTGCTAAAATGCCATGTTAAAATGATTTATTTCATAACTAAATAACCGTAGCTCCAATTTTAATAAACTTTATATGTAAATGGGGTAGAAAAATGCATATATTAACTTGATGCACTTACTTTTGCTGTTTAACAACATTAAAAATATGATTTAGGGCAGAACAGTACCAATTTTAGCAATATGCATATGGGGATTTTCCGGTTTCGTTGTCCGATGTTCCGGCCCCATTTAAACTTGCCTAGATAGGTAGTTTTATTATACTTCATATCTTGCCATGTTAACAACATTTAACCTTGTCATGCATCATACTTGGTTGTGCATCATGCCATGTTTATGTGATTGTGTGTTTACCATGTTGTTTGCTTCTTTCCGGTTGTGCTTCTTCTCGATAGTTCCGGTAACGTTGCGTTTGTGAGGATTCATTCGACTATGTTGGTTCTTCTACTTCATGGACTCGTTCTTCTTCCTTGCGGGATCTCAGGCAAGATGACCATTACCCTCGATATCACTTCTATCTTTGCTTGCTAGTTGCTTCGTTCTATCGCTATGCTGCGTTATCTATCACTTGTTTACCATGCCTCCCATTTGCCATGTCAACCTCTAGCCTTTTTCACGCTTCCTAGCAAACCATTGCTTGGCTATGTTACCGCTTTTGTTCAGCCCCTCTTATAGCGTTATTAGTTGCAGGTGAAGTTGAAGATTGCTCCATGAGGGACAAGATTATGTTGGGATATCACAATATCTCTTATTTAATTAATGCACCTATATACTTGGTAAAGGGTGGAAGGCTCGACCTTATGCCTGGTGTTTTGTTCCACTCTTGCCGCCCTAGTTTCCATCATACCGGTGTTAAGTTCCTTGATTTTGCGTTCCTTACGTGGATGGGTGATTTATGGGCCCCCCTTGATAGTTCGCTTTGAATAAAACTCCTCCAGCAAGGCCCAACATTGGTTTTACCATTTGCCTACCTAAGCCTTGTGCCCTCTGGTTTTCGGAGCCCGAGGGGTCATCTTTATT
>NC_041393.1:546905488-546983712 GCF_002162155.2 Triticum dicoccoides | reverse complement strand
GCTCCTCTGAGTGTTGGTCCAAACTAGAGCCCTTTGCAGCGCCACCTCAGGGAAACTTGAGGGTTGGTTTTAGTTGTACGGATTTCTCATCTGTTGTGCCCTGAGAACGAGATATGTGCAGCTCCTATCGTGATTTGTCGGCACAGTCGGGTGGTCTTGCTGGTCTTGTTTTACCATTGTCGAAATGTCTTGTAACCGGGATTCCGAGTCTGATCGGGTTTTCCTGGGAGAAGGAATATCCTTCGTTGACCGTGAGAGCTTGTGATGGGCTAAGTTGGGACACCCCTGCAGGGTTTAAACTTTCGAAAGCCGCGCCCGCGGTTATGTGGAAGATGGGAATTTGTTAATGTCCGGTTGTAGAGAACTTGACACCAGATTCGAATTAAACGCATCAACCGCGTGTGTACCCGTGATGGTCTCTTTTCAGTGGAGTCCGGGAAGTGAACACGGTTTGGGTTATGTTTGAACGTAAGTAGTTTCAGGATCACTTCTTGATCACTTCTAGCTTCTCGGCCGTTGCGTTGCTTCTCTTCTTGCGCTTATTTGCGTAAGTTAGCCACCATATATGCTTAGTCATTGCTGCAACCTCACCACTTAACCTGTCCATTCCCTTTAAGATTTGCTAGTCTTGATACCCATGGTAATGGGATTGCTGAGTCCTTGTGGCTCACAGATTACTTCAACAACAGTTGCAGGTGCAGGTTATGCGATGATCATGACGCGAGAGCGGTGCTTGCCTGTTTTGGAGTTCTTCTTCTGCTTCTTCTTTGATTAGGGGATAGGTTCCAGGTCAGCAGCTTGGGCTAGCAGGGTGGATGTCGTTTGAGTTTCTGTTTGTGTTTCATCCGTAGTCGGATGATGCTCTTGTGTATGATGATGTTGTATTCGTGTGGCATTCTATGCCTCTTGTATGTATCCCCAACTATTATGTAATGGTACGATGTAATGATATCCACCTTGCAAAAGCGTCTCCAATATGCGCTCCTATCCTTAGTGGGACCTTCGAGTTCCTTTAGGATAGGCTCTCATATTGGGTGTCACAATACGGCTCCTGACTATTTCCATTTTGTTGAGAGTTTCCTCATAAATGAGGTTTAGACCATTGCCGCCGTCCACGAGCACTTTGACAAGCCGAAAGCCGTCCACGATCAGACTGAGGACCAATGCGGCTGGTGCCCGAACTGTTCTAAATTTTGGTTCGTCACTGGCATTGAAAGTTATGGCCATGTCGTTCCAGGGTTTTATTGCGGTGACTTGGCAGACTTCAGCGAGGCCGCGGAGTGCCCTTTTGCGCCTATTGCTTGAGGTGAAAGTCTCGAAGACTGTCAATACTGTAAGGTCGTTGCCTTCTGTGGGGTGTTGCTCTGCGGTATTTTTGGTGAGGAGATCCTCGCCGCTTTTGGCCACTTGTCGGAGTATCCAACATACTCTAAGGCTGTGGGTTGGTACGGTATCCGGTGTTGTGTGTATTTTGCATGGCCTATCGAGCCATCCCTCCAGAACGGTTTCGCGCCCTGTTATGGGCTTTGATTTTTTTACTATTGGATCAGACGACCGACGAGGGTGCATCCTTTTTGTCCGGACGAGGGGTTGAGCGGAAACTGGTGGCTCCCAAGAAGCTGCCTGAGTTTTCCAGGCGCTTTCCATTGCACAGTACTTCTGTACTATGGTTGCCAAGTCAGCGAAGTGTAATACGTGACGGCGGTTGATGGCATTGAGGATTCCCTCATCCATGCAATTTTTGCAGAATAATGAGATCGCATTTTCATCGCGGTAGTCTTTGATCTTGTCTTTGACAAGGAGGAATCTGACCCAAAAGTGATGGACCATTTCTTAAGACTGCTGTCTGATGTGGATCAGATCGCATGTATATGTGTGGGCGGGTAGTTTTAAGTCTGAACCCTGACCCAATCTGGGATCCGGAGTTTGAGAAACTTCCGAGCTTAACAGTTCGGGCTCCAGGATATCAACCAATTTTGCAGGCCCACAGTGCGACTCTAGGTTTGGAGTACAGGGCATGTCTTCCCACGGACGGGTATCCGATTCTTCGAGCTTGGAAATCTAAACACAGTTCATCCTCAATATAGAGGAAGAGTTGTTGTATTGTTCCTCCACTACCGATATATGATGGGTGATCGGCAGAGATTCAATTTCTCTCTGATCGGGTTTAAGCCTGATCTGATCGTAGTCTGTGGCGACCCCCAAGGCAGCAATGCAATCCAGGAGTTCGTTTAAAGACGATAACTCCATCGGATCCATCTGTTTGGACTATTCGGAGTTGACGCGGAGGCGATTTTCGATGACCCGAGAAGTCATCATCGACCCAACGGCCGAACGGGCGGTCATGGTGAAGCCGCCCAGCCGGAGGGTTTGGCTGGAGGCCAGGGCTCCTCTGAAGGTGATACTATCCTTGATAACAAGGCAAGCCATCAATCCTATCTTCGATGTCACAGCGGAACTCTCAATGAAAGCACCAATGTCGGTGTCTAAACCGGTGGATCTCAGGTAGGGGGTCCCGAACTGTGTGTCTGAGGTCGGATGGTAACAGGAGACTGGGGACATGATGTTTACCCAGGTTCGGGCCCTCTCTTTGGAGGTAATACCCTACTTCCTGCTTGATTGATCTTGATGAATATGAGTATTACAAGAGTTGATCTACCACGAGATCGTAATGGCTAAAACCCTAGAAGTCTAGCCTATATGATTATGATTGCCTGTACGGACTAAACCCTCTGGTTTATATAGACACCAGAGCGGACTAGGGTTATACAAAGTCGGTTATAGAGAAAGGAATCAACATATCTGAATCACCAAGCTTGCCCTCCACGCAAAGGAGAGTCCCATCCGTACATGGGAAGAAGTCTTCTGTCTTGTATCTTCATAGCCCAGCAGTCTGGCCCATGTTAATAGTCCGGCCGTCAGAGGACCCTTTAATCCAGGACTCCCTCAGCCGCCTCCTCGAGCAAGACTTTGAAGCCTGCTTCAGCAAAATTGCGCAGAATTGAGTCTACCACAACCCTATAAAATTTAGTTCTATTTTGATGGAGGAATCTTTGGCAATCTTTGATATATCAGGGCCCTATCGAATCTGGACACAAATCTAGATGAGTTTGGGGCATCGAGTCTAGCAGTTAGCTCAGACATCCTTTGGAAGATCTAGCCGTTAATCGCAGTCATGGTGGATGTGGTGCTAGGGAGGAGGATGTGCTCTGGTGTGGAGTTTATCCAGGTGTTGCCTCCTTTAAGTAGTGGATTCTGGTGAGGCCAAGCGTTCGGATGCATCAATAAGTCGCCAGAGTTGGTTCCTCGGGCGGTGAGCCTGCTTATTGGCGGTATACGGACCGATGACATGAATGTGAGTAGCTGGCACTAGGCAAGAACGCAGGCTGGTGAGGGAAGAGGGTTTTTGTGGGCCAGGGTAGTTAGCTGCAGGCGTGGCAACATTGGAGATGCCCTTTGCTCACATGTGATCCCACATTTCAGTGAAAAAGCAAGACGACATGCATTCCCTTGGGTCGGTAGCATGTCGTACCGACCATCTGGGGGTACGATGTGAATGCGATAGGGGTGCTGTCAGTGTACCACATTTTCATTTCAAACTTGTAAAATGTATCCCTTGTAGAGCATAACACCGTAAGTATCACTACAAACAAAAGATACATCCGTGACATTATGGCCCAGACAAAAACGTTTTCTGTCAAGGATATGACACTTCTATGATGATAACTGTGATAAAAACGTGTATCATCATAGATGTGGTGGGCTCCAACTTCTATGACAAAAAAATATGACAGAAAATGGGTTTTTTCCTGGGCGGCCGGAGACGCACCTGCATGACATTCTTTGGGCCATCCATGACAGAAAAAACCATCATAGAAGTGAGGGTGAGGTAAATTTAGGGGATTTCCCAGTTATGGTGGGTGGTTGGGGCCAAGCGGTGCAGTGTGGTTTGCGTGTTTCTCTCTCGTACGCGCGTGTGTGCGAGGCGTTCACTAACTGGACTCAAGCAAGGTGTTCTCTTACTGAACCCGAGGGATCGATCGATCCCTCTCACTACATATGGAACCCGGTTGATACCTTTGCTGCTAACTGAACACGAGCAATTCCTTCTCTGCTAACTAAACCAGATCGATCCTTCTTGTTGCTTACTGAACCCGATCGAGCCCCGTGTGAGACGTATGTAGCCAGACGGTGTTGGGTTGCCTCTTGATGAATAGTGCCCATTGCTCTCGCGCGCGCAATACATGTAGACACGAGTCGAGACTCGATCCAGCCCCTGAGTTGAGCTAGCCGGTTGGTTGGTTGTGGATGAACAGTTCCTGTTGCTGCCACCCACTCGTACACCCTACCCCAGTCGATGGGGGTTGTATGAACATGAACCCGTGGTAGTAGGAGGTTGCCTCTAGATGAAATGGACCCCTAGGAGGCCGCCACACCCCACTCGGTTGGGGTGGATGAATATGACCCCATGGAGGCTGGATGGACAGTAGTTCATGGAGGTTGGAGGAAGTCAACTTTGATGAACAGTAGCTGGTGGAGGCTGGAGGAAGTGGACGGTGGATGAACAGTAGCCCGTGAAGTCCCGTTTTGTGGTATGCCACACCACTCCTGATGAACAGGACCCTATTTGAACAGTAGCCCATGGAGTTCTATTTTGCGGTACGCCAGACCCCTCCTGATCAACAGGACCCCGTTTTTACCAAAGGCAGTTGAACAGAAGTCTGTTTCCTCTGTTTTGTGGTACGCCAGACGCCTCCCGATGAACAGGACACCGTTTCGACCGTAGACAGTCGAAGAGAACTCTGTTTCATCCGTTTTGCAGTACGCGAGACCCCATTTCAGATGTTCCATCCAAGCCAGTTGGCTCCTAATGAACATGATGCATTCCGACCAAGCCGGTTGCCTCCTGATGAACAGGACACAACAGTTTCTCCATTCCGATGAAGCTGGTTGGCTGCTGCTACTTCTGAGCTACGTTTGGAATTTTCCCTCAAGTGGAGGGGAGATGCAGTATAATAGAGATGAGTATTTTCCTTAGTGAGAACCAAGGTTTATCGAACCAATAGGAGAATCACGCAAAGCCTCGTGAACAGCACATGCACACACATAAGCAAATACTTGCACCCAACATGGGCAAGAGGGTTGTCAATCCCCTTGAACTTGTTACTTGCAAGGATTAAATCTTGTATAGGTAGATGGACGAATTGCAAAAAAGTAAATAAATTGCAGCAAGGTATTTTTAGATTTTATAATATAATAAAAGTAGACCCGGGAGGCATAGTTTCACTAGAGGCTTCTCTCTCAAACACATAGCATACGGTGGGTGAACAAATTAATGTTGGGAAATTGATAGAAAAGCACATGGTTATGATGTATTCACGGCAATGATCATGTATATAGGCAACATGACGGTGTCCTGGACTAGGGGATCCTAGCCTAGGTGGACCAGTACATGGGACGGACTACCAGCCCACCAAGAAGGAGAGACTTCAGAGGTCTTCAACCTCCCCCCACCAAAGACTTGGTGTGTACTTCAAGTATATTTGTAGATTCGGCATGTAACCCCAAGATGGCAACCAACCATGTGTAACCCTAGATACCCCTGGTGCCTATATAACCAGAGGGTTTAGTCCGTAGAAGAACATTCACACATTCAACGTCATCATACCCCTAGCGTTTAGACCACAACTCATGATCTTGTGGTAGATCAACTATGTACTTGGATACTCTCATAATATAAGAAAGAGAAGGACGTAGGGTTTCACCTCCATTGAGAGGGCCCGAAGCTGGGTAAACATTGTGTGTTCTCTCTCTTACCCATCGATCGGATCTAACAGCTTGGGTCCCCCTACCCGAGGTCTGTCGGTTTTGACACCGACATTGGTGCTTTCATTGGGAGCTCATTGCTTGATCACTAAGGGTCGATAACCTCGCCAACCAATGAGCAAGGCTCCTTCTATGCCTATCGATGGTTCTCCCCAACAGGCTGTCTAAAGGCTCGACAGATCTTGAATCATGCTCCCCCTTTGAGGTGATGGAGTGCGATCGAGAAACCTTCTTGGAGCTTTATGATCCCTTTATGAGCTTGGCCTACGGAACTCAATTCAAGTTAACCTTGGATCCAAACTCTCCTATGGAGAATAAGCATGGAACCAATCGGCTTGGAGAGGTGGCTGTTTTGGATAAAAAACCAAGCCCAAGAACCTCTTCCTCCATGCACTCTCCCCACAGGGGACATGTGGACGCCCCGAAGCCAGCCCCGACCGGATTAGAAGTTTTAATCCTACCCACCACCCACATCGAGTACTTGCCAAGTAGCTCGGGGCCTCCCGATCTCTGGGACTTGAGGTACATAAAGTAATATACCAATGTGACAGTCTGACAATTCTGGTTGTGATTCCTGTTTATTGAAAACAGGATAACCAACTGCACCGACGAAGAAGCAACGACCACTTTTTGACACAACTGGCCTGACGAAGTAGTGTTAAATGCCTTCGCTCGATGCCAAATTCAGACATTTTCTGACCTCACGGAGTTGGTGTCAAAATTTTGCACCATAGAAGATGCATGGCTGGCTCGGAAATCAGTTAACTCAGACAGATCTAAAGTACATGACCTCGCACAAGGGGAATCTCGTCGGCGCCCTATGCTAGTAGAGTCTTCACGAAAAAGGAGAAAGATGATATCCTAGACCACCCTAGACGAATTACTTGACCAACCATGCCCTACACACTGTTATGCTCAACACCAATCTGACACATAGCCTTCAAGCCTATTGGGTTGTAAAACAAGTACCCAAGGGTGGTGAGGCCCTCCTCGCAAATAGGCATTTTATTAATTGTTCAAGAGAGTCCTCGGATGAAGCTAAGGTCCTGATGATTTATCAAACATACAAGTCAGGAAATCAAAGAAAATGAGCTCTGCAGGAGCTCGACCATGCACAGATACACATGTACACCTCCCGCCGCCAGGTTAGACATGCCGATCATGTTCGAGCAACACGATCAGCCGGTGGTCAATCTATGCTGATGCCCAGCTACCCTAGTCCTCAATCCCATAGTGGACGGATGCTGACTACATAAGGTACTAATGGACGGTAGCAGTAGCTTGAACCTCATTTACGAAGGCACCTTGGAAAAAAATGCAATTTGATACAACTCACATCCAGCATAGCTTTATTACATTCAAAGGAATTATACCCGACAGGGAAGCATGATACAAGGGGCCGATCACTCTTGATGTGGTCTTCGACACTCCCGAGAACTATCGGTCCAAGGAGTTGACTTTCCACATTGTGCCCTTCCAAAGTGGCTACCATGCCCTTCTGGGATGAGAAGCATTCATAAAATTCTATGCCATACCCCATTATAGGTACATGAAGCTTAAATGCCAGGCCCCAAAGGAGTAATAACCATCACCAGAATCCTAGATAGGGCACTCAGGGCCAAAAGTAAAACATCCCCATTTGCCCTCGAGTCACTGGCAGAGGCCTTTGCAGCCGATGAATTGACTACACTCCGGGCCACGGTCAACCCGGACGATGTCATCCTAGACAAAAGATCCAAATCGACCTCGTTCAAACCAGCCGATGAGATTGTCAAGTTTCAAAGTACACCCAATGGAACCGAACAATACGACATCCATCGGTGCCGAGTTGGACCCAAAAATAGGGCACTACGAGATTTCCTTTGGAAAAATTGGGACATGTTTGCCTGGCACTCTCTAGACATGCCAGTGATCCCAAGGGATTTAGCAGAACACAGCCTAAACATTGTCAAAGGCTCAAAACCAGTTAAATAGGCACTTCGGCAGTTTTCCGAGCCCAAGCGTCAAGCTATGGTAGAGGAACTAGCTAAATTACTAGAAGCCGGATTCATTCGTGACATCTGGCACCCTGACTGGTTAGCCAACTTGGTCATGGTGCCTAAAAAGGACAAGTCATGGCGACTTTGTGTCTATTTCAAAGACGTTAACAATGCCTACCCTAAGGATCCTATCGCATTACTACGTATCGACCGGATCATTGACACCATAGGGGGACATGACTCCTCATGCTTCCTAGACGCATATTCAGGGTACCACCAAATAAAGATGAAGGAGTCAGACTAGGAAGCAACGACCTTCATAATGCCCTACGGACCATTTTGTTTCAATACAATGCCATTCGAATTAAAAAACGTTGACGCAACCTATCAACACATGATTCAAACATGCCTGAAGGACCACATCGACAAAACAGCCAAAGCCTACGTAGACGACGTGATTGTTAAAACCAAGAACATCTGTCTTAGGTAACATATTCACCAGTCTTCGGGTATATCACATTAATCTCCGTCTAGAGAAATGCGTCTTCAGGGTACCAACAGGTAAACTCCTCAGATTTATCATTTCCCATAGAGGAATGGAGGCAAACCCAGTCAAGATTAGAGCCCTCGCTATGTTGGCAGTACCTACCGAACTCAAACACGTTCAAAAGCTAGCCGGCTGCATGGCCGCTCTCAGCCGATTCATATCGCGATTGGGAGAAAAATCCCTGCCATTGTATAAACTCCTGAAGCAGACTAAGAACTTCGAACGGACTAGCAAGGCAGGAGATGCCCTAGAGGAAATCAAAAGGCTGCTCGCTACCAATCCTATACTCATAGCACCCCGAATAGGTGAATCGATGTTGTTATACATTTCGGCCACCAACCAAGTCGTCAGTGTAGTTCTGGTGGTCGAGTACGATGCTGAAAGTCACAAGTTCCAGGTGCAAAGGCCCATATATTATGTTTCCAAGGTTTTGACACCATATAAAACAAGATATCCTCAATACAAGAAAATCGCCTATGTTGTGTTTATGGCATCTCAGAAGCTACGACACCACTTTCAAGAGTGCTCTATTACCGTCGCATCTGAGGTCCCTCTAGGCAACATCATCAACAATAGAGATGCAACCGGTCGCATTGCTAAATGGGAAATTGCACTGCTACCCATCAAAATCATGTTTCTATCGCACTAGACTATTAAATCTCACGTGCTGGCAGATTTCATGGCCGAGTGTACCGAGGCCGAACTCCCTAGAGAGTATAGTACATATTCACATTGGACAATATACTTCGACGGCTCCAAGATGCTGGACGGACTGGGGGCTGGAGTAGTCCTCACCTCACCCACTGGTGACAACATATGATATGTATTGCAAATAATGTACACTGACTCAAATAATGCAACCGAATACAAGGCCTTGCTGCACGGGCTGCGGATAGCAGCGTCTATGTGAGTCTAGCGCCTGGAGGTCTGGGGTCACTCAAACCTAGAAATATCACAACTTAATAGGGAGTTCGATGCAAAGGACCAAAAAATGACAGCATACAAAAATCATGTTCTAGCCATTTCCGTCTGCTTTATGGGTTTGTAGTTCCATCTTGTGCCACGAGATAGCAATGAAGCCGCTGATGTCCTCTCCAGGATGGGTGCTAAATGTGACTCTGTCCCGGAAAACACATTTCTAGAATCACTTTTCAAGCCATCTGTGGCCTGGCAGGATGAGATCATCACGAGAGCTCCTCTGGACATTGGAAAGGTCAACTCTCCAACGTCCAAGGAAGATGACGGAATAATTGGAGGCTTAGTGGTGGAAGAAGCATCCTTAGCTCATGAAGTAATGGTAGTTACTGCACCATGGACCAAGCCCATCCTCGGATATTTACTCCGTAATGAGTTGCCCGATGACCAAACTGAAGCAAGGAGGATAATTCGTCAATCAAAGGCTTATCGGGTCCATGAAGGCGAGTTGTATAAGCAAAGCATCACAAGCAACCTCTAGACGTGTATAACCGAAGAGGAAAGATGCAAGCTCCTTGCTGAAATTCACTCTAGCATGAGCAACCATCACGCTGCAGCTCAGGCTTTGGTCAGCAGGGCTTATGGAGCTAGATTTTATTGGCCTACCGCCAAAGCAGACATGAAAACCTTGGCTTAGCGGTGCCCCGGCTACCAGGTTTTTCCCAAACAAAGTCACATGCCCCCAAGGTTCTTTGGACTATTCTGATATGGTAGGCCCTCTTAAAGAGGGTTCGCACAAATAGAAATATGTGCTTGTCATGGTAGACAAATTTACAAAATGGATCAAGGCAAAGTCGATTACTACAACCGAGGCAACACATGTCCTAGAATTCATATTAGGTGTAATCCACTGCTATGGCATTTCCCATAGCATAATCACGGATAATGGCACTAACTTTACCGCCAAGGAGGTCAAGGTGTGGTGTGCAAAAATAGCCATTCAGCTTGATTAGCCATAAAACCGCCAAAGCAGGGGCTAAAATGCTGACTTTGAATTGGGGCATTTAATTGCAATAAATATTTTTATATGCTCCAGCAATTCTGAAAATAGCTAAGGGCCTCTCTAATAATTCAGTTAATGCCCACAATTATTTTCCAGGAATTATAAAAATGATTTGGTTTGTAAACTAAATCAAAACAGAGAAGAAAAATATCAAAACAGCAAGAAAAGCAAAGGGTTTTTACCTGGACTTACCTGGCCCAACTACTCCAGCCGGCCCAACCTACCTGGCAACTGCCAGTCATCCCCTACCTATTGCTAGAGGAACGAGCGCATGTGGCCGATGCGCGTGAGCACATGCCCGGCCACCTCCTGCCTACTTACCGCTACTGGAGACAGCCCTGAGCGCCACGCACCCACCCTGGAACCCCTCGATCCTCTCTCATTCTCCCAGTGTCTCTCTCCCCCACTCCTCTGCTTTCCCTCTCGATGGTCGAGCATGCCCACCGCCACCGACACTGTTCGTCGCGGCCATAGCCACTGCTCCGCCTCTCCGTCGTGTCTAAAAGAACCGCATATTCGCCCTCGTCCTCTCCACCGAGTCATGCGGCACCGGACGCCCCCGAACGACATCACCGTGGTCGTCTTCTATCTCAAGCAACCGAAATCGCTGGTGACCTCCCGTCTTCACCAGCCCCTCCGCGAGCTCGTCGAGGCCTCCGTTCAACTCGTTGTGAGCTCCTCTGTGTTCCCCCTCTCTCCATCTACTCGCCCCATGCCATAGCACCATTCCTCGCCGTCACCTCGCCGGTGCTGTGTCTGCCATCACTGTTGCTAGCAGCCCGCCTGGCCAACCCGAGCACGCTGTCGTGCTCAGGGAGCTCTGAGGAGCCTAACACGCCCATCATCTTGCTCGCTAGCGCGCTGCAGTCCCGCGCCCGTGGAGCCGTAGCTCCGACCGCCACCTCACTCGCTGCCGGCACTGCTCCCAGCCACCCAACGACCTCCCGTCTAGTCCTTTCAATGCGGACGAGCAAGAGCTCCTCCCCGGTGCCCTCAGCACACAAAACACACTGCCCGTAGCTCAAATCCGAGCCGTGCCGCCGTCGTTTTAGTCACCGCCGGCCAGGCTCCAGCGACGGCCGACGTGGCCGTCATTAGTGCTAACCCCTGCCAACTAAGCACCCCCTAATAGGCACTAATAGCGGGCCCAACCACTGGTCAAACCCTAGCCAGCGCCGGGTTTGACTGGGATTAGCCCCTGTGTCACTAACATGTGGACCCCACACGTCAGGTTTGACCATGGTTAGCCCCGGTTGACCTGCTGATGTCATGCTGCTGTCATGCTGATGCCATTAATCATTTTCTGGATTTAAAATAATCCTAGAACTTTTAGAAAATGTTTAAAACTTCAAAAATTGATAGAAAATAATCTATAAATCCAAATGAAATAATCTATATATGAAAAATGACCAAAAAAATCCGATCTATCCATCTGTATCATTTTCATGCATGTTGGAATAACTTATTGCTGCTGAATTGGACAAATCAAATAAAGGACACTTGAATGAACACATATCGAGTCTGATTTTGAATTTGGTGTTCAAACCAACTTCATTTAAATTTTTGCTAGTTGCATTAGCTCAAATACACTCATTTTGCCATGTCATGATCATGCATCATATTGTGCATTGCATTGATTGTGTTTCCTTCTCTATTGGCGGTGGTTGTTCCCTCTCGATAGACGTTTTCCGACGTTGAGATCGATGACACCGATGAAGAGCTATACTATCTTCAGAAGTGCCAGGCAAGCAAAATCCCCTTATTCATTCCGATACAATCCCACTCTCTCGCTCCTGCTCTCTTTTACTTCATTAGGACAACAACGTTTCAACAGCTACAAGTTGCGGTAGTTGAACCCCTTTCCTCTGCATGACCTGTCTTTGCCATGGTAAATAATTGAAACCCACTAGCATGAGTAGGATTTGTTTGAGCCATGTTGTGCCTACTCATTCATGCTTGCTCGTTATGCCTTCTATGCTTCGAGTTGTTTCAGGTCTGGTCCATCTGGGATGGATTGGAATGGTGATGAACATGTCCTACTATCTGTGAGCTAAGTGTGTGAACACGATTTGGTAAAGGTATCGATGAGAGGCCACGTAGGAGTACATGGTGGGTTGTTTCATTGGAACCATCCTTAGGAACTGAGTTTTGTGTGTGTGATTCAAGATCAGCTACTACCACACATTGGGATCCTTAATTGACTCTCTCGGCTTATTAATCGCCCTTGTCATTTGTCCAGGAGTTGCAAGTAGTTTCTGGTGTTTGTAGTATACTGGAGGCCGTGTGTAGTGCTGACCCTAGGGGTGGGTTGTGATGCGGTAGGTATGTGGCCCGGTGTACTGAGACCCCTGTTTGGTGCCTCGAGAACCCTGCACACATCATTCGGGGCCGTAGTGGAAACCTCGGTCGGACTCCCTGTGGATGGAATCTGAATAGGTGATAAACCAGGACTAGGGACTTGTGTGGTTAGTCAGGTCATGGCCGATAGCCAGACTTCCGCTTGAAGGTTGCCGAGATACATGACGTGTACATGGTGGTAAGTGGCGAGAGCGTGTGTGAAGAAGTACACCCCTGCAGGGTTAACGCCATCTATTTGAATAGTCGCGTCCACGGTAAAGGACTATTTGGTTGCTTATGCAGTTCATAGACAAGTGAAAGTGGATACTCTAAAATGCGCAAGATAAGCGTGAGTGCTATGGATGGCCTTCTCGTAGTGATACGGGAGTGGATCCATAGTGGTGTATTGATATGGTGAATATGTGGACTCGTGTGTGCCACCTCAAAAGAGTTACTTGCAGACGTAGTTCAAGATAGCCACTGAGTCAAAGCTAGCTTGCTGCAGTTAAACTCCACCCCCCTTTGTTGATACTGATGCATATGTAGCTACTTCTGATGTAAGTCTTGTTGGGTACATTTGTACTCACGTTTGCTTAATTTATGTTTTTGTAGAGAGACTTCATTCTCACTAGTAGTTCCGCGTGGACTTTGGCGTTTAGCTTGTTACCTCAACTACGATCTTGTACCCTTGGGAGGGTCTTGAAGATAGTCAGGCTTCTCAGCCTTTTTCATTTGTAGTTCTCTGTACTCAGACATGTTATGCTTCTGTTGCTTGTATGCTCTGTATGTTGGGACATGTTGAAGGAAATATGCCCTAGAGGCAATAATAAAGTTATTATTTATTTCCTCGTATCATGATAAATGTTTATTATTCATGCTAGAATTGTATTAACCGGAAACATAATACATGTGTGAATACATAGACAAACATAGTGTCACTAGTATGCCTCTAATTGACTAGCTCATTGATCAAAGATGGTTGAGTTTCCTAGCCATAGACATGAGTCGTCCTTTGATTAACGGGATCACATCATTAGGAGAATGATGTGATTGAATTGAATCATTCCATTAGCTTAGCACTTGACCATTTAGTATGTTGCTATTGCTTTCTTCGTGACTTATACATGTTCCTATGACTATGAGATTATGCAACTCCTGTTTATCAGAGGAACACTTTGTGTGCTACCAAACGTCACAACGTAACTGGGTGATTATAAAGGAGCTCCACAGGTGTCTCTGAAGGTACATGTTGAGTTGGCGTATTTCGAGATTAGGATTTGTCACTCCGATTGTCGGAGAGTATCTCTGGGCCCTCTTGGTAATGCACATCACTATAAGCCTTGTAAGCAATGTAGCTAATAAGTTAGTTGCAGGATGATGCATTACGTAACGAGTAAAGAGACTTGCCAGAAAAGAGATTGAACTAGGTATTGACATACCGACGATCGAATCTCGGGCAAGTAACATACCGATGACAAAGGGAACAACGTATGTTGTTATGCGGTTTGACCAATAAAGATCTTCGTAGAATATTTAGGACCCAATATGAGCATCTAGGTTCCGCTATTGGTTATTGACCGGAGACGTGTCTCGGTCATGTCTACATAGTTCTCGAACCCGTAGGGTCCGCACGCTTAAAGTTCGGTGACGATCGGTATTATGAGTTTTTGTGCTTTGATGTACCGATGGTAGTTCGGAGTCCCATATATGATCACGGACATGACGAGGAGTCTCTAAATGGTTGATACATAAATATTGATATATTGGATGACTATGTTCGAACAATGGAAGTGTTTCGGGAGGTTTCGGACATATACCGGAGTACCGGGGGGTTACCGGAACCACTCGGGGGGTTTATTGGGCCTCATGGGCCCTAGTGGAGAAGAGGAGAGGCGGCCAGGGCAGGCCACGCGCCCCCTCCCCCTCTAGTCCGAATTGGACAAGGAGGGGGGGCGGCGCCCCCCTTTCCTTCCTCTCCTCTCTCCCTTCCTTCCCCCCTCCTACTCCAACTAGGAAAAGAGGTAGTCCTACTCCCGGTGGGAGTAGGACTCCTCCCTGGTGCGCCTCCTCCTGGTCGGCCGCCACCTCCCCCTTGATCCTTTATATACGGGGCAGGGGGCACCTCTAGACACAACAATTGATCATTGATCTCTTAGCCGTGTGCGGTGCCCCCCTCCACCATATTCCACCTTGGTAATATCGTAGCGGTGCTTAGGAAAAGTGTTGCGTTGGTAGCATCATCAAGACCGTCATCACGCCGTCGTGCTAACGGAACTCTCCCGCAAAGCTCTGCTGGATCGGAGTTTGTGGGACGTCATCGAGCTGAACATGTGCTGAACTCGGTGGTGTCGTACGTTCGGTACTTGATCGGTCGGATCCTGAAGACATACGACTACATCAACCGCGTTGGGCTAACGCTTCCGCTTTCGGTCTACGAGGGTACGTGGACAACAGTCTCCCCTCTCGTTTCTATGCATCACCATGATCTTGAGTGTGCGTAGGAATTTTTTTGAAATTACTATGTTCCCCTACAGTGGCATCCGAGCCAGGTTTTATGTGTAGATGTTATATGCACGAGTAGAACACAAGTGAGTTGTGGGCGATACAAGTCATACTGCTTACCAGCATGTCATACTTTGGTTCGACGGTATTGTTGGATGAAGCGGCCCAGACCGACATTACGCGTATGCTTATGCGAGACTAGTTCTACCGACGTGCTTTGCACATAGGTGGCTGGCGGGTGTTAGTTTCTCCAACTTTAGTTGAACCGAGTGTGGCTACGCCCGGTCCTTGAGAAGGTTAAAACATCACAAACTTGACGAACTATCATTGTGGTTTTAATGTGTAGGTTAGAGCGGTTCTTGCTTAGCCCATAGCAGCCACGTAAAACTTGCAACAACAAAGTAGAGGACGTCTAACTTGTTTTTGCAGGGCATGTTATGATGTGATATGGTCAAGACATGATGCTAAATTTTATTGTATGAGATGATCATGTTTTGTAACAAAGTTATCGGCAACTGGTAGGAGCCATATGGTTGTCGCTTTATTGTATGCAATGCAATCTCCCTGTAATTGCTTTACTTTATCACTAAGTGGTAGCGATAGTCATAGAAGCAATAGGTGGCGAAACAACAATGATGCTACGATGAAGATCATGGTGTCGCGCTGGTGACGATGGTGATCATGACGGTGCTTCGGAGATGGTGATCAGAAGCACAAGATGATGATGGCCATAGCATATCACTTATATTGATTGCATGTGATGTTTATCCTTTATGCATCTTATTTTGCTTTGATTGATGGTAGCATTATAAGATGATCTCTCACTAAATTTCAAGGTATAAGTGTTCTCCCTGAGTATGCACCATTGTGAAAGTTCTTCATGCTGAGACACCACATGATGATCGGGTGTGATAGACTCTACGTTCAAATACAACGGGTGCAAAACAGTTGCACACGCGGAATACTCAGGTTAAACTTGACGAGCCTAGCATATACAGACATGGCCTCGGAACACTGAGATCGAAAGGTCAAGCGTGAATCATATAGTAGATATGATCAACATAGTGATGTTCACCATTGAAAACTACTCCATCTCACGTGATGATCGGACATGGTTTAGTTGATTTGGATCACGTGATCACTTAGATGATTAGAGGGATGTCTATCTAAGTGGGAGTTCTTAAGTAATATGATTAATTGAACTTAAATTTATCATGAACTTAGTACCTGATAGTATTTTGCTTGTCTATGTTTGTTGTAGATAGATGGCTCGTGTTGTTGTTCCGTTGAATTTTAATGCGTTCCTTGAGAAAGCTAAGTTGAAAGATGATGGTAGCAATTACACGGACTGGGTCCGTAACTTGAGGATTATCCTCATTGGTGCATAGAAGAATTACGTCCTGGAAGCACCGTTGGGTGCCAGGCCTGCTGCAAATGCAACTGACGACGTTAAGAATGTCTGGCAGAGCAAAGCTGATGACTACTCGATAGTTCAGTGTGCCATGCTTTACGGGTTAGAAACGGGACTTCAACGACGTTTTAAACGTCATGGAGCATATGAGATGTTCCAGGAGTTGAAGTTAATATTTCAAGAAAATGCCCGGATTGAGAGATATGAAGTATCCAATAAGTTCTATAGCTGCAAGATGGAGGAGAATAGTTCTGTTAGTGAACATATACTCAAAATTTCTGGGTATAATAATCACTTGATTCAACTGGGAGTTAATCTTCCTGATGATAGTGTCATTGACAAAATTCTTCAATCACTGCCACCAAGCTACAAGAGCTTCGTGATGAACTATAATATGCAAGGGATGAACAAGACTATTCCCGAGCTCTTCGCGATGCTAAAAGTTGCGGAGGTAGAAATCAAGAAGGAGCATCAAGTGTTGATAGTCAACAAGACCACCAGTTTCAAGAAAAAGGGTAAAGGGAAGAAGAAGGGGAACTTCAAGAAGAACGGCAAGCAAGTTGCTGCTCAAGAGAAGGAACCCAAGTCTGGACCTAAGCCTGAGACTGAGTGCTTCTAATGCAAAGGGACTAGTCACTGGAAGCGGAACTGCCCCAAGTATTTGGCGGATAAGAAGGATCGCCAAGTGAACAAAGGTATATGTGATATACATGTTATTGATGTGTACCTTACTAATGCTCACAATAGCACCTGGGTATTTGATACTGGTTCTGTTGCTAATATTTGCAACTCGAAACAGGGACTACGGATTAAGCGAAGATTGACTAAGGACGAGGCGACGATGTGCGTGGGAAATGGTTCCAAAGTCGATGTGATCGCGGTCGGCACGCTACCTCTACATCTACCTTCGGCATTAGTTTTAGACCTGAATAATTGTTATTTGGTGCCAGCGTTAAGCATGAATATTATGTCTGGATCTTGTTTGATGCGAGACGGTTATTCATTTAAATCAGAGAATAATGGTTGTTCTATTTATATGAGTAATATCTTTTATGGTCATGCACCCTTGAAGAGTGGTCTATTTTTATTGAATCTCGATAGTAGTGATACACATATTAATAATGTTGAAGCCAAAAGTAGCAGAGTTGATAATGATAGTGCAACTTATTTGTGGCACTGCAGTTTGGGTCATATTGGTGTAAAGCACATGAAGAAACTCCATACTGATGGACTTTTGGAATCATTTGATTATGAATCACTTGGTACATGCAAACCGTCCCTCATGGGCAAGATGACTAAAATGCCGTTCTCCGGTACTATGGAGCGAGCAACAGATTTGTTGGAAATCATACATACTGATGTATGTGGTCCGATGAATATTGAGGCTCACGGCGGGTATCGTTATTTTCTCACCTTCACTGATGATTTGAGAAGATATGGGTATATCTACTTAATGAAACATAAGTTTGAAACATTTGAAAAGTTCAAAGAATTTCAGAGTGAAGTGGAAAATCATCGTAACAAGAAAATAAAGTTTCTACGATCAGATCGTGGAGGGGAATATTTGAGTTACGAGTTTGGTCTACATTTGAAACAATGCGGAATAGTTTCGCAACTCACGCCACCCGCAACACCACAACGTAATGGTGTGTCCGAACGTTGTAATCATACTTTACTAGATATGGTGTGATCTATGATGTCTCTTACTGATTTATCGCTATCATTTTGGTGTTATGCTTTAGAGACGTCCGCATTCACGTTAAATAGGGCACCATCAAAATCCGTTGAGACGACGCCTCATGAACTATGGTTTGGCAAGAGACCAAACTTGTTGTTTCTTAAGTTTGGGACTGTGCTGCTTATGTGAAAAAACTTCAACCTGATAAGCTCGAACCCAAATCGGAGAAATGTGTCTTCATAGGATACCCAAAGGAGACTATTGGGTACACCTTCTATCAAAGATCTGAAGGCAAGACTTTTGTTGCTAAACTCGGATCCTTTCTAGATAAGGAGTTTCTCTCGAAAGAAGTGAGTGGGAGGAAAGTAGAACTTGATGAGGTAACTGTACCTGCTCCCTTATTGGAAAGTAGTTCATCACAGAAACTGGTTCCTGTGATGCCTACACCAATTAGTGAGGAAGCTAATGATATTGATCATGAAACTTCAGATCAAGTTACTACTGAACCTCGTAGGTCAACCATAGTAAGATTCGCACCAGAGTGGTACGGTAATCCTATTCTAGAGGTCAGGTTACTTGACATGGCGAACCTACGAACTATGAGGAAGTGATGATGAGCCCAGATTCCGCAAAATGGCTTGAAGCCATGAAATCTGAGATGGAATCCATGTATGAGAACAAAGTGTGGACTTTGGTTGACTTGCCCGATGATCGGCAATCCATCGAAAATAAATGGATCTTCAAGAAGAAGACTGGCGCTGATGGTAATGTTACTGTCTACAAAGCTCGACTTGTTGCGAAAGGTTTTCGACAAGTTCAAGGGGTTGACTACGATGAGACTTTCTCACCCGTAGCGATGCTTAAGTATGTCCAAATCATGTTAGCAATTGCTGCATTTTATGATTATGAAATTTGGCAAATGGATGTAAAAACTGCATTCCTGAATGGATTTCTGGAAGAAGAGTTGTATATGATGCAACCAGAAGGTCTTGTCGATCCAAAAGGTTCTAACAAAGTGTGCAAGCTCCAGCGATCCATTTACGGACTGGTGCAAGCCTCTCGGAGTTGGAATACACGTTTTGATAGTGTGATCAAAGCATATGGTTTTATACAGACTTTTGGAGAAGCCTGTATTTACAAGAAAGTGAGTGGGAGCTCTGTAGCATTTCTAATATTATATGTAGACGACATATTGTTGATTGGAAATGCTATAGAATTTCTGGATAGCATAAAAGGATACTTGGATAAAAGTTTTTCAATGAAAGACCTCGGTGAAGCTACTTATATATTGGGCATCAAGATCTATAGAGATAGATCAAGATGCTTAATTGGACTTTCACAAAGCACATACCTTGATAAAGTTTTGAAAAAGTTCAAAATGGATCAAGCAAAGAAAGGGTTCTTGCCTGTATTACAAGGTGTGAAGTTGAATCAGACTCAATGCCCGACCACTGGAGAATATAGAGAGAAAATGAAAGATGTTCCCTATGCTTCAGCCATAGGCTCTATCATGTATGCAATGCTGTGTACTAGACCTGATGTGTGCCTAGCTATTAGCTTAGCAGGGAGGTACCAAAGTAATCCAGGAGTGGATCACTGGACAGCGGTCAAGAATATCCTGAAATACCTGAAAAGGACTAAGGATATGTTTCTCGTTTATGGAGGTGACAAAGAGCTAGTCGTAAATGGTTACGTCGATGCAAGCTTTGACACTGATCCGGACGATTCTAAATCGCAAACCGGATACGTGTTTATATTGAACGGTGGAGCTGTCAGTTGGTGCAGTTCTAAACAAAGCGTCGTGGCAGGATCTACATGTGAAGCGGAGTACATAGCTGCTTCGGAAGTAGCAACTGAAGGAGTCTGGATGAAGGAGTTCATATCCAATCTAGGTGTCATACCTAGTGCATCGGGTCCAATGAAAATCTTTTGTGACAATACTGGTGCAATTGCCTTGGCAAAGGAATCCAGATTTCACAAGAGAACCAAGCACATCAAGAGATGCTTCAATTCCATCTGGGACCAAGTCCAGGTGGGAGACATAGAGATTTGCAAGATACATAAGGATCTGAATGTTGCAGACCCATTGACTAAGCCTCTTCCACGAGCAAAACATGATCAGCACCAAGGCTCCATGGGTGTTAGAATCATTACTGTGTAATCTAGATTATTGACTCTAGTGGAAGTGGGAGACTGAAGGAAATATGCCCTAGAGGCAATAACAAAGTTATTATTTATTTCCTCATATCATGATAAATGTTTATTATTCATGCTAGAATTGTATTAACCAGAAACATAATACATGTGTGAATACATAGACAAACATAGTGTCACTAGTATGCCTCTACTTGACTAGCAAATTGATCAAAGATGGTTGAGTTTCCTAGCCATAGACATGAGTCATCATTTGATTAACGGGATCACATCATTAGGAGAATGATGTGATTGACTTGACCCATTCCGTTAGCTTAGCACTTGATCGTTTAGTATGTTGCTATTGCTTTCTTCATGACTTTTACATGTTCCTATGACCATGAGATTATGCAACTCCCGTTTACCGGAGGAACACTTTGTGTGCTACCAAACATCACAACGTAACTGGGTAATTATAAAGGAGCTCTACAGGTGTCTCCGAAGGTACATGTTGAGTTGGCGTATTTCGAGATTAGGATTTGTCACTCCGATTGTCGGAGAGGTATCTCTGGGCCCTCTCGGTAATGCACATCACTATAAGCCTTGCAAGCAATGTAGCTAATAAGTTAGTTGCTGGATGATGCATTATGTAACGAGTAAAGAGACTTGCCGGTAACGAGATTGAACTAGGTATTGAGATACCGATGATCGAATCTCGGGCAAGTAACATACCGATGACAAAGGGAACAACGTATGTTGTTATGCAGTTTGACCGATAAAGATCTTCATGGAATATGTAGGAGCCAATATGAGCATCCAGGTTCCTCTATTGGTTATTGACTGGAGACGTATCTCGGTCATGTATACATAGTTCTCGAACCCGTAGGGTCCGCACGCTTAGAGTTCGGTGACGATCGACATTATGAGCTTTTCTGTTTTGATGTACCGAAGGTAGTTCGGAGTCCCGGATATGATCACGGACATGACGAGGAGTCTTGAAATGGTCGAGAAATAAATATCGATATATTGGATGACTATGTTCGGACACCGGAAGTGTTTCGGGAGGTTACGGACATATACCGGAGTACCAGGGGGTACCGGAACCCCCCGGGGGGTTTATTGGGCCTCATGCGCCCTAGTGGAGAACAGGAGGGGCGGCCAGGGCAGGCCGCGTGCCCGGTCCCCCTCTAGTCCGAATTGGACAAGGAGGGGGGCAGCGCCCCCCTTTCCTTCCTCTCCTCTCTCCCTTCCTTCCCCCCTCCTACTCCAACTAGGAAAAGAGGGAGTCCTACTCCCGGTGGGAGTAGGACTCCTCCCTGGCGCGCCTCCTCTTGGCCGGCCGCCCCCTCCCCCTTGATACTTTATATACAGGGACAGGGGGGCACCTCTAGACACAACAATTGATCATTGATCTCTTAGCCGTGTGTGGTGCCCCCCTCCACCATATTCCACCTCGGTAATATCGTAACGGTGCTTAGGCGAAGCCCTACGTCAGTAGCATCATCAACACCATCATCATGCCGTCGTGCTGACGGAACTCTCCCGCAAAGCTCTGCTGGATCGGAGTTCATGGGACGTTATCGAGCTGAACGTGTGCTGAACTCGAAGGTGTCGTACGTTCAGTACTTGATCGGTCGGATCGTGAAGACATACGACTACATCAACCGTGTTGTGCTAACACTTCCGCTTTCGGTCTACGAGGGTACGTGGACAACACTCTCCCATCTCGTTGCTATGCATCACCATGATCTTGAGTGTGCGTAGGATTTTTTTTTGAAATTACTACGTTCCCCTACACATGTGACCCCTGTTTGTAATAAATACTATTTGGCTCTTCTAGGCCTTTATCTATATGAGTTGTTTAGTTATGTTGTGATGCCATGTTGTATCTACACATATCGTGCGTGTTATGCGTCTGACAACCTAGTTGTTTATCCTTGGTAGCCTCTCTTATGGGGAAATGTCTCCTAGTGCTTCCACTGAGCCATGGTAGCTTGCTACTGCTCCGGAACACTTAGGCTGGCCGGCATGTGTCCTTTTTCGTTCCTGTGTCTGTCCCTTCGGGGAAATGTCACATGTTGTTCCTTTAAGTCCTTGTAGCTTCCTATGACTTGGGTTCATACATTGATGATCGACACGTTCGTTGCCGGGTCATGTATGCATGTCCCTATAAGTTAGTGCCACTTTGGATTCATGACTAGTCATGTCATCCCGGGTTCTTTGTCATATGGATGCTAGCGACATTGTCATATACGTGAGCCAAAATGCGCAAACAGTTCCAGGCCAGGTAAGGTCGCACCCGTGGGAATACCGTGCGTGAGGCCGCAAAGTGATATGATGTGTTACATGTTAGATCGGTGTGACTTAGGATCGGGGTCATAGGACCTCTTCGGTATCAGAGCCTGACTGCCTGTAGGATTACCAAGCCAAACTGGTCAAAGTTGAGTCTAGAAATTCTTTAGTTATATAAGGGAATTGATTGTGGATGGGAATGTAAGGCTCTTTTTACTCCTTTACCTTATGCCCTTCTGATCCAAATCATCCTATCTTTCCTACGGGGTTAAGGAACTAGGCTTTCTCTTCTTTTTATCAGGATCACATGTTACTAATCCATAGACTTATAAGATTGGTGGATTCAAGTCTCAGCTCAGTTTCTACTACCTCTGTGTGATAACAGTTGGTCCCGAAACCTTGATATTGTGGTGTTGAGTGGTTATGCCATTATTTTGCAGGATGTATCAAATCTTTTTGAGCAATTACAGTCGTTATGTTGTCCAAGTCATCCCAGGTTTCTAAACAATCTAATGCATTTGCAAAAATCCTTTCCCTCTGTTTTCGATGTCCTTTTGGGCTAGATTAACCACACTAATTGATGAGTTGAGGTACTCCATTGCCTCGACATATATGTTGGAGCTATTATTATGACCCTAGGTGTCTTAGAGAACCACTTAGTAATCTAGCCATGATTTGTGTTCCCAGTGTGATGATCCTAGCCATCATTCTCGAAAGCATCCCATGATGTTTTAGTTAGTAGGCATTCTATTCCTGGGTTTTGAACCCTAGTTTCGCTCTACTTACTTCATGTTGATAGTGTTTGCTAGTTCCTTTAGGATATTAGTAACCTTTGCAATAGTCCTCGAGGTCCATGGTATTTCCTTCTTCCAAATACCATAAACTGCTTATGGCAGAAGTTCCTCGTTGAACCGAAAGATCACAACCAGAGTGCTCTTGATGAGTTCTCAATTCTATGTTGTGACTCTGCCAGTCCTACTTTCTGCATGGGTTATCCGGAAGAAATATGTTGAACTTGTTCGACATGCTAATGCATGCATCCACAACTCAGAAAGATATATGTTCCTTGAGTTGTTTCTCTTTAATTGTATTCCAGCCTTTGTCTATAAGTTGATAGTCAAGAGTAGTTGTGCACTCGTGTTCATCGATGCCTTTTACTCTTGTGGTCCGTCAAGCAATTCTATTTTAGAATGACTAGGAGAAACAAACTCCAGTACCTCATCCATTTCTTGGACCGGGTCAAAGCAGTTGTGTTCCGCAGATCAAGATGCAGTCCAGCTTTCGTTCTGCTCTATCCTGGAGGATTACCGTCTTATGTCCATGGGAATTAGACACCTCTTATGAATTCTTGATCTAGTGATACTTCTTGCCATCATTATTCATTCCTCGGTCTCCATGTTATGGTAACTGGAATACCGACAAGTGAATTGTGATGTGTGAAATCAATACTCCTAGCAACTCCGTTGCTTGGTAGCTAATGGACAATAATTTCATTCTTAGCATGTTGGTTATTGAATTATCATTCTAAGATTAATCGTGTTACCTAGTCCATTTTTCCTCGTGCACTTTTCGATCAATGAGTTAGGATTGTGTCAATCTCTCGCTCATTTGATCATGTCATATTGCTTTGAAAAGCAAGATTGTTCACGGGCTTCATAACATACCGGTGGATCGTGATTTTCCGAATATCTTCTCAAAAGTATTACCAGGTTGTCCCTTGACCGTTATGTTGAGTTTGTGATCAAGTTGGTTTCTTGTAAACCACCCATTCTCCAAGATTCTATGTTGGATACCCCGAACTAGTTGGCCAAGCTAAACAACAACATGGAGAGTTGGAAGATAAAAGCTTTGCCTTACTTCGTTCATTCCAAAGGGATATCCTTTGTGTGTGTGTGTGTGTTGAAGGAGGATGATATCTTTATTGATTGGTCCTCGTGATCAGTTGTTGAATCTATTATCTTGTTCGAACCTTGATTTGAGTGTGGGCTTTCGTCAAATCAAGTCAGAACCAACAATATATGTAATGTTGTCTTACTCATGGTTGATCCCTCGAGCATACACCATTACATCCTTTGGTCTGACCAGTGCTATCACCTTGTTCACATAATTATGGAATTCCATTTTTATGGAAATCCCGATGACTTGTTGTTGAGCCCATCAACAACATGTGTATCTTCTCCATGATTTCAATACAAAAAAATATACTTATGTGATGATACGTGTTTGTCACAGTAGGTCATGTTTTCTGTCATGCATGTACATCCATGACGATTTTACGACAGAATCAAGATAGTCATACCTATGCTGTCATAGAAGTGTGCCATGGCATTACCAAAAGTATCATCACGGAAGTGTCCACTTCTATGACGATAGATCGTGCGTCATAGAAGTGCTTTCGTCAAGGGTGACCAACACATGGCATCCACTGTAAGGGGACGCCGTTAAGCTATCGGGTCCGGTTTTGGATCCGATAACCTGCTAACAGCCACGACCAATGTCGATTTTCCATGTGTAAAATTCTCATTGGCCGATGGAACCACGTGTCAGCTCCGCGTTGGCACAGGTGTCACTCATCCAATGGGTGATATGCGCCTATGATATGTTGACATGTGGACCGGCCCAAAAGTGGCCCATAAAGATTAAATGGGCCGGCCCAACTAAAGGCCCACAAGATTTTGCGGACCATAATGGGCCGGCCCAGCTAAAGGCCCACAAGATTTTGCGGACCATAATGGGCCGGCCCAACTAACGGCCCACAGGATTTTGCAGACCATAATGGGTCGGCCCAACTAAAGTCCCATGAGATTTCTCCGACCATAATGGGCCGGCCCAGATAAAGGCCCACAAGATTTTGAGGACACTAGTGGGCCGACCCATTAACAGGCTGCCATGTTTTGGGCCAAATATCGGCCCATATTTGATGTGGTCCGTTAACAACCTGCCATGTTCCGGGCCTAATAAAGGCCCATATGTGATCCGGCCCATTAAAAGCCTACCATGTTCTGGGCCAAATTACAGCCCAGATTAGATCCAGCCCATTAAGAGGCTTTGGGCTAAATTATGGACCATATCAGATTCGGCCCGTCAACTAGACGCTATGCTTTTGGGCCCACTTGCTAAAGGCCCATTTAATAATTCGGCCTGATATTAGTTTTGGCATGTTAAAGGCCCGTTTAACATTTCAGCCCTATATTTATTTCGGCCTGCTAAAAGCCCGTCATATAGTTGGGCCTAACTACGGCCCGGTTTGCATCCGGCCTGCTCACAGCCGATAATTTCATTGTGCCAAACAAGAACCGAGACAATTTTGGCCTGTTAACGGCCCGTGATGTGATTGGCACAGTGATGGACCGGGGTCTATTTCGGCCTGCTGCCGGCCGGTGAGCTGTTCGGCACGTTTCAGGCCCAACCTACTTTTCAGCCTCCTAAAAGCCCATTGAGTTTTCTTGCGAAAATAGGGCCGGCAGTTTACTCGGCCTATTAAAGGCCCGAATCGACTAGTGGGCTAGTTTACATTTAGGCATGTTCACAGAACAAGATGACGGGGCCCATGATACGGATCATACATAGTGATTTCATGACGGCCCGATTATGTATCGTAATTTTACGGGTTGGCCAGTTCACTGCAAAGACAGGATATATATATATATATATATGTGTGTGTGTGTGTGTGTATATATATACAGTAAAATAACTTCAACATCGTGAGTAAGAAAAAACCTAGACTATACAATAAAGAAATTATGGCATATTACATCCACTGGGCGTCAAAGTTCGCCACTATGATAATAAAGAACAAGCAGACAACAGATTACATACACTGGGCATCAAAGATGGCCACCAGTGCAAAAAAACATGCCAAAAAATAATATACAAAACCGACAGCACTTCAATAGAGTTCAAGAAAGGTTAGCCCTGCACGGGAGCTGCAGCGCAAACAGCTGAGCAAGCTAATGAGGCTGCACTTGTTTGACACTTATATCCTCCTCACTCTGAAAGATACACAAGCAGACAAATGACAAGTTCTGCACTAAGTATCAGTGCTGACAATTCATCACATTTCTTACTGACGAATAAAGTGACACAGTTTAAAATAGCATTAACACAATATGGTATTGTTCTGGTCAAGACATGGCAGGAAATGACATTGTGAAGGAGTTGGCAGCTTCACAGCACCACTAGATTACAGATCAAGAACTCATAAGTATCAATGGTTAGGGTGCTGTCAATTTATCCCATTTCAGATTGGCAAATAAAGAGATAATTTAAATAATAGTAGAATGATATGACATTTTTCATAGTTAAGACATTGCAGAATATGACATTGTGCTGTAGTAGGTA
Source organism: Triticum dicoccoides (assembly GCF_002162155.2). Lineage (NCBI taxonomy): Eukaryota > Viridiplantae > Streptophyta > Magnoliopsida > Poales > Poaceae > Triticum > Triticum dicoccoides. Next base: position 546,956,688 of record NC_041393.1, on the reverse strand, counting down.
GGTTCACCACACCACTGGATTACGGATCAAGAACAGATGCATACATGCAGTGCAAAAGAAGATCACTTGCTCTGTATAGTTTAATTTACATGGTATGAAGAAGGACCTTGGTTGTACAACTGAAAACTTAAATTGAGAAGGACAAACTTTTGTTTATGAACTACATAATAAACTTTAAACATGCAATCTGATGCAAATACCAAAAATAAACAGCTGTTGGAGTCATGCCTAACCAAATATACACAACAAAGTTTGAAGGCTTGAGAAGGACAAACTTACATTATTGGTGAAGACAGGCTCTATAAAGCCCTTGTCCATGCTGATGGGGGGGGGCAATTCGAGAAGTTTACCACAGAATCTTCTTCATAAGAATTGCATTTATTCTACATTTTGTTAAGAGTAAATATAGATGTGATAATATAAGAAAAATGGAGAATATTTAAGATAAGATGAAGAGTGATGCTACATAACCAAGTAGCTATAAATGTAAGTACATCGATATAGGCAAAAGGTACAACCAAGAGCAATGCAGAGCTAAACTTCTTCAGTACCATCGGTGTTATCCAACCTTATGGTAAGAATAAATATAGATCTGATGTGTAGAAAATGGAGCGCAAAGGAAAATAATCTACAGAGTGATGGTACATGAACAACTACCTGTCAATATAAGTACACTGATAAAGGACAGCAAGTATTTACAAGAACAATGTAGAGCTAAAAAAATCATTAGCATTGGATATATTCTACACTAATGTAATCATTCATACAGATCAGATAATTTGGAGTGAAAATTGATAAGCAAGCTATCATGCATACTGCTGTCACATAATGAACCAGGTATGTATGCAAGTACAGTGATACAGGACAACAGGTACTAACAAGAGCAAAGAAGCAGGCAACATATTTGTGATATCTTGTCGTTCTTTTCAAACCGGAATTCTTCTTCGAGCAGATTTCCTGCAAAAAAGATCCGCAAGGCACATGCGGAAAAGTAGAAGTTCAGATTGTCATGTGATATCATAGAGAGTACCTCATCCTGGGAACGGGACCAATGGATAACAAGGTTTTTCCATTCAATGTCTTCTAAATTTAGCACAGGAGACTTCACCGGAAATTCGTTTATAGACTTGCCATCAAAGTGTGATTTCCTCAGGTAACATCGATACTGCTGTAATGCTTCCTTGAAAAGCGCAAGTATGCTTTGCTCGTCATGACTATCCAGATTGACCCTCGCCTACTTACAACAATGTAATATAAATCATTGGTGTGTTCAATCAACAGAAAATAGGAAAATAATCACCATGAATAATAGCACTTACACGTAAGTGGGACAGGAAGATGTGAAAATAGTGTTTGTCGTCACTATAATCTTCCCATGATGGGAATATATGCACGTAGTCCCTAACAACATTGAAAGCATTGTCTTTTAAACTGGGAATAACTGGAATGGGGTTCCAATATGCAGGAATTGGTCGTCTCTATAGTTGGGATAGCACTTCAGCCGGTGGACTTGCTGTACTTTTTGCTGGAGTGTAGTTTTTCTATGGTATGGCTGGTGCTATGGCAACTGAAATCGGCATACCTTTTGCTGGAGTGCAGGTCCTGTGTAGTGGGGCTAGTGGTGTGGCCAGTGAAGTATGGGTACAGTTTGCTGGAGTCGGTCCTACGTTTTTTGTCACTGGTTGTACAACCAATATAAGTGGGGTGCTATCTGATTTCTCCAGCACCACCATGTTTTCCAAGGACTTTGCTGGTGCTCCTTCAGGTTCGACAATCACCCTCTTCCTTTTTGATGTCTGATGCACAAGAACAACATTTGAGTGGAAAAACATGCTATGATGACAGATGGAATATGTATTGATAATGGATGGGCATGACATCTCGACATATATGATGAGTAAACTAAGAAGATGGCGGTGCAACAAAGTAGAAGAAATGCAAGACAACATACGCAAGATACACGCAATCAATAAAACCTTGCCAAATTAGAACAGGCACCTTGATGGGTGAACAGGATAGACCATCTGCCTTTGACTCCTCGAGGTTAGAATACTCATTAGGATCATATTCTGAACAAGAATCTATAGGTAGGGAGCGTATGAGTTTCATTGCATCCATAATGGCACTCAATGCCTTGGTGCCAATTTTGTAAGTCATTGCAGTGTTTAGCTTCAAGAATGGACTGCTGCTAGTGCGACACAAAGCATCTACACAGATCATAGTGTAGATATAACGGGAAAACGTAAGCATCAGAGTAAAATCAGCAAAGTGGAACTTGCTGAAATATATGTGCTAGTATTGCTGGTATTGCTAGAAAGGCTTCGGATACCAGCTCTCTTCAATTGAAGGTGTGGTACTGTTAATATTAGTGTTACTCTCAAAGGCGACACCGCTCCCTGCATTTCCTTGCTATTCTTATAGGATTCAAGTGGGCAGGCCACTACAAATCCTATTCCTATGTTTACAAAATCCTCCGAATCAGAGAGGCTCGAAGAGTTCAAAGTGTCCATCACAACCGACCGTATAGACCTCTACACTGCAAATGTCCCTGCTCATCTTCACTACAAGGAACATACTGTACTACTATCATACTCCCTCCGTTCCAAAATATAAGTCTTTGTAGAGATTTCCACTATGGATCACATACAGATGTACACAGATACATTTTAGAGTGTAGATTCACTCATTTTGCTCCATATGTAGTCCATGGTGGAATCTATGCAAAAAGTTTTATTTAGGAATGGAGAGAGTACTTATTAAAGAAGAATGGAAGAGGAACATGCTAAAGAAGAGCAAGCAGTTTTTGGATAATAAAATGTTCGTTGCGCAGTGCCCACACATGATGAACCAGAGCGCATTAAGAATGCAACTCCCTGTTGTCTCTCTATATGTGGTGCACGCGCTTTTAGAAAGTTAAGTAGGAACATTAGCTGACCAATTAAACGTTATCTATTTTAGTAATATCAGCATCATATCAGATTCGTATTTGAGGAACAAGTTTGGAATTATGAGTGGCACGTTGTTTAGCTTGATGGATTCGGGAGCAGTGCTAAGCAGGTACGATGATGGTACTGAATATAAAGGCATGTCTGCATTGCAAGTCGTGTGACTTTTGTCATTTGGGTCAGTCGACCATTTTAGGCGGTTGGATGAAGATCCTACGTCTCCTAACCCTTCTTCTTCCTCGTCTTTGATGCTTCCCGTATAGAACACCACATGGGCTGCCGGCCGGACCACCGGCCCCCATCGCCTGTGTTCCTCCACCACTCCCACCCCCACCCCCACCCCACCCGCGTCAAGTTTTCTTTGTTCAGCGGGGCCCCACCATCGCCCCCCACAACCACCGTCCCCACCCGAGCCCCTTCCTTCGCACCGACGAACTCCCGCGAGCTCTAAAAAATCGACTGACCCAATTTTGAAATTTAGTCTACTATCAATTAACTAGTGTGGAATATAAAAGGGGAAAACCATAAGCATTGTGAGTATAGTGTTGAGCGTGCCATGGCGGATCTGAAGGTGCAAACTGGACAAAGGCAACTTCACAACCAATGTTTGCTTTCAACTAGCAAGTAAGTGATGGACAAGATATAAGAGTAAAGCAATGGCGATCTATTTTCTTGCTGCGATAAATAAGTTGAGCAGATACGAAAGTGTACCGCCTCTGGTGTGGCGCCGTGTATGAATCTGCTGAGAATTTGATGGTGCTGCGGTAGCGATGGTTGTCGGCAGCGTGGAAGCAGATCTAAGCGGGTAGACGGTGGCGGCGGGGCGCGGTGGATGAGACGGTCGTAGGAGCGACGCCGGCAAGGATCCCGGTCCGAAGCCGTGGATGAGAGAGGTCGATCTCTTGTAATGGACGACGGCGTCGGGGTATCAGCTCCGGCATGGTGGAGGAGGACGACGGTGGATGGGGTGGCGGACGGAGGAGGATGGGGTGGAGAGGGTGTTTTGGTGCCCACGGAGTACGAATGGGGAAATGGAGGGAGAGAGGAAGGGGAACCATGTCTTCAGGGCGCGCTTGACTCAAATACGAGGAAATTTACAAACTTAGCCCCCGTTCCAAATTTCCTACATCACAACAATATTAGTCAGTTGGGGATAGGACGGTAATCTTGCATACACCAAATATTTGCCGACGAGAGTTTGTTTTTGGCACCCATCGTGTATGAATCGGGGAGGGAGTCAATTTCAGCCGAGGAGACACTGTGTTTTGGCGCCCACCGTGTATGAATTCGGGTGAGAGGCGATTATGTCACGTTTGAGTGAAATTACAAACCTACCCCTATTGAAACCTATAGAAATCAAGCCGATAGGCTTTGCGTGGCAGGATAGGCAGTAATTTCCATCTCGCAGATTTTGGTTTCGGGCGGTTACCGCGACTTTCCCCGCTTCGTTCAAATTTTGCAGAGTGCACATTTAAACCTTGCCAACTCAATTCGAATTCCGTTTGTATTCTATTTTTGTTCGGGCATGATCCATTTTCGATTGGAATAAAATTCTATATACATCATTTTTTATATACACTTTCAAAAGCACAACACCCTTTATACATAAATATGGTTTACAAATGGCATGATCTCAGATTCATAAGGCTGTATCCATCTTAATTTGGATTTTCAAATATTTGAACCACTTTATGTTGAAATCCAATGTATGCATTCCTCGCTAACTATCTCCAATTAATGTTTGTTTCATGCGGTTTTTTTACTTCTCAAACATGTATAATGTGTTTCACACATGCAACATATAGTATAATCCCGTTTAGACATTAATTGCATATAAACCATGCATTGTCTCTAATTAAAGAATCTATGGATCACTAATATTGATAAACTATATATAATTACACGTGTCCCCAAATTCAAATGAATATGCATGTTTGATACACCAATTTGCGTTATGATATTATCGATGTCGTGATCTCCAATTTAAATATTTGAATCCCCTTTAACTCAGATATTCGTCTCATATAGTTGTCACTCATGCTTATATAGGAGTATCTCTCTAGACCTATACGTGTTCATCGTCTCTTAGGTATCTCTCGTGCTACCTGTATGTCGACAATGATCTTTTATCTTCGTAACACACTGATGATACTCTCTCCCTCGACCTTCATCACTCTATCTCTCTCTAAGTATATCTCGCTCCCTGCTATGTGTCTCTAACTATGATTCTCCATGTGGAATCTCTTTCTCTCACACAAACACAAAACTTTCTCTCCCGGGGTCTCATTTCTCTCTATTATTCCCCTGTGTGCCACTCGCACACCCCCTCTCACACAGAGATGTCTTTCGCCCCTTAGGTATGAGAAGCTATGACTCTTCCTCTTAAATATCTCTTTCTCACACACAAACACAAACTCTGTCTCCCAGGGTCTCATATTTCTCCACCATTCTCTTGTATGTCGCTCACACACACTCTCTCTCCCTAGAGATATCTTGCGTTCCTCATATGTCTCTCTAGCTATCACTCTCGTTGTGAAATATCTTTCTCTCTCGCAGAAACAAAACTCCATCTCTCGGGATCTCATTTCTCTCTGGTATTTGTTTGTATGTGACTCACATGCACCCTCTCTCTATCTCTCTCACACCCACACACATAACTCAGCCTTCTGATCCACTCGACTCCTATCTCTAACGCACACTAGCTAGCATCATCATCTTTCTATTTATCAGTTTCTCCATCAACCTTCTTTCTCGCCCTCACTCTTGCTTCCTATCACGCACACTACATATGTTTCTCTGTACATGCAGTCAAGTGCCCTCTTTTTATATTTCTCTCTCACACACACATAACTTCACCCTGTGAACCACCTGGCGGTCATCTCCAACACTCAAGCTAGCGGATGTCCCTCTAGCTAGCATCTCCATCTCTATATCTATCTGTAGTTTCTTTGTCAACATTTGTTTCTCGCACGCACTCTTGCTTCCTATCACCCACACTATATATGTCTCTCCATACATGCATTTGTAGGTTGATCTCTTTTGCACAATCGTTGTGTCTCACTCCCTCTGCTCGTCATAGATGCATGCTCCAGGCCACGCCACTATCTCTTAAAGACAAAAACACATGCTCAATTGTCGGGCCTTCTTCCTTACACTCACACATGCATGCATATTGTCATGCCGATCCGTCTCTCCCATGTCGTTGATCCTATGACTTATGTCTTCTTTCTTTTATCTAGATCATGCGCGTGCACACACACACACATCCCACGTATACATGCATACCTCTCGCACATGCACGTTCAAGGTCTCTATGTCTCCACACATAGTTAATTACCCTCAACCCTAACGCCACATCGAATCGGATGGGTAAAACACACACTCACACTAAACAATCTCCTTATAGCTACCCCCCTCTCACTCTGCCCCTATATCCCCGAAACCAATAAGACCATCCCTTCGTTTAATTCCCGCCTACATGCACCATCGATATATAGTAGTCTTCCTCGGTGTCTCTCGAACAAACACATTCTCTTGATGTCGACTCCTCCCACGCACACACCTTCTATTCCCTCTCTATGGGCCTTTTCTCTCTCGCACCCCATCATTGGTGGCCTCTGCCATACACATCACCTCTCTATGATGAAGCCACACACACTTAAATTACATCCGCCACCGAGGACCCTGCGTCACAAACACACACACACACCCACACACACACACACACTAAGACTCCATCACACACACACACATGCACGCACCCACCAAACCACCCACTCACACACACACACACACTAAGACTCCATCTCACACACACATGCTCTAGGCGGAACATTTGTTCCTACCACCCTAACCTTACCCGTATGATAAACAATGACCTTAATTTACTTGTATAACATGGAAAAATTCCACTTTACTTTAGTAGTTATCAAACTTATCATCTCTACTCTTATAAAAAAACCGAGTTGGTGCTGATGGTGTGCCTGCCATCTTGTAATATAGACCGTCCGATCTATATCTGATGGATAGAAAGCAAACTATGATAATTTTACAAAAGATACCTGCACCTCTCTCCACATCCTCATCTCCCACAACCTCATTGCTAAGCAATTAAAAAAGGAAGTCTTTGGAACAATCTAGCATGCTGGCCGCTGCCGCCTGCCGGCACCGTCCATCCCCATGCCTCCGCCCAGCCGACCACCAGTTACCACCACGCTCCACTCCTCCTCACCCTATCTCTCATCTTTCACTTTTTTGATGAAATTCTCGAGATACCAGCTTTTCGATAAAATTCTCGAGATATCATTAGTTTTTACACATGGGATTACTCCTGCATGGGTCAATCACAATAGGTGTTTTGTAAGAAAAATGATGTTCCATGCAATGCACGAGCACCTTGCTTGTAATTGTATAACACAAATCACGAGCAGGAAGTGACATTTTTTTACGCAACCACGTTAACATGGCCACGTAAATCACTAGCTAAAGTGTAATACCATTATACTTATATCCCGACGCAAAAGGTTGAGTACATGTCCGAAGAGTAGAGTCGCACACACACACTATGTCTCTCAAAATCTCACTCACACACACACACACACACACACCAGTTACGTGACGCCCACTTAAGCAGACACGTATGTTACAATTTGTGCACCCGCGGGTACACGTGATGGTTCCCATTTATTTAAGTTGGACAACGAACCCAAATAGTAGCTGCATTCATTCCCCTCCCGCCGCCTCTTCTCTGGTCACCGTCGCCCGGTAGCCATGGCCCGGCCGAAGGTAACGACGTATGTCATACTCCCGCTGGATCGGCGCTTTAATCTGGAAATTTTAGTGGTCATGCATGCATCTTTTTGTGCTAGCACTCGTATATAAGGGTTGACCAGTCGCTTCCCGGGGACGTGCGCGGGCGGTGGAAGAGGAAGGAGGAGGGAAGCGGGCTGTGGAGTAACATTTTTTACCACAATTTCTTAGGAAATTGGGTCCAATAATTGAGTAGTTTTGCAAACTACCAGTACTACACCTGAAACGGTTCAAAACCAATACTCCCTTGCCAGCGCACGCTTCCCGTGTGAAATGGTCAGCGTCGCCCTGGAGAATCAGTACCGCATTAATGCCCGGCCAGAGCGGAGGCGACCTCTCACTGGCGCTGGCTTTGATGCAGCGCGACGGCCAAAAGAGCGCCGCTTCCCGATGCACGCGACTGCTTTGCGTCGAGGCTGGCCATAGTTTGGAGAGTCTCCATCATGGGGAGCCACACTAACTGCGGTGATATGGATCGTTCCATCTATGAAGAACACGTGGGACTGAAACTACAAGACGGACATGTACCCAGGAGTGGACGTACGAACCTAAGTAATGTAGCACAATAAGTGAAGTAGAAAGGCCCAAATAGTATGAACATGTGTGGCATATAGGCATTTATCTCTTACTACGTACCACTAAATGTTGTACGTGCAATGCACAGTGATGTTATGGAGTAAGTGCCTAAGTACTCTACTACTACTATATTAATTGGAGGCACATATTAGCTTTTATATTTGTTTACGTGTATGCCCCGAGACCTTCCAACTAGACGTGTCTTTCTCTCCGGGTTGCACTTTGTATCATTCATACCACTAGTACTACTACATGTGGTCTCCGACCCAGAAGTGGAAGAAGTGGAGACGCTCTACCATGATGTTCATGACCCACTCCTTTCGCTGACGTGTGGGACATTCAACAGGTGCCGTGTTTGGCACTCCTTCGTCGTAAGAGTTGAAACACTAATATTCATCAAAAATAAAAAATAAATATAAATCAGTAGTAATACTATACCGTGCAGTTTCCTTGCTCCTCGATATCGGAAAGAATACTTCCGTTCGCCAACATGTGGGACGTCAACCATCCTGGTCCACTTGCCATGCACGTAGAACTCCAAGGGATAGTCACCCCGGTCATTGCGCTGCAGTAATAATGACTAATGAGCCGTTAAATCACAGGCCCAACCTTTCCCACTGTGAAGTTTCTCGGTGGTTGAATTCCGCTTCTTGAAGAAAAATACTGTACCAGCAGTACTGCTAGCTACAGTAGTTACTCCAGTAGAGGCCTCCTTTTTTTTCATAGGATAGGAATTTTATAGGAATATGAAAATCATAGGAAGTGAGATGACATGCATCCTCAATTCCTATAGAGGAAGAGACGCCATTTGAAGGATAGGAAATTTTCCATTGAGTCTAGGCTAATATACTCGTAATTTGCTCTAAAAACTACAGTAGTAACTAGTAGTACTGGTACATGCTCGTACTCAGACATAGACAAACACACTAACTACTAGTACTACTACTTCTCACATGCTGGCCAGACGTCATTGTTCTCCTTCCCGGCTTTGTCGGCGACACCCCACCGTGCTTGGATCTCCGCCGACCTCTCTGCAGCAGCGTGTGCATCCTCTTCTTTCTTGCAGCGGTGGGCCTCTCTTTTCTTGAGTGCTTTCTGACTTTTCCGCTCCCTCTGTGCGGCTTTGGCCGCCTCTTGCTCTATTGCCCATTCGGCCTTGGCAGCTTCAAATTCCGCCCACATAGGTGTGAGGTCACGAGCGGCGATGAACTCGGCACGGCGGGATGCCATCGCTTCCCTACCATTTTGTGTGCAGTCGTGGGCGGCGAGGAACTCGATGCAGCGGGATGATATCGCTTCCTTACCGGTTAGTGTGCGGCGCGGTGGCATGAACGACACTTGGTGAGAGCTCTGGGGTGGAGTGGCCGGACAACCGTATAGTGCATTGGTTTGTCAAGAGCTCAAGGACAAAAGATGAAGGAAATTTGGATTCCCCTTCAATCCAGGTCATTTATTACCGAGTAAAATGCATTGGCGGTCATCGAACTTGTCTTGATAGCTCACTTTGATCATTGTATACGAGATATGGTGATTATACGGTCACTGGCTCAGAGTATAACTCCGTATTTGTCAGGTTGACCAGTCAAACAGTCTACATGAGCCTCATCAGCTCATGTTCTTTATCTATCTATATATGCGGGCCTATCTGTCGATGGAGAAAGAAATAAAAACCAAAATTATGCGTATGTGAGGAATCAAACCACGGACTCGTCGCTGCAATGCACACTCGTCAGCCAAATGAAAATGAAATAATTTGCGTTAAATGCACAAATGGATTTTTTTAATATTATACGTGATGCACACATTAGCGCACACCATCCATAGAGGCAAGTAGCATGTACACGTGTAGACATTCACGCTCACGTTGTCAAACCATGCTAATGCATGCACGTCGCCCTCTCAATCAAAGTTCTTCTCATGGCGCAACGCAAACGGCAAGCCCATCACCTGCGCGTCCTGGAGGTGCCTGACATTCCTGTTTATACGTTTGATGTTGGCCTCCGCGAACGTCGAGCATGTATTCACCTGGCTCAACACCAACGGTAATACTCGGGAGCGCCTTGCTCATGTATATCGTCCATCACAACGACAATCTATAAAACAGCCTAGCTCGAGAGGGTACTATGGTATGGAGTACGTACTATCGTGAGTGACCAATCATAGTGCCACTGCACACGAGTGTGTGTCTGATTGATTCATCCATTATTTGTAAGTTATGCATGGTTGTGTGGTGTCTAATGGTGGTCGTCGATGGCTAGCTGGCGACAAGTGCGGCTGCATGGATGCCTGGTTGTCAATACGTGCCGCATACGCTTCAAAGGCTCGTCATCCATGAGTTCACATTTTACCACCACGCCAGCGTCTGACCTCCTTGGCCTATAGAAACCCCTTCCATCGCTAGCGCGCGCTTCCCGCCTAAAACGGTCACCGTCTCTCCAGAACGTCAATGCCGCATCCACTGGACTCAACTGCAGGTGCAGTTGGTGTGTCACTGACATGCGGGCCAGATTCCCATTGGGACCACATGTCAGTAACCCAACGCACCTACAGTTAAGTCACTAAAGCAGCGTCCGCATTCACGCCCGACGAACCTACTCCGGCGCCAGCCGTCCATCCGTCTACCGCGGCTCATTTCCTTTCATCCGCTATATTAACTTGAGCCCCAGCTCCCATCCATAGCAAAAGACCCACACTCATTCTCCTCCGATCCCTTCGTTCAGTCGGCACAACTCCAACCATGGCCTCCTAGCGCTCCAAAGCTCTCTTGGACGTACTGTTGCAGGAGCAGACGAAGGACATCGGCGGATCCGCTCTGGGCACGCTCCAAAGCTCTCTTTGATGTACTGTCGCAGGAGAAGACGAAGGAGATCATCGGCTCCCCCCGGCCGCCCTCTGCCGCCACGACCACAAAGCCGGCACGCGTGCGCGAGCGCAGCCGACAGCGAGGAAGAGTAGTACACGGTAGGTCGCCGCCGCTCTGGTCCCAGGAAGGCCACTGCTACTCCACTCAGCCGACGCCAGGCTTGGTGGGGTAAACATCGGCGGCCGATTAGCCGCTTGACGACGACGTGGAGGCAGAAATCTTCAGAACCTTGTTCTCCAGAGGAGGAGGTTATCGAGGCGGATGAGGAGGAGGCAAAGGCAATGGTCGGCTTTCTCGGGTTCATGGCCGGACATGGAGGTCGGGCGCCGGCGATCGTTTAGATTAGGTTTATAGTAGATTTTAGTACGGTTTGTGCGAAATATGTAATGAATTTCGTCCAGTTTGTAGGAAAAGTTTTTGAAATGTAATGAATTTCATCCGGTTAATTTGAAATTTTCTTTGTTTGCACGAATTTCGTCCGGTTAGTTCATATAGTTGTCAAAAGGTATGCGGGCAGCATCGGATGTCATCCATCAGTGTCCTCGGACAGATGCCGGTGTAAATTTGTGGGCCAACACTGGAGATGCGCTAACTATCATGCTATAATCGCTCACAGTGCTCCATTATTTGGCAGGGAACAGTTATCCCTCGATGAAAATCAGATCCGCCACTTTCAGGCATGACATCACTTTGATGCAGCACAGAATCAAATCAGTCTACAAGGTTGACTTGCTCAAGTGGATTTCTTTCCTGCCACCTTAAGTTTTACCTTCTATCTTTTTATTTTTATTTTATTTTCTTCTTTACTTTTGATTACCTCTTGTAATCATGTTGTTGTAACTGTTGTCTGGTTTTAATAAAGTTTTGAAATGTTGTGGGGGTTTTGCCACACAGTTCACAGTCAAGAAAAATCAGATCCGCCGTGTTTCGCACTCCTCCCACGTAAGAGTGTAAACTTTTGCTTACATAAAAATGGAGCAAGTGGATGGCACTATAGCATGGCATATCACTCAAACTAGCCCGACTAACGCGCGGGAAAGCACCACCCACGTCATTTTGTTCTGGATTTCTATCGATCGATCGCACGAAAATGTTAAGCTTTGCAAGTTCAAAAGGAAAAGGCGGCACACTTATGACTCGTACGTGTTGCACTCCCGACAGTCCAACTCGCACGCCACTCACCAGAGGGGACACGCGTTGTCTTGCAATTTCACTGACATGTGGGACTGCAATTGAATAAATCATAGATAGTCGAAATCTAATCGCTCGGCGGGCGTCAGCTGAGAAGAGAGAGATGGGGGAGGGAGAAGAGATCGCCCGCCCATCGCGCGCGGATTCCAAGATATATATGGTGATAATGTGAGGTGGGCCATGCAGGAGTCCGGACCACTTCCAAGCCTGCTTCTGACCGCCCTGGCCCACCAGAAACCCCCTCCCCCACACACACCTCCCCGCGCGCGCTCCCCCCTCAGACGCCAGCTGCCCGCATTCATATCAAGTAGTACCAGTAAAATACTGTGCTATAAGCCCGCTTATGTGGAGGAGAGTGAGGCATTGACAAAGTCAAGGAGTGGGCTCTGCAAGAGCCCGTCTCTACACGTGCTCCTAGGTATAAAAAACTAATTCTAAAAAAGAGGCATAAAAACAATTGTGTCTAAAAAAGAAAGGTAAAAAACATTTGAGAGGAAATAGATAGAGAGAAAGTGAGAAAAAGTTGTAACCTTATAGCCAACCTTATAGTCAACACTATGGTAGTATTACATGAGGAAGGAGGGAGTGGTGCACATGCCAAGTTCACTGGGTTGCCGTGTTTCACACTCCTCCGTCGTAACAGTGGAGACAATAGCTTTCATCAAAAATAAACAATGAATACTCGTTGCTTGTCCTCTATATCGGAAAGAATACTTTCATTCACTGACATGTGGGACGTCGACCATCCTGGTCCACCTGCCATGCACAAAATTGTCCTGGTCCACCCCGGTCGTAGCGCAGGCCCAACCTTTCCCACTGTAAGTTGGTCGGACGAAGGAACCATCATGACTTCGTTGAATTCTGCTTCTTCAAGAAAACTTACTGTACCCACAATACTGCTACCACACGCAAAGACTGGATGGCAGTGTACCACGTCATATCATTGAAACCCACTAGGCCAAACTAGCCCGCCTAGGTCATCTATTTTGGAACAGAGGGAGTACGTCTCTGTACTGCTATGATTTTGTGTTGTACGTCTCTGTACTTTTTCTATGATTTTCCTACCCTATGAACCAAATGAGGCCTGGATGTATCTGTGTCGACTATTGTCTAATCGATCGCTAAGCCTACAATTTTAGCAGCTTGGGCTATTGGCTGATCGACCACGAATAAGTATAAGCGTACCATGAGCTCATCAGCCCCAATGTTTCTCTTCGGCGACTGTTTTGCAAGTACTATAGCTCGCACGGTAGCTAGCCTAGTAACACCAAGAATCATCAAACAAGCCCTGCTGATATGATAAACAGTTCAAACTTACATCTAAGCATGCCATATATTACATCAAAAGCTGGTGAGGATACATCTATTTCCATAACTCGGAGAGGGTTCGCATGATTCACTATCAAACAAAAGTAGCAAGTACCGCCCATACAAGACAGTTAATGTCTACTACACAACCTTCTTCTTGTAGACGTTGTTGGGCCTGCAAGTGCACAGGTTTGTAGGACAGTAGCAAATTTCCCTCAAGTGGATGACCTAAGGTTTATCAATACGTAGGAGGCATAGGATGAAGATGGTCTCTCTCAAACAACCCTGCAACCAAATAACAAAGAGTCTCTTGTGTCCCCAACACACCCAATACAATGGTAAATTGTATAGGTGCACTAGTTCGGCGAAGAGATGGTGATACAAGTGCAATATGGATGGTAGATAAAGGTATTTGTAATCTGAAATTATAAAAACAGCAAGGTAAGTAATGATAAAAGTGAGCATAAATGGTAGTGCAATGATAGGAAACAAGGCCTAAGGTTCATACTTTCACTAGTGCAAGTTCTCTCAACAATAATAACATAGATAGATCATATAACAATCCCTGAGCATGCAACGAAGAGTCACTCCAAAGCCACCAATAGCGGAGAACAAACGAAGAGATTATGGTAGGGTACGAAACCACCTCAAAGTTATTCTTTTGGATCAATCTATTCAAGAGTTCGTACTAGAATAACACCTTAAGACACAAATCAACCAAAACCCTAATGTCACCTAGATACTCCATTGTCACCTCAAGTATCCGTGGGCATGATTATACGATATGCATCACACAATCTCAGATTCATCTATTCAACCAACACAAAGTACTTCAAAGAGTGCCCCAAAGTTTCTACCGGAGAGTCAAGACGAAAATGTGTGCCAACCCCTATGCATAGGTTCAAGGGCGAAACCCGCAAGTTGATCACCAAAACATACATAAAGTGGCACATGATATCCCATTGTCACCACAGATAAGAACGGCAAGACATACATCAAGTGTTCTAGAATCCTTAAAGACTCAATCCGATAAGATAACTTCAAAGGGAAAACTCAATCCATTACAAGAGAGTAGAGGGGGAGAAACATCATACTATATGCCATAGAGAGAACACGAGAGAGAGAGAGATCAAACATATAGCTACTGGTACATACCCTCAGCCTTGAGGGTGAACTACTCCCTCCTTGTCATGGAGAGCGCCGGGATGATGAAGATGGCCATAGGTGATGGGTTCCCCCTCTGGCAGGGTGCCGGAACGGGCTCCCGAGAGATTTTTGGTGGCTACAGAGGCTTGCGGCGACGGAACTCCCAATCTATCTTGATATTCGATGTTTTTAGGGTACGTAGGCTTATATAGGTGAAAGAAGTAGGTCGGGGGAGCCTCGAGGGGCCCACGAGAGGGTAGGGCGCGACCCAGGGGGGTGGGCGCGCCCCCCTATCTCGTGGCCTCCTCGATGATCTTCTGATGTGAACTCCAAGTCTCCCAGATCATATTCTTCCTAAAAATCATGCTCCCGAAGGTTTCATTCCGTTTGGACTCCATTTGATATTCCTTTTCTTGGAAATACTAAAGCAGGCAAGAAAACAGCAATATGGGTTGGGCCTCCGGTTAGTAGATTAGTCCCAAAAGTGATATAAATGTGTAAAATAAAGCCCAGAAACATCCAAGAGGGATAATATAATAGCATGGAACAATCAAAAATTATAGATACGCTGGAGACATATCAAGCATCCCCAAGCTTAATTCCTGCTCGTCCATGAGTAGGTAAATGATAAAAACTGAATTTTTGATATGGAATGCTACCTAGCATAATTCTCAACGTAATTTTCTTTATTGTGGCATGAATGTTCAGATCCAAATGATTCAAGATAAAAGCTTATAAAACATAAAAATAATAATGCTTCAAAGCATACTAACAAATAATCATGTCCTATCAAAATAGCATTGCCAAAGAAAGCTTATCCCTACAAAATCATATAGTTAGGCCATGCTTCATTTTCATTACACAAAATACTCCCATCATGCACAACCCCGATGACGAGCCGAGCAATTGGTTCATACTTTTTAACGCGCTTCGGCTTTTTCAACTCTTACGCAATACATGAGCGTAAGCCATGGACATAGCACTAAGGTGGTAAAAGATGGTGGTTGTGAGGACAAAAATAGGGATAAGATAGTCTCACATCAACTAGGCGTATCAACGGGCTATGGAGATGCCCATCAATAGATATCAATGTGAGTGAGTAGGGATTGCCATGCAACGGATGCACTAGAGCTATAAATATATGAAAGCTCAACAAAAAGAACTAAATTGGTGTGCATCCAACTCGCTTGCTCACGAAGACCTAGGGCATTTTGAGGAAGCCCATCATTGGAATATACAAGCCAAGTTCTATAATGAAAAATTCCCACTTAGTATATGAAAGTCACAACATAGAAGACTCTCTATCATGAAGATCATGGTGCTACTTTGAAGCACAAGTGTGGAAAAAGAGATAGTTGCATTGTCCCTTCTCTCTTTTTCTCTCATTTTATTTTCTTTTTTATTTTTTATTTTTTTATTTTTCTTTTCTTTTTTTCTTTGGTCTTTCCTTTTTTCTCTTTGGACTTTCTCTTTTTTTTCTTTTTTCTTTTTGTAAAGTCCGAAGTCTCATCCTGACTTGTGGGGGAATCATAGTCTTCATCATCCTTTCCTCACCGAGACAGTGCTCTAATAAAGAAGATCATCACACTTTTATGGATTTACAACTCAAGAATTATAACCCAAAGCTAGAACAGGATATGACTCTATATGAATGCCTCCGGCGGTGTACCGGGATATGCAATGAATCAAGAGCGACATGTATGAAAATTATGAAGGTGGCCTTGCCACAAATACGATGTCCACTACATGATCATGTGAAGAGCAATATGACAATGATGAAATGTGTCATAATAAACGGAACGGTGGAAAGTTGCATGGCAATATATCTCGGAATGGCTATGGAAATGCCATAATAGGTAGGTATGGTGGCTGTTTTGAGGAAGGTAAATAATGGGTGCAAAGTTGCGCGGTAATAAGAGAGGCTAGCAAAGTGGAAGGATGAGTGTGCGTATATCCATGGACTCACATTAGTCATAAAGAACTTATATACTTATTGCAAAAGTCTACTTAGCCCTCGAAGCAAAGTACTACTACACATGCCCCAAGAGGGATAGATTGGTAGGAAAAGACCATCGCTCGTCCCCGACTTCCACTCATAAGGAAGACAATCAAAAGAGCACTTCATGCAACAAATTTGTCACACTACTTTTACCATACGTGCATGCTATGGGACTTGCTAACTTCAACAAAAGTATTTCTCAATTTCATAATTATCCACTAGCATGACCCTAACATTACTACCTTTATATCTCAAAATAATTATCAAGCAACAAATTGATCATAGCATCCAATTCACTTCCTATGATAGTTTTTATTATACCCAACTTGGATGCCCACCATTCTAGGACCAATTTTATAACCATAGCAAATATCATGCTGTTCTAAGAGACTCTCAAAATAATATAAGTGAAGCATGAGAGACTAGCAATTTCTTCAAAATATAACCACCGCCGTGCTCTAAAAGATATAAGTGAAGCACTAGAGCAAACGACAAACTACTCTGAAAGATATAAGTGAAGATCAATGAGTAGTCAAATAATTGTGCAACTATGTGAAGACTCTCTAACATTTAAGAATTTCAGATCTTGGTATTTTATTCAAACAGAAAGCAAAACAAAATAAAATGGCATTGAAAGGATAGCACAACTCATGTGAAGAAGCAAAAACTTAGGCTCAACCGATACTAACCGATAGTTGTTGAAGAAGAAAGGTGGGATGCCTGGGCATCCCCAATCTTAGATGCTTGAGACTTCTTGAAATATTATCTTGGGGTGCCTTGGGCATCCCCAAGCTTGAACTTTTATGTCTCCTTAATTCCTCTCATATCATGGTTTCTCTTCTTATCAAAAGCTTCATCCACAACAAACTCAACAAGAACTCGTGAGATAGGTTAGTATAAACCAATGCAAAACCTTATCATTTTCTACTGTAACAAATCACTAAAATTATTATTCAACATTGCGTACTAAATGTATCTGCATATTTAACACTCCTATCCTCAAATAGAATCATTAAACAAACAAACAATGCAACCATAACAGCAATCTGCCAAAACAGTATAGTCTGTAAAGAATGCAAGATTCATCATACTTCCCTAACTCCAAAAATTATAAGAAAAATACTACGCTGTATAAGATTTATAAGAGCTCAACATGCAAAAATATTCAACATTATACCATTCTCTTACTTTTCTAGGGAATTTTTGCAACGGCGGTAAACTTTCTGTTTTCCAACAGCAACATGTATACTAGCAAAATAAGCATGGCAAAGGCTAGCCTTGAAATTTTTATTGAAAATATAGATGCAAAACATTATTATAAATAACAGCAAGCAAATACTAATAAAATAAAATGACGCTCCAAGCAAAACACATATCATGTGGTGAATAAAAACATAGCTCCAAGTAAAGTTACCGATGAACGAAGACTAAAGAGGGGATGCCTTCCGGGGCATCCCCAAGCTTAGGCTCTTGGTTGTAATTGAATATTACCTTGGGGTGCCTTGGGAATACCCAAGCTTAGGCTCTTGCCACTTCTTATTCCATAGTCCATCGAATCTTTACCCAAAACATGAAAACTTTGACCACACAAAACTCAAAACAAAACTCGTAAGCTCCGTTAGTAAAAAAAAACACCACTAAGGTACTGTAATGAACTCATTATTTACTCATATTGGTGTAACATATAATGTACTCCAACTTATCTATGGTTCATACCCTTCGATACTACTCATAGATTCATCAAAATAAGCAAACAACACATAGAAAACAGAATCTGTCAAAAACAGAACAGTCTGTAGTAATCTGTATCAAACGTATACTTATGGAACTCAAACAATTCTGAAATAAATTGATGGACATGAGGAATATGTCTATTAATCATATTCAAAAAGAATCAACCTAAAATCACTCTCCAGTAAAAAATGGCATCTATTCTCATGAGCGTAAAACTTTCTGTTTTTTACAGCAAGATCACATAAACTTCACCCAAGTCTTCCCAAAGGTTCTACTTGGCACAAACACTAATTAAAACATGAAACCACATCTAACCAGAGGCTATATGAATTATTTATTACTAAAAAGGAACGAAAATCAATAAACAAAAATAAAGTTGGGTTGCCTCCCAACAAGCGCTATCGTTTAACGCCCGTAGCTAGGCATGATGATTTCGATGATGCTCACATAAAAGATAAGAATTGAAACATAAAGGGAGCATCATGAAGAATATGACTAGCACATTTAAGTCTAACCCACTTCCTATGCATAGGGATTTTGTGATCAAACAACTTAAGGGAACAATAATCAACTAGCATAGGAAGGTAAGACAAGCATAGCTTCAAAATTTTCAACACATAGAGAGGAAATTTGACATTATTGCAATTCCTACAAGCATATGTTCCTCCCTCATAATAATTTTCAGTAGAATCATGAATGAATTTAACAATATAACCAGCACCTAAAGCATTCTTTTCATGATCTACAAGCATAGAAAATTTACTTCTCTCCACATAAGCAAATTTCTTCTCATGAATAGTAGTGGGAGCAAACTCAACAAAATAATTATCATGTGAGGCGTAATCCAATTGAAAACTAAAATCATGATGACAAGTTTCATGGTTATTGTCGGTGTCAAAACCGGCGGATCTTGGGTAGGGGGTCCTGAACTGTGCGTCTAGGCGGATGGTAACAGGAGACAAGGGACACGATGTTTTACCCAGGTTCGGGCCCTCTTGATGGAGGTAAAACCCTACGTCCTGCTTGATTGATATTGATATTGTGGATGTTTACAAGAGTGGATCTACCACGAGATCAAGGAGGCTAAACCCTAGAAGCTAGCCTATGGTATGATTGTAATGGTTGTTGTTGTCCTCCGGACTAGAGCCATCCGTTTTATATAGACACCGGAGAGGGCTAGGGTTACATAGAGTCGGTTACAATGGTAGGAGATCTACGTATCCGTATCGCCAAGCTTGCCTTCCACGCCAAGGAAAGTCCCATCCGGACACGGGACGAAGTCTTCAATCTTGTATCTTCATAGTCTTGGAGTCCGGTCGATGATGATAGTCCGGTCGATGACAGTTCGGCTGATGATGGTAGTCTGGCTATTCGGACACCCCCTAATCCAGGACTCCCTCAGTAGCTCCTGAACCAAGCTTCAATGACGATAAGTCCGGCGCGTATATTGCTTGGCATTGCAAGGCGGGTTCCTCCTCCGAATGATAGAAGATTGTGAACACCAGGATAGTGTCCGGCTCTGCAAAATAAATTCCACATTCCACCGTAGAGAGAATAATATATACACAAGTTCAATCTGCTGACGTTTTTTGCGGCATGACATCACACCACTACCAAGCCATTACTTGAATCGTTTTTTACTCTACCACCTCAGTGCATTTAGCGAAGCGGTTTCCTTGGCACGTCTTGTCGAAGCAGAGATCGTGTTCCCCCTTAATCCGGGATTCTCGTCAATACGGACATGGGTAACCCAACCGCGCCATTGATGGTGACGCTTGGGGGATAAGCGAGTTTTACCAGGCCGATGGGGGACGCGTAGACTTCGCCCGCCCATATAAGGGATAAGGATTCACCTTTTCACCGACGCCTTCTTCCTCCTTTGCTTATCCATCTCCGCGCACTCGAGCTCCAGCGCCCAAGCTTGCACATCTCGTCTCAACCTTCCCTAGTTATGTCCGGAGCGGGAGGCAAGTGGATGACCTCCTCCGTTACGGAGGAGCACATCGAAAGACTGCGCAGCGCCGGCTACTTGTCCGGCGACATCGCGCACCGGCTGCCCGACGAGGGGCAGCTCATCCCCACCCCCAGGCCCCATGAGAGGGTCGTTTTACTTCCCCACTTCCTCCGCGGACTGGGTTTTCCACTTCACCCCTTTGTCCGGGGGCTCATGTTCTACTACGGCCTGGATTTCCATGATCTGGCGCCGAACTTCATCCTCAACATCTCGGTGTTTATCGTCATGTGCGAGGCCTTCCTCTGCATCCATCCCCACTTCGGCTTGTGGCTCAAGACCTTCAATGTCAAGCCGAAGGTAGTGAAGGGAACTCAAGCGGAGTGCGGAGGCGCCATGTTGGGCAAGATGCCCAATGTCCTTTGGTTTGAAGGGGCCTTCGTGGAATCCGTCAAGGGGTGGCAATTGGGGTGGTTCTATATCACTGAGCCGCGCGACCCTAAGTGGGCGGCGGCCCCCGAGTTCAGATCTGGTATCCCTACGCAGCTCACCTCCTGGAAAGAGAAGGGCTTGCTGTGGGGTAGTTCGGAGGAGCTGGCGGGACTCCAAGCCTGTATCCAGAAGCTGGTGAAGAAGCTCAGGCTGGTTAACATGGTCCAAGTCATGCTCGTCCGCCGGATTCTCCCATGCCAATAGCGGGCATTCAATCTATGGGAGTTCAATCCGGAACAGCACCCGGCGCTGAGCGGGCTCTTCGACGTACGAAGGCGCCTGGAGGGTGCTGTTTAAGGGCGCCGAAGCCCCTGCATCCGCGACTGAAGATCGCGGATTTCACTCGCAGCGCCAAGCCGACGAGGTAAGTGATTCTACCCCTTTACGGGACACTTGCTTTTCATAGTTTGACTCTATGTGGGTTTTAATTTCCCCTTTTCCTTTGACAGGACTGGATGAGGAAGGCGGAGCAGATTATCTGCCCGGCTCCCATGCCAGAAAACCCAGTAGACGCCCATCTAGCGAGGCTGCTGGTTCCAGCACCGCATGTGGTGCCGGAGAAGAAGGCCAAGAAGGAGGCCACGGGTGCTCGAAAGAGTTCCCGTTTTCAGGTGTCCGACGACTCCGGGGCGGACTCCTCCCCCGAAAACGAGGAGGAGAAAGAGGACTCTCTCCCAGAGGAGGGAGAGAGGAAGAGGAAGGCTTCCCCAACAGGGGAGGCCGAAGGGTCCAAGAGGGGAAGGACTATTCCCCCGGACAGCTCCGCCAACATCAACGTTGGCGAGGAAGAATGGCCTTCAAGGGCCAGGCCTCCAGCGAGATCGTAAGTATCCGGATTCCTGAGTGATTTATAATTTCTTTTTCTGCGTCACATAGTGTCATTCTGATGTCGCATGTTGCCTGTAGTCCGGCCAATGATGATCTCCCCGCTTCATCGAGCGGGTCGTTGGCTCCGTCGGATGTAGACTCCATCCTGACCGCCTCCACCCCTCGCGACACCGAGGACGCCGAGGTGGGATCCCAAGAAGGGACCCACCAGGGGGAGGCTCCGGAGGCGCCACAAGGCGTCCTCCCGGACTTTGCGCCGGACTCCATATTAGAACCCACTGTGGTTCCGGAGTTCGGCCGGCGGCCCCTTCGCACGAAGGGCAAGACCGTGACACCGGCGACTTCCGTCCAACCGGAGGCGCCGGACAATTTGTTGGAGGCGCTGTAGAGTGCTTCCATCGAGGAAGAACAGCGCACTATTATGAGTGCGGTGATTCAGAAGGTACAGCTTGCCAAGAGCGGGCTGACCGAAGCCTGCAGTAGCCTTCTATCAGGCTTTGAGGTAAGAAGTTAAAAATATGCAATGTAATACCGCATAGACAGTAGCCCCTGATGCTCGGTTCGGTGTTCGGAAAGAAAAGCCGGACTGAGGATATGAAAAAAAGAAGATATACGCAGGGTTGCTAAAAAATTATGTCAATATGGGTTGCAGGCTGCGCTGCTGACCTCTGCCGCACTGACTGCGGAGATCGGTGCTTTGAAGCAGGAGCTCGAGCGGTCCGAGCAAGAGCTCGGCCGCGCCAAGAAGCAGCTCCAGGACAAAGAAGGTGAGTAACACCACTTTGAACTTGTACCTTACAGAAAAGGATTTAGGTTGCAACAAAAAATAACAAGGATAACATGGGTACTACAGGGGCCACGAACGAGGTGGCGACCCTGAAGGAGGCCGTGTCGGCGGCCGAACGCAATGCGGCCGTGGAACGGGCAGAGCGAGAAAAGAGGAGGCTCGGGTGGCGGTGGTTCGGCAAGAGCTCGAGGTTCTCATGGAAAAGCATGAGAGTTTGGAGCATGACTCAAAGACTCGAGAGTCTGAGCTTGCCTCGGCTCTCGAAAGTGCCAAGACTGCCAAGGCCGATGCCCATAAGTCCCTTCAGGAGATTGAGTTGGTGAGGAAGATAGCGGCGGGTAAGGCATATTCCATGCAAAGCAAGCATGTGAATGTAAATTACGTGTTACTTACCCAAATTCGGAGCTTTCCAGGGGCGTTTGCAGATCTGCCTCGCAGCTTGTCTGATGCCGCCGCATTCTACCGAGCCGAGGAGGGGAGCTCAACGGAGAAGGTTTTCTGGTCTCAGTATGCTGAGGCCGGCCATCTGGTGCCCCCTAGCGACTAGCTGAAGCAGCCGGTCGAGCTCCACAAGGTGGCCGAGCAGGCCATGAAGGGCCTCATAGTCCGGCTGTGGCCTGGAGAGGCCATTCCTGGGAGCTTCTTCGGCCTCGTGCGACGGTTGGTGGATGCGTGCCCCTGGGTGGAGGTTATCAAGCGCTCCGCCTGTATTGAAGGTGCTCGTCGGGCCCTTGCCCGCGCAAAGGTGCATTGGGGCAAGCTGGATGCGGAGAAGCTAATCACTGACGCGCCACCAGCGGGCAAGGAATATCGTACGCCCGAAATGTACTATAAGACTGTCCTGAAGGGTGCTCGCAAGATTGCGGATGAGTGCCCCAGGGATGTAATTATTGAGTAAATTCGCAATGTGTTATCCTGTGCGCTGAAAACTTTGTTCTTATGCGCTAAGCAACGCTTGTTAATTTAAAATATTACCTTCTGTGCGGCCGTTTATTAAATCTGAGAGATGGCAAGTCGTCGGCTTCAGCCCCCATGCCACGAGTGCTGGGGTGTTCGGGATAAACTTGAGCACTCTTGTTCCCATTTTTGGGTCCATCTAGGGAGGCGCTCAACACAACGAACAAGGCAACCGGACTTATAGTGCTTGAACACTCTCACTTAGCCATAGAATTCTATAATTTTAAATTTCAGCGAAGCCCCTAGTATTCGGAAGACCGAATTAGGGGCGCTATCCACGCCTTCGTTGGACATTATCCGGAACTTCACTCGAAGCGGCGTAGGTCTTTAAGGACCCGAAAGGACCTCTCGAACAGCGACCAGTTTCTCGCCTTACCATGACAGTCAGTTTTAGCTTTCTCCACTGAGGCGTTAACCCGGCTCAACCAGGGCGCAATCGCAGTGGTTCTCCCAGTGCTACCTTAGCCGATAGAACGGAACGTAAGGTGCCAAACATGGGAGCCGGACAAACCCAACTATTGACCCAAGACATGATTCGGAGCCGATTCATATAATGCTATAAGTTCGGGGTGCCGCACTTGTGAAAGTGTTCGGACTTTATCACACCATAATGCGAGGAACATAAGCCCCTGGTGTATTTGGCCGTACCAAAATCTACGGATGCAACATGTCGTAAATGAACATATATATATATAAGGTAATGCAATTATGGGCAAAAAGTGCTGCATTTTATTCGAGAAGAGCTGCTATGAGTGCGGAATGATACAAATAGTGTGGAAAGCAAGGGATTGGACGAATTAAAGGCGTCTCCCTCCAGGGGTAGGCCGCGGAATGGTGTATTTAACAAATTTAATGCTCGTAATGGAGACCACCTGAGTGTTCGTCGCGGCCTTTGTCCCTCCCTGGCTGTTGCATCATGAGTTCGGCAGGTTCGCCGCCGGACAGAGTTCTGTATAAAAAAGAGAGAAAAAAGATTAAAAAAAGCGACACACTTGGGAGCCCCTGGTGTGGTTGAACCGCACTCTGGGTCTGTTGTGGTTGTGCCTCTCCCCCTATGCCCATGGTATCTCCAGGGCGTAATTATGTACGCGGAGAGTTTGTCTTACAATTGTGCGAGGGCTGGGGTTGAGGCCGCATTGCTACGCGTGCTTGGAACGTGCCAGGTGGTCTTGGTTGATGTTGCTCCGGGCGCGTTTGGCCGTGTCCGGTCGTTTAACAGCCGGACTCGAAAATTGCCTTAAAAGGCTGCTTTGTACTTCTGCCGCGAGAGCCGCTGTATGTTCCTCCGTTCGGAGGGAGCGTTCCGTGTTTCCATTGACCATGATGACTCCACGAGGGCCTGTCATCTTGAGCTTAAGGTATGCATAATGCGGCACCGCGTTGAATTTTGCGAATGCGGTTCGTCCGAGCAGAGCGTGATAGCCACTGTGGAACGGGACTATGTCGAAGATTAACTCCTCGCTTCGGAAATTATTCGGGTATCCGAGGACCACTTCCAGTGTGACTGAGCCTGTACAACTAGCCTCGACACCTGGTATGACGCCTTTGAAGGTTGTATTTGTAGGTTTAATCCTTGAAGGGTCTATGCCCATCTTGTGCACTGTATCCTAATAAAGCAGGTTCAGGCTACTGCCGCCGTCCATCAGGACTCTCGTGAGGTGAAATCCATCGACGATTGGGTCTAAAACCAATGCGGCGAATCCGCCATGGCGGATACTGTTCGGATGGTCTCTTCGATCGAAAGTGATCGGGCAAGAGGACCATGGGTTGAATTTTGGGGCGACTGGCTCCATCGCGTATACGTCCCTTAGTGCACGCTTTCGCTCCCTCTTGGGGATATGCGTTGCGTATATCATGTTTACCGTCCGAACTTGAGGGGGGAATCCCTTTTGTCCTCTGTTGTTCGGCGGCCGTGTCTCTTCCTCGTCATCGCTGTGTAGCCCCTTGTCATTGTTTTCGGTGATTAATTTGCCTGCCTGCTTGAATACCCAACAATCTCTGTTGGTGTGGTTAGCTGGCTTTTCGGGGGTTCCATGTATTTGACAGGAGCGGTCGAGTATTTGGTCCAAATGGGACGGGCCCGGAGTGGTTCTTTTGAATGGCTTCTTCCGTTGATCGGGCTTGGAGCCTCGGAATCCGGCGTTGACTGCCGTATCCTCATTGCTGTCGCCGTTGATGCGGCATTTGTTTTTGTTTTGACGCGACCTGCCATTGCGGTCCTTGGTATCCGGACTACCAGCGTTTTTGCTGAGGTTGTTGCTGCGAGCTAGCCAGCTATCCTCTCCCGCACAAAAGCGGGTCATGAGTGATGTGAGGGCTGCCATGGATTTCGGCTTTTCCTGTCCTAGGTGCCGGGCCAGCCACTCATCGCGGATGTTATGTTTGAAGGCAGCGAGGGCCTCTGCATCCGGACAGTCGACGATTTGATTTTTCTTTGTTAAGAACTGTGTCCAGAATTGCCTGGCCGATTCGTCTGGCTGCTGGATTATGTGGCTTAGGTCATCTGCGTCCGGTGGTTGCACATACGTGCCCTGGAAGTTGTCGAGGAATGCGGCTTCCAGGTCTTCCCAGCATCCAATTGACTCTGCGGGCAGGCTGTTAAGCCAATGCCGAGCTGGTCCTTTAAGCTTGAGCGGGAGATATTTGATGGCGTGAAGATCGTCGCCGCGGGCCATATGTATATGGAGGAGATAATCCTCAATCCAAACCACGGGGTCTGTTGTGCCATCGTAGGATTCGATATTAACGGGTTTAAACTCTTCAGGGATTTGATGATCCATTACTTCGTCAGTGAAGCATAGTGGGTGTGCGGCGCCTCTGCATTGAGCAATATCGCGACTTAGCTCGAGAGAGCGTTGTCTGCTGTGTTCGGCCTGGCCGGAGTAGTTGTATCCGGCGCGACGGTATTCGTCGTGGGTCTGGGGGCGCCCACGTGATCCATAGATAGATCTGGATTGTTTTGCCTTATCCTCCAATATATCCCGCAAGTCCAGCGCGTTCCCCCGTGGCTTCATGCTTTTTGAGTGCTGTCGGGGTACGGTTTTGGTGGAGGGCTTGCATGCCTCTCTGTCGCGGCCACGAGGTGGTCGGTCTGCCGTATTGTGCGCTGGTGATGCGGGTTTGTACGCTTCCTCCTCTAGTCGGGGGAGCAACTTGCGTTTTGGGTAACTTTTGGAGGGGCATTCAAGTTCATACTCTTCGGCCGCGAGGACCTCGGCCCATCTGTCGGCCAGTAGGTCTTCATCAGCTTGAAGCTGTTGCTGCTTTTTCTTTAGGCTGGTTGCCGTGGCCATTAGCCTGCGTCTGAAACGCTCTTGTTCGGCGGGATCCTCAAGCACGACGAATTCATCATCGTCGAGGCTTGCCTCGTCTCTGGAGGGAGGTAAGTAATTATCATCCTCGACCTCTTCGTCTGCCGCCCTCTCGTGAGGGCTTGCTTCTGCCTCCTCCTGCGCTGGATCGTGCTGGAGGGGGTTGTCTTCGGCACTTTCTGGGGTGTTATTATCTCCTGTGCTGGAATCTCTATTCTTGCTGTGGAGGGATTTAGAGCGGCGCCGCTGATGATTGCGCTTGGGTTGTTTCTTTAAGGAATCGGCCTCCGTTGCTTCTTCGCCGTCCCCATCTTTTGGGGTGTCCACCATATATATGTCATATGACGAGGTGGTCTTCCAGTGTCCTGTAGGCACTGGTTCTTGATAGTCTCCGGCATCGTCGTCCATACCGTCGATGTCTTCAGAGTCGTAGTCGAGTACGTCGTTTAGATCGTCGACGGTGGCTACGAAGTGGGTGGTGGGTGGGCCCTGAATTTCTTCGTCGTCCGCATCCCAACCATCCTGGCCGTAGTTCGGCCAGGGCTCTCCGGATAGCGAGAGATGCTTCAGCGAATTTAAGATATCGCCGAAGGGTGAGTGCTTAAAGATGTCCGCAGCGGTGAATTCCATGATCGGCGCCCAGTCGGAGTTGACTAGCAGGGGCGCAGGAGGTTCGGAGTCCGGTAGAGAGTCCGGCACCTCGGAGTCATGAGCTTTATGCGGGACAAGGTGAGTGTTCGGCTCCATCACCGTAGAAGTTGCAGCTCCCGAGGCGGTGTCTAGCCATCCGTCCTCGATCTGAGCGATCGGCTCCGGACTATGGGTCGGAGCGGATTCGTGTGCGGCCTCCAAGATGCTGTCCGGCGGCAGAGTTAGGTCGTGCCCATCGTGACAGCGCGGCACGCTCGGCTGTGGCTCAGATCCATCGAAGATCAAGTCCCCACGGATATCGGCCGTGAAGTTTAGGCTTCCAAACCTGACCTGACGGCCAGGGGCGTAGCTTTCGATCTGCTCCAGATGGCCAAGTGAGTTGGCCCGCAGTGCGAAGCCGCCGAATACGAAGATCTGTCTGGGGAGAAAAGTCTCGCCCAGGACTGCGTCGTTGTCGATTTAAGAGGCCATCGAGCCTATCAGTGACGACACAGAGGAACTCTCAATGAAAGCACCAATGTCGGTGTCAAAATCGGCGGATATCGGGTAGGGGGTCCCGAACTGTGCGTCTAGGCCGATGGTAACAGGAGACAAGGGACACGATGTTTTACCCAGGTTCGGGCCCTCTTGATGGAGGTAAAACCCTACGTCCTGCTTGATTGATATTGATATTGTGGATGTTTACAAGAGTGGATCTACCACGAGATCAAGGAGGCTAAACCCTAGAAGCTAGCCTATGGTATGATTGTAATGGTTGTTGTTGTCCTACGGACTAGAGCCATCCGGTTTATATAGACACCGGAGAGGGCTAGGGTTACATAGAGTCGGTTACAGTGGTAGGAGATCTACGTATCCGTATAGCCAAGCTTGCCTTCCACGCCAAGGAAAGTCCCATCCGGACACGGGACGAAGTCTTCAATCTTGTATCTTCATAGTCTTGGAGTCCGGTCGATGATGATAGTCCGGCCGATGAAAGTTCGACTGATGATGGTAGTCCGGCTATCCGGACACCCCCTAATCCAGGACTCCCTCAGTTATCATTATTCCTAATAGCATACAAGTCATCACAATAATCATCATAGATAGCAACTTTGTTCTCATAATCAATTGGGACCTCTTCCGAAATAGTGGAATCATCACTAAATAAAGTTGACACTCTTCCAAATTCACTTTCATGTTCATAACAATAAGATTCAACATCCTCCAAAATAGTGGGATCAATACTTCCTAAAGTTGACACTCTTCCAAACCCACTTTCATCAATATAATCATCATAAATAGGAGGCATTCTTTAATCATAATAAATTTGCTCATCAAAACTTGGGGGACAAGAAATATCATCTTCATCAAACATAGCATCCCCAAGCTTGTGGCTTTGAATATCATTAGCATCATGGATATTCAAGAATTCATACTAAAAACATTGCAATCATGCTCATCATTCACATATTTCATATCAAACATTCTATATATTTCTTCTTCTAGCACTTGAGCACAATTTTCCTTTTAATCAAACTCACGAAAGATATTAAAAAGATGAAGCGTATGAGACAAACTTAACTCCATTTTTTGTATTTTTCTTTTATAAACTAAACTGGTCACAAAAAAAGAAACAAAAAGATTCGATTGCAAGATCTAAATATATACCTTCAAGTGCTAACCTCCCCGGCAATGGCGCCAGAAAAGAGCTTGATGTCTACTACACAACCTTCTTCTTGTAGACATTGTTGGGCCTACAAGTGCACAGGTTTGTAGGACAGTAGCAAATTTCCCTCAAGTGGATGACCTAAGATTTATCAATCTGTAGGAGGCATAGGATGAAGATGGTCTCTGTTAAACAACCCTGCATCCAAATAACAAAGAGTCTCTTGTGTCCCGAACACACCCAATACAATGGTAAATTGTATAGGTGCACTAGTTCGGCGTAGAGATGGTGATACAAGTGCAATATGGATGGTAGATAAAGGTATTTGTAATCTGAAATTATAAAAACAGAAAGGTAACTAATGATAAAGGTGAGTGTAAATGATATTGCAATGATAGGAAACAAGGCCTAAGGTTCATACTTTCACTAGTGCAAGTTCTCTCAACAATAATAACATAGATAGATCATATAACAATCCCTCAACATGCAACAAAGAGTCACTCCAAAGCCACTAATAGAGGAGAACAAACAAAGAGATTATGGTAGGGTACGAAACCACCTCAAAGTTATTCTTTTGGATCAATCTATTCAAGAGTTCGTACTAGAATAACACCTTAAGACACAAATCAACCAATACCCTAATATCACCTAGATACTCCATTGTCACCTCAAGTATCCGTGGGCATGATTATACGATATGCATCACACAATCTCAGATTCATCTATTCAACCAACACAAAGTACTTCAAAGAGTGCCCCAAAGTTTCTACTGGAGAGTCAAGACGAAAATGTGTGCCAACCCCTATGCATAGGTTCATGGGCGGAACCCGCAAGTTGATCACCAAAACATACATAAAGTGGCACATGATATCCCATTGTCACCACAGATAAGCACGGCAAGACATACATCAAGTGTTCTCAAATCCTTAAAGACTCAATCCGATAAGATAACTTCAAAGGGAAAACTCAATCCATTACAAGAGTGTAGAGGGGGAGAAACATCATAAGATCCAACTATAATAGCAAAGCTCGCGATACATCAAGATCGTGCCATAGAGAGAACACGAGAGAGAGAGAGAGATCAAACACATAACTACTGGTACACACCCTCAGCCTTAAGGGTGAACTACTCCCTCCTCGTCATGGAGAGCGCCGGGATGATGATGATGGCCACCGGTGATGGGTTCCCCCTCCGGCAGGGTGCCGGAACGGGCTAGAGAGATTTTTGGTGGCTACAGATGCTTGCGGCGGCGGAACTCCCGATCTATCTTGATATTCGATGTTTTTAGGGTATGTAGGCTTAGATAGGTGAAAGAAGTTGGTCCGGGGAGCCTCGAGGGGCCCACGAGAGGGTAGGGCGCGCCCAGGGGGGTGGGCGCGCCCCCTATCTCGTGGCCTTCTCGAGGATCTTCTGACATGAACTCCAAGTCTCCCAGATCATATTCTTCCTAAAAATCACGCTCCCGAAGGTTTCATTCCGTTTGGACTCTGTTTGATGTTCCTTTTCTTTGAAATACTGAAACAGGCAAGAAAACAACAATATGGGTTGGGCCTCCGGTTAGTAGGTTAGTCCCAAAAATGATATAAATGTGTAAAATAAAGCCCATAAACATCCAAAAGGGGTAATATAATAGCATGGAACAATAAAAAATTATATATATGTTGGTGACGTATCAACAGTGCATAGCCCTAAGATGGTTTGATAACACGCATCGTTCTAGTAGTTAAATACAGGGCAATGCAAACTACCCTGAAGGATTAGCTCGACCAAATATTTCTTGTCATCGATCTCTCAGGCAATGACCACAACACGGACAACAGTATGTGAATCGATCTCTGGGGCAATGTCCACAGGACTGACCGCCACATCGGAATCAATCTCTGGGGCGATGTCCACAGGATGGACAGCGGCATCGGAATCAATCTCTAGGGCGATGTCAACGGGACGGACCGCAACATCGAAAACAATCTCTGGGGCGTTGTCCACAGGACGGGCCGCGACATCGGAATCATGAAGGACGTCCACCAGCACCTGCACAACCCTAACATATTAGCAAGCACATTGCAAATAATCAAAAACCACAACTATGGTAAGCCATTATTTTTTACCTTATGCAGCTCACCGGGGGATCCCATCCCTCCGGGGGCCATCTCCTCGTCCTCGATGGGGCCCATCACCTTGCGAGGAGAATACTGCTTCTCAACTGCGACTATCTCCTCAAACTCGGCCTTGGGCCTCGCATATGTGGCATTAGAGTTTTTGGGGTAGGCACAGTGGGGCCCTTGTTGTTCTTCCAACTTTCTTTGAGGAGTTCATCTGCCAACATCATCAACTCTTTGGCTAGTGCTTGTTTCTTGGAGTTCTTCGTCTCCATGGGTTGGCCCGCCAACATGGTCAACTCGTTGGTCAATGCTCGCTTCCTGGAGATCGCTGTCTCCAGTGGGTTCTCCACCAGAAACTCTTTGCCTAGTGCTCCAGGATCCATCAATGAACTGGCAAACAAAAAGCAATCTAAAGGAAACCACAATCGCAATGAAAACGGGAAAAGAATAGGCTGTGAGAATCGGTCGGTGCTTCGCGAAAAGAAGATTCTTGGAATGAAAATATAGCAGCATCACTGATTCGCCCACCTTTCCTTCGTTGGTACGGAAGAAAAATGGCAGAAGTGAGTAGCCTGGAGTGAGGTTTTCTTCAAGAAAGGGGAGAAATGGCTTCAACGAGCATGCCAGTGGAATGATGGTTGCTTCCTCCAGTCCAACTTCGAGGCCACTTTACCTCTGCTGGTAAAGCTGTGAGTTTTGTGATATGACGGGTCATGACGGCCACACCGGGGTGACCGGTGAGTCTCAACTGTAGCACCTCGCTGTGATTTGGTGGATGGCACGCGGGCCCGGATGCTTTGATGTCTCGCATGTTGATAGAGCGGCTAGTCATATAGGAGTGCTGAACATTGTGCACCGCGACCAAGGCGGAGAGGAAAACGAGAGAACTATGTAATTAATGCATGAGTTTAATTTGGGTAGTTTTGTAAAGTACGAGATACGTTCCTCCAATAACAAAATTCCTTGGTTGATGAGATTTGATATTTGAGCCCTATAAACCAGAAGGGAGGGAGTACTGCACGCGGTGTAGTCTTGTCACTTGTTGAAATCTCTAGAAAGGCAAATACTCCTTTCCAATTTACATGGCTATACTAGCAAGTACTAGTACTATTATAGTGGGCTCAAATAGCAATTTTCTCTCATGCAAGAGCCTGGCTATATGCGTGCTCCAAGCCACCGCACCACGCCCAACCCCTACACAAAGACTGACACGCGAGCGTTTGCAACTGCCACATTCAGGTTGCGCTTGGATCTTCGCCTCTTTGAGAAGACGAACAATAATGTTACTACTACTTCTACAGTATCAAATCCGCTGTTGCATGTCCGTCCACCATGTGCGGGAGGGATAGCGTGTAGCGAAAGCTTCTCCTTGTCTTGCCAGCCACCACGCTCATGCGCGAGGGAGGGACGCAGCTTCATTGACTTACTGCTCCTGCCTTTGCGTCCATGACTGGTGGGCCCAATAGGTGGGTGGCCTACCTGTCATGCAGCCAAAGGCAGGTGTAGTTAAGGCACCGGAGCTCAGTCCGCGAGGGAGAGGGCGTTGTAGTAATCAAACTTCTCGGTCTTGTACGAGTTGACGCAACACATCAAAGCACTGCACTCGATATATTTTAATAATTTGCATTTACCGATGCATTAATTACTCCCTCTGTTCCTAAATATAAGTCTTTTTAGACATTTCAAATGGACTATAACATACAGATTTATGTAGACATATTTAGAGTGTAGATTCACTCATTTTGCTTCGTATGTAGTCGCTTCTTGCAATCTCTAAAAAGACTTATATTTGGAAACGGAGGGAGTACAATGCATGCATGCATGCCGTGACTTTCCTTTAGATACTTGCATGTGTTGATTGGATGCACCTTGCCAAATTTTGACTATAAATTTAACTAACCAAATGTTCATGCATGTCACAAAAAATTACGGGGCTGTTTGGATTGTGACTATGTTTATTTTATGTTGCCACATTATTTTTGCCACACTTGCCTAACTTGAGTTTCTCAAATTGTTAGACACACTTTGGCTTGCCTAAGGGAATCTTGCCACACTTTTTGTGTCTATGACATGTGGGGTTCACTACTAATAAAAAAATTCTTGTCTTAGGTGTGGCTAATAAAAAAGACTTATATTTAGGAACAGAGGGAGTAGAAAATATAAATATTAATGCATGTTGGGGGCAGCCCACGTTTCCGATAATTTTAGCCGTGGGCTTGTTCACAATTTTTACGAGGGGTGGTTGTTCATTTAATGGAGGGACTTGTACCAGACTTGAACGATACAAAGTGCGACCTGGTACACTGTAACACCACTTGGAATAAGCGGGTAGATATCTCAAAAAACAATCAACAACTAAAAAACGGCAACTTGGCACGTATACAATTTTAAACGATTGTTTTGGTGCAGTGAAAAAGGAAAACTACCCCACTACGTATATATAGGCCGGAGCCTCCAAGCTTGCTTGCTAGGGTTGCTCTATTCACACACTCTCATCCTCTCCAGATCTAAACAATATAGCGGTGGTAACACTGTCTTTCTCCCTTCAAAAAACACTGTCTTTTCTATCCTCATCGCTGGTTACAGATCCGGACGTATCCTCCTCCGCCGATGAAGGGGAGGAGGGGCAGCGTTTAGGCAGTCATCGATAGCAAGGGAGGAGACCCACTGCCAGCCGCACTGTTATCTCTGGCCGAGTACCGGCATGGGAGGTCCTCCGATCCCTTCGTCGTTGCCCTAGTGTGGGAGGATACGGCCTCTCGCCGCCAACCTATCCACATCCCGACGACCTTAAAGTATATCTTCCTTCGAAATCGCCTTATCTCTACTTCCCTAGCTTGCTATGTCGCTGCATGTGCCTCATTTTCTACCTCTCAGCCCCTCTTGATCGGATGGTCCAACGTGACCTATTTTTTCTATTGGTAGTGGTAAAGCTACTTCATGGAGTCGAATCTTGTACTTGGTTCAAACAAGAAATAAAGTGGGGGTGGGGAAATTTAGTATGTACATCAGAGTTGGTACAAACAGGAAGGAAAGGGGATGAAAGTAGTACAGCCTGGTCATCTAACCGGTCTCTTGGTTGAAAAGGGAAATATAGGGGTAACGTTGTACATAGTGGTATGACCAGGACTAGATTTTCTATCCGCACATAGGAGTAGGTGGCTAGAGTGAACAAAAATGGGACCAACCCAGATATGTTTCTTGATTGTTTGTTTCTCGGGGCAACAAACTATGAATCACCACTTTATGGCCCTGTTTAGGTACATGGTGCTAGACTGCTGGTGCACTCACTGTCCGATGCCCTTATACCAAATATTTAGTTGTTCTTAATCTAATGCCCCTGGTAAAATGAAGCCATGCCACTGTTATAAGCCATGACAAGTTTAGCCAAATGTTTTTCCCTATGATTGTTTGAGACTCTGACTGTTTCCTCTATAGCTTTTTGTGCAAACAGGGATATCCATTTCACCTGGTTGCTGTTGTGACCTTTTGGTGCATTGCACAAAACACTTCTTAAAAGAAGTGACTTTTGTGTTGTTTAACTGGAATGTCAGAATGGAACAGTTGGTTCATTGCGGTGGAACTGCACAAAGGGAGATCTGTGTTCCAATCCTCATCATCCATATTGGCATCATAACCTTCCGTTAGGTAAGAATGATATTTAATGCATGTGTTCATCTCTATTTTGCGACTGCCATGAGGAAATAATGCTATTTTTTACTAGTACACTTGTACTCCCTCACTGACAAAACCAATTCTGAAATAGAAGGCCAATGATGTACTTGGTTTCACCAACTGGTGAGGAGAAAGAGAAACAGGACATGAACAGGAAGAAGAAGAAGAATAAACAGTGCCAAGGTGATCTTGTTGAAGCCAGATGCCTCAGTCAAGGCCATTCAAGGGCTCCAACAATGTCCACCTTACATGTGAGACGATCCTCTAGGGAGCCCTTCCACTTCTTAGTCTCTCCTGCAAGGTCACTTAATTAATTAGGAGTACTTAAGTACCACTAATTTATTCCTGCCTAATTTTCCTGTCGGAGTTAGACAAATCTTTAGTAGCACCCTATGCTAAATCATGTACGTGTGTATGTTTGTCTATGGAGGTGAATCATGTGGTGGAGCAGGGAGGGAATATTATTAGTGTCATGACATAATAGTGTTATTCTTTTGCATGTAAATTTATTGCCATTGGTTCAATGAGGCAATGTTTTGCGTATTGTCCATCATGAATTTGATGCTACTGTTAGAGTAATATGCTAATGTCTTTCTATCCTTTATCACTAAGCTAATGAAGGTTTCACCTTGTTCCTACTTGTGCAAACAGGGATCATGTTGTGTCAATCATACATTTTAGTGGAACTACACAAGACAATACAATGAACTGTATCCCAGCCAGTGCTTTAACTCTGTTGGAAGTTCTTGATAATCTTTCGATATAATCTCAGCACTGGTAACAAAGAGTGATTTCAACCATACATTTGAAGTGCACAAAAATATATACTATTGAGTGATTCCAGTGAGTGCTTTATTATCTCTTATGGGACTACATGAATAAGCTTTTTTCCTCAGGTTGGTACGGGCCTAAGGCCTTCATCCATATTAGTTTGTTGTCATCTCTATTTGTATCGTGCTACTATCATGAGAAACTCCTTTATCTTTGCAACCTATGATACATGGCAATGCTTTGAGTGTTGAGCTAATTGGCACTAATTAAATAAACTAATACCTCTCTTTAAGCAAGACTACTATGTTGCTAACTTTACCCATTAAGATAATGAGGGTGCTTCTATTTGTTAGTGTATGTTTCATCAACTAGTCCCACTATTACAGTAATCTCACTCTCTCAATATATGTGCCAACAGGGATGCTCGATTTTGGTGGAACTGCGCAAAAACTTTGGCTGCTTCATTGCCTCGATAGCTTCCGTCCTTTCCTGTCAGTCGCTAATCTGGTCTTCCTTCCTTCCTTTGCTGTCAGTCGCTTCGCTTATCTCGGCTTCCAGTCAAAGGAAATAGTAATTGATATGCTACCTCACATAGGTTGGTACTTGTCTTTATCCCGATTATTGTGCTTGTCATATGTATTGGTAATTTGGTATTGTGCTACCGTTTGCCGATTTTATAAAGGAGTAACTTGGAGCCTGAACTCGCAGGCAAATCATTACATTGGGAGATTTCAGTAGAACTGCACAAAAAGATCAGATGGGTAGATACTTATGCTACTTCTATGTACTCCAAAGTTCACTCAGACAAGCATCGATGTTGACAAGAAGAAGTGCCTATATTAATTCGAGTATCAACCGGCGTCAACCAATTGTCAAACTCCAAGTATTAGGAGAGTGAACGCCAAAAATATTGCTTGGCGCATAGCCCAGAAAAACATAGTCCAGTCTTTGGTCCCAAATTGTGCCTTTTGGTTATCGGTAGATATGGTAGAGAACTGTATGGCATGGAGTCTAAAGATTCTAGACAAGTTGGTTGACGTGTATATTCATCTGGCACTTAATCAGTCTGCACGCCAGGGATGCTGCATTTCAGTTGAACTGGACAAAAAATTTGGGTGGTTCATTTTCTCAACCGCCTCCTTTCTTGTCTGTAACGTAGAATTTTGGCGAGCTACAGGACCAAGATGAGCCAGTAAACTAGTTGGATGAAAGTAGTGGCCAAGTTGCTCAAACCTCCCTCGACACGAGGCCACTATTTGAGGATAAACCTACAAGAAAAGTTTAGATTGTCTGTGCTGCCTCTTATGTAATCGAAAGTTTACTCGTACAAGCATTAATTTTAGCAAGAAGTACCTCCGACTGAACACCATTTACCAGTCTGTACCCTAGGTAATTAAAGTTCATCCATGGATGATATTGGTTGTGATCTCAATCATTTGGATGCATAAACATACTGAACATGTGTATATCTGAATCTTTTTGTGAATTATCTATGAATATTGTCTGTGATCTATCAATCATTTGGATGCATAGACATGCTAAACTTGTGTATATATGGATCTTTTGAGTTGTTGACTGTGAATGTTGGCTATGAATATGAACGTGTCCTGTGAACCTGAGTTTGATACGAATGTTTACCTTTTCTGTTGTACTTGTGTGTGAACTTATTAGTATGCCTACTGTGGAATATGTGACATGTGGGTGTCAATGGCACACCTTCTTCCCGAGAAGAATTGCACCTGCTTTCTTAGGGTAGCAACGGCGCACCAGCTCTTTTTAATCTTTTTTCTCTGTCTTCCCCCCTCCCCCGCTCAACCCTGTCGTAATGTTTTCAGCCTCAAAACAAACATAGTACTGCGTTGTTTTGGGGGCTTGATGAAAAATCAAGTGCTGGTTTCTATAGGTTGGCCCGCCCAGCAAATGGGATGCTGGTCCACCACGGACTAGGAGGCTAAAAATACAAGTTGTATGGTGCAGAGAAGTAAAAAACGCCATCGAGAACCATCCACTGAAGAAAAAAAATCGCTCCTGATGTGTTTCTTCAGTCGCGCCGCCGGGCCCCTCTTTAATCTAGTTCGCTTGGGGATCTAGCTGGTATCATTTTTTCAGAGGGCGAACAAGTATCAGCTAGGCCTAGGTTTTGTTTTTTAACATGTGTAGCCCACGACATACGGAGACAGTGGTTTCAACTTATTTTTTGAGGTCCATACCGGCCTATGGGCTTTTTCTTAAAGATCGGCAGCCCAATGTATTTTTTTAATAAAAGGCAGATCTCTGTTCTATTTATTTATATATAAGAATAATAATGTTGTGTCCAATTTATGTTTTCCCTTCTAACCACATT
The DNA here is from genome assembly GCF_002162155.2 of Triticum dicoccoides. Taxonomy (NCBI): domain Eukaryota; kingdom Viridiplantae; phylum Streptophyta; class Magnoliopsida; order Poales; family Poaceae; genus Triticum; species Triticum dicoccoides. The sequence goes on along the minus strand of NC_041393.1, from coordinate 546,918,602 downwards.
ATATATATTTATATTATTACTATTATCGTACATTTTATAGAGACTTATATATACATTATAAAAAATCCCACGTGTTATTAACTTATAAAAATAAATGTTTAACAGAAGTTGGCAAGGAAAATCCTGGTTGTTTTTGACTAACAGGCAAGGAAAATCCTGGTGATTGCGTACAAAAGCTTGTGAAGATTTTAAGGACCAATGTAATAATAGCGCGCTCATTTTTATTTTGAGAAATAACTCACTAATTTGTTAATTATATATATATATATATAATGTGTCTCTCCGGTTTATTTTTTTTGATATTCATTGCTCCTTCTAACCTAACATTATATATAGAATGAGCCTAACTAATTCGTGTATTTCAAGAAAGTGCAAATGGGCTGGGATTTCTTAGAAAATATAAATGGGCCGCATTGACACGAAATTATTTGTTCACCCAGCCCGGCAAATGGCCTATACATTCTAGAAAACATGGGTTAAATATATGCCACATTTTTGCAGGCTGACATGTGGGCCAATAGGTCGAGGCCTACGCAGGGCGTTGTCAACTTGGTCAACAAATGATTATGACATCCACATCCATTGGATTTATATCCAATGGCCGGCATGCACCTTAAATCTCTCGTCTTCTTCCTCCAGCGTCGCCGGGACCGCCTGGTCCGGCCTCCGGTGGCTAGCAGCTTTGCTTAGCACGCATCACTATGAAGCGCCACCCTACTGCCGGCCAGGCTATCCCTCCACCCCTCCACACCTCCTGTTATTCTCCACCGACTACAGACCCACGCCGCACCAGAACTAGTTATAACCCTTCTCCTCCTCTCAATCTGCAACACCACTACCACGTCTTCCCATCTCCGGGTCGTTCCCGTCCGGAGCCTCGCCGTTGTCCACCGCCTCGCTGCGCTCGGTGCGGCATGGTCAACAAACAAGAGTCGTCGGAAGAGGACTGTACGTGGAGAGCCTAATGGCTAGGACCCACGAGGTCCATGGTCGCACGCAAGGAAAGTTCCTCCTTATTAAGCTGGAAAAAATGTTTCCTCCCCCTGACAGCTAGGACCCACCGGCTATATCTTCACACGGAAGGAAGTGCCTCCTTGTTATGCGAAAAAAATTATTCCTCCCGTTGACAGCTGGGACCCGTCAGATTTGGTGGCTGACTTGTGGGCCTACTAAGCGGACGTGTGCGCAGGGCTTTGTCAACTTAATCAACAAATGCTAGCAGCTAGACCGTTGGATGTTAATCCAACAGCCGTGCTCCTTCTTCAACCTCTGTTTTTGCTCCTGTCTCCCGTGGGCGGCACCGCGGCAGTACTGCCGCGCACCCGAACCAGTCAAAATTCCCACTCCTCTCAATCTACGACTCCACTGCCACGTCTTCCCCATCTCGGGGTCGTTCCAGTCTGGGGCCTCGCCATCATCCACCGGCCTTGGTGCGCTCGGCACGGTGTGGTCAACGTGGTCAACAACCGAAAGTCATCGGAAGATGACTGTACATGAGAGGCTGGCCGTGTGGATGCACCACACCCATGGACGCATGCATGCAACTGCGTCCTTTTTACCCTAAAAAATAATCTTTTCTCCCCCTGACTGCTGGTACCCACCAGCTACATCTTCACACGGAGGAAAGTGCATCCATATTACAGGCAAAAAACATGATTTGCCCCTGACTATTGGGACCCACCAGCTACATTTTCACACGCTAGGAAGTGGCCGACAGTCGGGACCCACCTGGTCAAAGCGTATGTAGCGTTGTCATTCTAGTCGCGAACGTGTATGTACATATTGGTCGATGTAGAGGCGCGCGCGTGTCGTAGTAGAGGCGCGCACATGTCGTAGTAGAGGCGCGCACATAGCATGTACACGTAAGTACAGCGGCCAGGCTGCAAGAAAGTAAATACAGCCACGTACGTACATACGGGTGGGGTCTCGAACGCCTACTTGCGCATACGTACAGCCAGGGCTCGTGTACATGGCTGGGTTGGAATGGAGAAACTGTGTCATCGTCGTGTTCATGGGGAGCCAACCGGCTGGGTCAGAACGGAATACGTCGTTGTGTTCATCGGGAGGGCTTGGACGGAACAGCCGATGGAAACGAGGCCTAGCGTACCGCGGAACGAAGGAAACGGCATTGTGTTCGACCGGTCATGGTCAAAACGGGATCCTGTTCGTCGGGAGGGGTCTGGCGTATCGCGAACGGAGGAAACGGACTTCTATTGGACCTCCTACGGTCAAAACAGGGTCCTGTTGATCGGGAGGGGTGTGGCATACCACAAAACGGAGGAATTAGACTTGTATTGGAGCGCTACGGTCGAAACAGGGGTCCTCTTCATCGGGAGGGGTGTGGCGTACCGCAAAACGGGACTCTATGGGATACTGTTCATCTCCACCGTCGACCTCCTCCAGCCTCCACGGGCTACTGTTCATCCACCATCAACCTCCTCTAGCCTCCACCTGCGGCTGTTCATCCACAGGCTCCTGTTCATCCAGCCTCCACTGCGTGCTCCTCGACCGGCTACTGCTCAACCAGCCCTCTCCATGGGGTCCTATTCAACCACCCCTCCATGGGCTAATGTTCATCCAGCCCTCCACCGGCTACCATTCAACCAGCCCTCCACAGGGTCCTGTTCATCCACCCCCAACCGTCTCGATCAGGGTCATGTTCATCCAAAGGCAACACCACGGGTCTTGTTCATCCACCCCCACCGGGAACTGTTCATCCACCCCCCCACAACGCTCACTGTTCATCAAGGGAAGGAGGCAGCAAGGTTCGATCGGCTTCAGTTAGCAGCAGTAGCGAAGGAATCGCTCGGGTTCAGTTAGCAGCAAGGGATCGATCGCTCGGGTTCAGTAACGTAGCTAGTGCAATTGCTCGGGTTCAGTTAGAGCCCAACGCCTCGCTCGGGTTAGATTAGAGCCCAACGCCATGCACACACATGCGTACGTGTACAAGAGAAACGTGCACCGCTCGGCCCCCGACCACCGACCGTAACCGGGAACTCCCCGAAATTTTCCTCGCACTCGCTTCTACCACGGTTTTTTCCATCATGGACGGCCCAAAGAATGTCATGCAGCTGCGTCTCTGGCCCGCCCAGGATGAAAAGCCCATTTTTTGTCATGATTTTTTGTCATAGAAGTAGGAGCCCACCACATCTATGATGATACCGGGTTTTGTCACAATTATTGTCATAAAATTGTCATAAGCATGATAGAAAGAAATTTGTTCGGCCCAAAATGTCACGGATGTGTCTTTTTCTTTTGTAGTGTTTGTGTTGAACATCTAGCTAGTGTTGGAAACTTATATAAGCATTATCTTCATGTCCCGTTCATGAAGCAGATGTTGGATGAAAGAAGTGACTTCCTCTAATTCACGTGCATTTGGTGCAAGTTGCTGCCGTGAGTTCAAGAAAGATTGTTCTTGTTCCTCTAGAATCGTCCCAAGTTAGTCATGCCTACATGCAAAGTACTCTATGGTTTGATAGTTTGGCTGCCTCCATTCCATATGTGTTTCCTAGCACACCAAGCCACTGATTGATTTGCTCTAGGATAAGTTAACTGCTAATCCATGGTAATGCACAAAGCTTCGATATCCTTGATGATGGTTTCCACCCGAACTCGGTAGTGTTTTGTTGTAAGACTACTGTGTGCTCATGTCTAGGACAGCATGTTCACATGTGTGTAGCAGAACCCGCTCATGTTTTGGAACTTGCTATCGTAGTTCATTCCTGTACCGACCCGAACCTGATAAGATTCGATGTCTATGTGCTAGGGAAGCAGATCGATCGGAGTCGATCGATTTGACTCGCCCTAGATTCGGCTACATCAACAGTTCAGGAAGAACACACTGGGATTGAAGATGACGAGCGGGGCCCAGTTGGCAGCGGTAGAGAGGGAAAAAACAAAAGAAGACGAAGAAGATGCCTTCATTATCGTATAGATTGTCCAGAGTGTGAAGCGGATCAGAATTAATCATTACAGTACTTCAACACTGTTCAAGGCAAGTTTGCACATTTGATTTGCTCATCCTATTTTCTGCTATGCATGTGTGGTTTTATGCTATGATATATGTTTGGTTGATCATTATATTTCGTGCTGTCATGTTTTGGTATTGATTATGTTATGTGTGGTGTGATGAACTTGCTATGGTAGACGTGGGCATGTGTCGAGTGATCCATGAAAGTGGTGAGTGTTTATAGCCGTAGGCTCGGGATTATTAACCAGGTGAATGCGTCACTGGCAGAGCACTCTATTGTCCCTAGAGAATGTGCCATTGACAGAGTGCACTTGATGCGAGGTATAGTTTTTGGAACTTAAATCAGGTGAATGCGTCCTTGGCAGAGCGCTCTATTGTTCCTAGAGAATGCGCCATTGACAGAGCGCACTTGAGAGACTTCTAAAGTTCTTGTCATGTTTACTTAGAATCTTTAGGGTTATCTTGGGCGAATAAATTAGAGGCGGTTGTAAGTTCTGTTAGTGGAGGTAGGTGAAGACATTCTTCTCCAAACTAACTTGAGTGTTTTGTTTGTCATACTTTGCTTGTGGATGTAGGTTTGCTATATCATATTGTGTGATTTGCCAATACATTCAATGTATTGACCCTTGTGGCTGCAACTTATCATGTTGCAGGATTTTCAGATGATCAGTGAGATATAGTAGGGTCGCGAGTCTTCACTCAGCATTTTCGCGAGTGGGCTTGATGGGACTCATCATTTTCTTATGCTACATTTCCGCTGTTATTATTGAGTAAAGGTAGTTATGTACTATGAGTTTGTAATACTTTATGAGTTCTCGATCATACGTTATAGTAAATGTTGCGCTTGTTATTTGATATTCATATGTACTGTGTGTGCTAGTGAGTCCCAGGGACTAGCACAGTGAGCACAGAGACATCGAATCTTATCAGGTTCGGGTCGTTACAATTCCCCGAGATTCTCGCAACGCCATCTTGTCGATTTGTGTTGCAAACTTTCATTTTTCTGTCTAGACTTGATGAGTCCGGAATATCCTAACGCCAACTGAATCTGAATCTTAGGCAGATATGATGGTTGGAGCGTTTCCCAAGAATTATAATATTGGTCTCTCTATAACCCGGTAAAGTGGGTGTCATGGCCAACACACCCAGCCGGAAGACCTATTATTGCAGTATCTTGATTAAGGAAGTTGGCCACCTCCCCATAAGGATTTCGTAGGATTTACACCAGTAGTTGTTCCTTATGGATTCTTGTGCTCCCGAAGTCTGACCTTTTACTTGATGTTCTAGATACCGAACCATATCTATAAATGGGTTATGCTAGCACACCAAGGAGAACATTAGAAGCGGAGTACTAAGTGTCTCTCGGTCGATCATCCAGATTTTGTTTCCTTGGCCTCGCTAAGGTGATATTTGAGAAGGTGTTATCTTCCTTTGCATTTTCATCCTCCACCAATATTCATCATGGTAGTACGAGGTGTCACCAAGATCTTGGTACGGATGTTGGCAAACCTTGATGAATATGGAAGTGCTCAAGCTCTTGAGAGCACGCACAAGCACTAGGTTTTATCGTTGGCACTAATTGGGATTTGCTCTCAATTTCCTCGATTATGCTATAACCATTAAAACGTTGGAATCACTCTCTACTGTTGAGCTTCTCCCTAGTTACTAGAATCATTCCCAACATTTGCATTTTGTTCCTAGCTTGCACCCGCTGTTGTACTATTCTACCATGGGTCCCATCCATTCCTGATGATAAGCAAAAATCACTAATTGTGTTGTCTTCAACAAGGTAGTCCACATCATCCATCCTACACTACAAAAAAAATACACTTCCGTGATGATACGTGTTTGTCACAGTAGGTCGCATTTTTTGTCATGCATGTACATCCATGACGATTTTATGACAGAATCAAGATAGTCATACATGTGCTGTCGTAGAAGTGTTCCATGACATTACCAAAATTATCATCACGGAAGTGTCCACTTCCATGACAATAAATCGCGCGTCACAGAAGTGCTTTCGTCAAGGGTGACTGACACATGGCATCCACCATAATGGAACATCGTTAAGCTATCGGGTCCGGTTTTGGATTCGATAACCCGTTAACACCCCGGACCAATGGGGATTTTCCACGTGTAAAATCATCATTGGCCGCAAGAAACATGTGTTGCCTCACCGTTGGGACAGATGTCATCCACTCATTGGACAGGAGGCTCCTATGATAGGTCGACATGTGGCACAGCCCAATAGTGTCCCATTCCAGCGAAAAGGCCGGCCCATATAAGGCCTACTTGTGTCAGGTCCATTTAAGCCCACGACCCATATGAGATGTGCCAATTCAGCCCGTCAACGGCCCGTTAAAGATTTGACACCATTGCAGCCCATCGTCAGTTCGAGCCCGTTAACAGCCCGCTATATATTTTGGCTCAATATCAGCCCGATGAGATTTCGGCATGTTAACGGCCCATTTAATGGATGTGCCAATTTTCAGGATGTACATCTTTCGGCCTTTTAGCGACCCATTTAAATGTTGGGCTAATTTCCGGCCCGGTGTGTCTTTCAGCCTGTTGACGGCCCATAAATCTGATAGGCCATTTGTAGTCGGACTTGAGTTTCAGCCTTTTAGCGGCCCATTTAAGTGTTGGGCCAATTTCTGGCCCGGTGTCACTTTCAGCGTATTGACGGCCCATAAATTAGTTGGGCCATTTGTAATCAAACCTGAGTTTTGGCCTTTTAGCGACCCATTTAAGTGTTGGGCCAATTCCCAGCCCTGTGTGCCTTTCGGCCTGTTAACGGACCATAAATGAGTTGGGCCATTTGTAGTCGGACCTTAGTTTTGGCCTTTTAACGGCCCATGCCCTTCATGGTCCAATACCAGCCCGATTTCTCTTTCGGCCTACTAAAGGCCCACAACACAGTTGGCCCATTTACAATACGACCTGACTTTCGGCCTCTTAGCGGCCCATGCTCTCATGGTCTAGTACAAGCCTGCTGTCTCTTTCGGTCTGCTAAAGGCCTACAGTATAGTTGGGCCATATGTAGCCCAAACTTAGTAACGGCCTGTTAACGGCCCGTGAAATAAATTGGGGCCACCTGTTGCCCGCTTTGATGTCGGCATGTTAACGACCCGGGAGGTAAGAGGGCCGACCATTAACTTTCGGCCTAGTAACGGCCCATTAACTTAATGGGCCCACTAAAGTTCGTACATGTATTTAGGCCAAATTAGATAATTTGAGCCCATTACGACGAGAAATTATGCACAGGAACAAAACCGATCAAGCAAAGGTACGGCATACAGGGAATAACGTTGCACATCCAGCATATATTACAGGAAATTAAATCCACTTGGCAATCAAAGATTAATGCCAGTGCAAATAAATGAGCAGAACCTAACCATCTACAACGTCACAATCTGCAACCTCAGCACAGATGACGCCCATAAGCATGTGGGCAAGTTCTTGCTGCTTTGCTACACTGTCTCTGAAAACATTGATCAGTTGTTGTGTCACACGACTCTGCACCTTTGATTCATCCACCATTTCCATAATTGCTTCAACCATTAATTGGTTCACAAACATACATTTATTCCATTGCATTCGAGACAGAGGATACTGAACAGATTCAGATGGCGATTTTTGCAGGCTTGTATTATTGATAGTGGAGAGTGTCTCGACCACTCCATCATAACATAAATTAGGACGGGAACCAAACAGATTAATCATGAGTTATTGCCATATTACCTGACCTAGATTTACTGGAAAGAAACAATGGGGTTGCCTTGCTGTTTTGAGAGTTTGTCTTCTTATCTTCAGCAGCCTGCACAAAATTAACACAGTAGCATTGCTATCATTGGCCAAGTCAGATAATAGGAAAGCAACATTGACACAACAAACGTTTGTGAAACTAGCTTACACTAAATTAACACAATATGGCACAACTATCATCAGCCAGGTAAGGTAGTGCGAAAGCAACATTGACACAATGAATGAATGGGCAACCAGAGAAGCACTACAATTTAGTAATGTGCGTGATATGAGATAGTAGATTCATGCAGCTCGGTATGCAAAAATACCAGGCAGTTTTCCTTACAAAAATCAACATTGGCACCTTTAACATTTTGCTACAACTAATTTTAGATCAGATAAAGGTTAGATTCACGCCGATTAACAAAATACATGTTGATGCAAAAATATAGTGATATACAACAGGTACTTACATCGGCATTGGAGCATAGAGAATTCCGGCAAGATATTTTCCTCGAATACGATCCCAATGGAGGAAGTCTTCTATCGTTTAACCTTATTTTCTAAAAGAGAGATGGGTAAGAAACATGTAGAAAATATGATCAAAATGCTATAAAATTTCATGATGCAAGGATACGCACACGCTTCTTAGAATGGAGTTGACATTCTTTTGCCGGACTGGAGCAGACTAGTTTTTGGCCACTAGAATCAGCTTATTATCAGTGGGAGTTGGGTTTCTCTATGCTGGAGCGGTATCTATGAAAAATGAAGTTAGTTTATTATGTCCTGGCATTTGGATCTTTTGCAAAGACCTGGTTTGTAACCCTTCATATTCTAACATAGCCGTCTTCCCCTTGCATGCCTTATATAGAAGAATGGTGATTCAATTATAAAACATGCTACAGCAGAGATGGAATAGGTACTGAAAAATAGAAAGGCATGACATATTGACATGTATTCCCTCCATCCGAAAATAAATGGATGGGTCTAGGCGTATTTCAGTTCTAGATACATCCAGTTTTATCCATTTCTGCGACATTTAATCCGGACAGAGGGAGTATGATGTAAGAGCTAGCGATACGACGGGACAACACAGTAAAAAAACACTGAAAAACCCACTGCAGAACCAAACTATTCAAACCCACTGATATGAGATAGTACACTCATGCAGCTCAGGATGCAAAACAACCAGGCAGTTTTCCTTACAAAAATCAACATTGTGGCCTTTAATCATACATTTTGCTACAACTAAATTTAGATCAGATAAAGGTTGGATTCACGCCGATTAACAAAATACATGCTGATGTAAAAATATAGTGATATACAACAGGTACTTACATCTACATTGGAGCACAGAGAATTCCTACAAGAATCTTTCCTCATTAATGATACCATTGCAGAAATTCTTCTATCTATCAAGCTTATTTTCTAAAAGAGAGATGGGTAAGAAACATGTAGAAAATATGATCAGCATGCTATAAAATTTCATGATGCAAGGATACGCACATGCTTCTTAGAATTGAGTTGACATATTTTTGCTGGACTGGAGCGGACTAGTTCTTTGGCCACTGGAATCTACTTATTATCAGTAGGAGTTGGGTTTCTCTGTGCTGGAGCAGTATCTATAAAAACTGGAGTTGGTTTATTATCTCCTGGCGTTTGGATCTTTTGCAAAGGCCTTGTTTGTAACCCTTCAAATTCTAACATAGTCATCTTCCCCTTGCATGCCTTGTATAGAAGAATGGTGCTTTAATTATAAAACATGCGACAGCAGAGAGATGAATAGGTACTGAAGAATACAAAGGCATGACATATTGACATGTATTCCCTCCATCCGGAAAAAAATGGATGGGTCTAGGCGTATTTCAGTTCTAGATACATCCTTTTTATCCATTTCGGCAACATGTAATCCGGACGGAGGGAGTATGATGTAAGAGATAGGGATACGATAGGACAACACGGCAAAAAAAACACTAGTTGAATGTAAAACTATATGCTAGCGGAATACGTACAGAAATAACTAAGGCAACATACACGTGTATGATTGGGAAAATAAGATGGCATTGCAATAGAGCACTAGAACAACACTTCAATGTAAAAAAAACATGATATGGCAGACAGATGAAGTACATACTGATGAATAACAATGCATAAGATATTCAGAAGCATGATGTCCAAATTAAGCAGATGGCATTGCGATAGAGTAGAACGACAGTACTTGAATTTGAAAACAAGTTATCATGAATGGAATAGGTACTGAAAAACAGGAAGGCATGACAAATTTACATGCATGATCAGCATGCTAAGCACATGGCATTGCAACAGAGTAGATACACTCCAGGACATTATATGCATGTTGTACCCATATCACAGGCCAAGTTAGAGCAAGGACCTTGTGGGGTGAAGAGGATTCATCATCTTTCTGCAAGTCTTCTAAAGAACTGCCTTTACATGTTCCATCATATTAGGTATCATTGACATCAAGTTTATTGGCCTTTACATTGCTCCGTGAGGTTCTTGTGGATATATCAGTGTGTGCAATTATATCTGACATGCATGGAAGACAACTAGTAGTTAGATTTATGTAATGAGTGCCTGTAGGAGACGACATAAACAGTAGGACTGGGGTTAACTAGCAGCAACAGGTCTCGTAAACTAAAGGGAGAACATAGATGAAAGCTACAGAATATGTACGTTTGTACTCGAGATTAACTAGATGGCACCCAAAAGTATTAAAGAACAACATAGGTAATACTAGAAGTGGTATAATATTATAATCACCAGCCTGTGGGATAGCATTGGCTGATGGATGATAACTATGGAACAATGTTACCTAGAGAACAAGTATCTTAGCTGAACTATGGAACAACGTGAACTCCTGAACAAGACCTGTAAGAGATCAACATGAATATACAGTGAAATGTGATGATCTATTTTCCATGCTTATATGAATAACAACGCCATAAATGTTGCACACAAGTAAGGTGAGGGTACAACCTATCTGGCTGCCATCCATAGGAGTGAGCATCATGTGCTGACTTGTCGATGGCCCTGCAGTTGTTGTGGCTGTCCATGTCGGGCACGTGCATTCGATGCAGGTAACTGTTGAGTCGGGACTATAGCTCCCTTCTGGTGTATGCTTCCCTTGTTGGAGCAGCTGCGGTGAGTCGCAAGACGGTGTGTCTGAAGATGTAGATAATGCATAATGTTAAGAATGACATATCTCTTTGATCTGAAGAAATACACTAAGAGATCAACAGCAAGGTACGAGAGTGGTCACACGTCTGTGACTGAAGACTAAATTGGGGTCACACGATTTTATTTTATTTTGGTACTGTCTGATCTATGCTGGATGGCTTGATGGCCGTCTTGTGCCTCCCGACTGACAATGTTCGGAATCTTCCCTGAAGAGCCAGCGACCAACGGCAGAGCAGCCTGCCTCCGCCGTTCGTGGCCCCGGCCAAAACCCCGCTCCCCGCCCCACCGCACTGCCTTGGTTGCACCGCCCCCGGGCCAATCCACAAAGACTCACCGTCATCCAGATCTGGCGGCGGCAGTACCTTCAACCCACGCAACTCTAAAAGATAGCCATCTAAGTGCTGCTTCTGTGGCGAACTTGCGAACCCGCACCCTTACGTTAGACACCAGCCAACCGGCAGCCTAGGAGCTCCGCCGCCTTGAGGGTGCTGCTTCCTATTGGGAATCAATTGGCCTACAATAAAAATTCAGACAACTGACGCCTAAATAAAGTGATTTGAGATGAGGGTGCGACCTATCTGGCGGCATGGAGAAGTAGGCAGGTCCAGCTGCCGAGTCGGTTAGGCCGGCGCAGTTGCCGCGGCGACCGGCTGCAGGGAAAGAGCGATGTCGCGTCAGTCGACGGCTACGCGGAAGCAGCGCCAGGACTCTGGACGGATCCGAAGTTGGAGCCGCTCTAGCGCCGTGAACAACGGTGGGGGTGAATCGGCTCCGGTACGGTTCACGCGGCCGTCGTCGAGGCAGCACCAGCAGCACGGAGTAAGAGGCACATGGCCCAGTGCACGACGGCAAATGGACTATGTCTCCGGCATTAGGGAGGAGGGCGGCTATGAAATTGGTGCGGTGGGGGGAGCCATGGAGGTGGGGCTGAGGTTTCGCGGCTCGGGAGAAGGGAGCTTCCTGGGGAGAACGTGATTTGGCGCCCACGAGGTATGAATGGGGGCGGGCAGGGAGGGGGGGAATTGGGAGGGGAGTGGAACCATGTCTTACGGACGCATTTGTCTAAAATGTGAGGGGGAGTTACAGTTCTACCCTTGCCTATAGGCTTCTCATCTTGGGTCTGTATACTGGGGGTCGGGGATAGTAGAGTAACTTTGCTTCTCCCCAAATAGTGGGCGGGAGCGATTTCGGGCGAGGAGGGCGTGTTTTGAACTATAGTGGGCGCAAGCGATTTCGGGCGAGGAGAGCGTGTTTTGAAATAGTGAGCGCGAGCTATTTCGAGCGAGGAGAGCGTGTTTTGCCGACCATGGTTTATGAATGATTCGGCACATGTCATTTCGGCCGAGGAGAAGGTGCGCTTGGATGAAGTTACGAACCTACCCTCAATGTACAACGGGCCAATTAATGCGTGTCCCACATAGGACGGTAATTTCGCGTCTCCCATTTATTTGCTCGGGCGAATTCCACCGAGCAGAGAGGATGTTTAACGGTTCGTTCAAATTTTGGGAGAACGAGCATCCACATCTACCTTACCAAGTCGATTCGAATCAAATTTTGAAATATTAGCTTGCCACTTCTTTTTTAGATGGACAGATGATGCTCGGGAGTAATGTGTTTTTACATGCTCGTTGCTAGCGATTTACTATATGACAAATAGTTGACCCACTCAAAAATGCGAATCAAACACAAAATGAATATCTCGATTCAATGAAATAGCTCGTTCAGTAGGTCAAAATAGTGAACTAAATCCAAAATTGAACACCTCAATCGAGTAGCATGTTGTACAGTATTATAGTACTCCATGAACATGCTGAAAGTCAAATTAATGAACTTGTTTGATATACGCATATATCCGTTCATGTGTGGATTGCAGACAACATGTTCTCCAATTTAAATATTTGACTGCAAGTTTATATCGAAACATGGTTTATATCAGTCGTTGATGCATAAAACACGACCTCCCCCTCTCCCGGACTCCTGTTCTCTCTCTCTCTCTCTCTCTCTCTCTCTCTCTCTCTCTCTCTCTCTCAGCGACAATCTTCAATTCTGCCGCACGCATCCGACACAAAAACCTTGTTGGTCCGTCTCCCTTTCTCTCCATATCTCTCTCTCTCTTTGTGTGTGTGTGGGGGGGGGGTCTTTCTAGTTCGCATGCATATATACACCATCTATAGGTCTCTCTCGCACACTATGTATGATACT